>NC_059363.1:14908212-15217587 GCF_019703515.2 Myxocyprinus asiaticus
AATCATGCGCTTATTTAGTGGCTGATTTACTAATTGGTTAAGAGGGTTAGTTCACCCAAAAATGAAAATTCTTCTATATATATATATATATATACATATATATATATATATATATATATATATATATATATATATATATATATATATACATTCTTACTAAGTATTGCCATACCTCTACTTTCTGGGTCTACTGTGTCTCATTCTACAACACCCACATTCTAACCACATATTTATGCAGATGAGAGAGCAGTGTAGTTTAAACATGCAAAATAATTGCTAAAAACTGTCCATGCATGCTTAGATTTAAGTCATGTTTGAATATGAACACTTTTTTCATCCACAGTAATGAACATGGAGCCAAAACGTAGTATTTCTCAATAAAAATAATAAAAAAGAAAAGACAAATTATTTTAGTTGATGAGAAAAACTTAAATTCAAAAAACACTTCATAGCACACACCTAAATCACCTGCTACTAAATACATATGCTGAGTCAATGTAATAAACATAATTTGTCATTCATTAGTTCTCTACTTGCTTACTTTCAGCATTCATGTTAAGGGTTGTTGTGGTTGTTGAAGGTTTTACATCGATACCCACTTCAGTTTAAATATGCTTTTAGATAAAAATCATGGACTGTAAAGACCCAGAATTGTTTTAATGAAATCTGTCCACATGATTTTACATTAAATCTATAGTATGTCTGACCCCCTGTTTATAAAAAGCTTCATTTGTTACTATGGTAAATTCAGGCAGAGTTTGAACCATGACATGGTGGAGGGCAGTGCATACAGACTGAACTTACTGCCGGGTAGTAATGGTGCCTCTTAGTCAAACCTGAAGTCATGGAGTACCACAGATCTCCCTGTGCCGGTGTGCATGAATATTAATATTAATACTTTTAAAGCATTACAGACTTAAATGTGACAGAGCAGCTAGTGGCTAATCACAGATAAAAGCCCATTACAACTCTAACTACTGCTCTGTGTGTGGACTGAGCCACTTTGAAGGTCAGTTTGAAATGTTTCGAATCAGAAAACATGCACGCGATACTGACTTTAACTCTAGGTTTTATAGACCCACATTATGAAAATGGTCTAGCCTAAAACAGTACAAAAATTGTCCCTAGTTGTGGCACACTAATGGATATATGTGCTAAAGCTAATGTGCGTAGCATGTGTATTCACTGTTTAGAAACTTTATACAGTTTGACTTTAGGGCTGTTTAGAAACTTTCTCTAGCTACAAAGCTGGCAAAAAGCGAAAGCCAGTCTTGCCTTCACAGAGGAGAAGATACTGCCCTGTTAGAAAGAAAATTGTCTTTACAAATCTATGGCTAAAGACCCCATGAATCGCTTGACAAGCACAGTTTCCTTCCTTGGGTTGATGCAATTTCTATTGAAGCAAGAAGTTGGCAGGAATAGAAAAAGTTAAACAACGGTAAAATGAATCACTTTACTAAATGGTTAATTATCTCAGTTAAACGCATCCTGTTTTTACTTGAGATTGTTCACTATATCCAAAACTTACATGTTATATTACAAGTTACATCTGCACAAACAATGCAGCGAATGAACAGATGAAACTACAGTAAATTTAAATGCAGCGTAGTTCTAGTGGGAAGACTCAAAGCTGTACATCATCGCACCATTAGCTAGGTAACTCCTAGCAAATCATGCGTCAGCCATCGCTCTATAAGTCTGCTTACAATCTATCACATTGCTGTTTCAGTGTGCCAATACGGCAACCTTCACCACCCCACTGCCACAAGTTGAGTCCCGTTCTGCACGGGGGTAGGCTTATCGCCCCTGCCTCCTATCTCTGGCAGGTAGAGTTCGGGTACTCGAGTTTGGACTCGGAGTCGAGTCTGAGTCACAAGTCCAATTTTAATGGACTCGGACTCGAGCCTCTGGGACTCCAGCTGAGTCCTTGACATTTGTGGTAAAAAAAATTACAAAACAGAAATGAATGAACATATCTCTATCTGCATGCAGCTGTATTAGGCCCTGAAGTTGCAGATGTAGCCAGAGTTGTTTCACTGTGTTTAAGCAAACACACGTACACACACATATACGCACGTGCACAGGTACACTCATCAGTCAACCAATATGCTTGAATGTTAATACAGAGACTACTGTATAACATCAACAACCGAAGTGGCTGGCATGATGAAAACATAAAGACGGGTATGTATCCAAAGTAATAGAAACTATACAAGTTGTTTCACACAACACAGGACCTGATAACTGGTAAAATTGCGTATGGCGTTTGTGCAGCCAAGATGGTGCTCGCATTGCGGTTTCATCATGGTTAAAAACTTAAAATCAAGAACTTCATTGAGTCAAGTCACCCACATCATGTCTCTCACAGTTTACTAAAAACAGCATATCAAAATAAAAATACATAAAAATAGTATTAATATTGAATATTAAGTCTTTTTAGGCATGATGTGTCACACATGTAAGCTTCTGTAGTCTATTTTGGTCCACGCAGTGTTGTCAGTTTGAACTGGTCCATAATAGCTTAATGAATTAACTGTAACTTTTTAAATATTCGGGGGAAAAAAGTGTTATTGCTAAAATAGACAGCAACTCTAAACAGATAAACAGCACCTATTTATTATTGATTGGCTATTTTCAAGCATTGATGAGCTGCTTAAAATACATTCTTTTACAGCATTTGTCCACCATTCATGACATTCAACCATGCACAATAAAATATTAGGATATTTTGGGCAGTGAAATGTTTTGTTTATAATTTAATTATAGACTATAAAATAAATATATTATTCGATGACAGAGTTTGTGTATGAAGCTAGACTTCGTTACGAGTTGAATTTAGTTGGTTATGATGTTTTTATTTTAAATGTTTATTTTTATTTTATTTTATTTTATTGTAAGCCACCGGGTAACTTATGCATGCCTTTTTTAGCCTATATCTCTGACACTTTTGAAGGACAATTCTGTTAAATTTATGACTCAAAATTATTATTCTCCATGTTTTTGCAGTTTAAGAAGAGCTCAATAAAATGTTCTTTGGTTGGTATTTAAAGATTTTAGACTGATTGCAGACCAACGCGTCTGCCGCTCAAGCAAATATAAATTATGTTTTTTTTTTTAATCTTCTGCAGCAGCAGCTGCGAGACGCACATGGACGCATCAGGGATTTAGGTACACGAGCCCTGCATTTGTAACGTGTGCTGGCTGCTGACAATGATGATGAAGACGAAGATGATGAGAACCCAAGTGCAGTTTTAATTACAGAACGTGAAATCCAAAAACCCTAACTAAATATAAACATGAACATGGCTTGACTAAAAACTTGACTTGACAAAAACTTGACTTGGCAATAAACGTGGCCTGACATAAACTTCTACACTCACATTCACATTCATCACATTCAATACTAGACCACTAGACAATGCAAACATGAGGGCTTAAATACAAGACATGGGAGAACATAAACCAATGAACAAACAGAACTCATAACAAGCTAATTAAACAATAAACCAATGAAAACATGACACATGAACATGGAGGGAAAACAGAAATCACATGACATGAAACAGGAACTAGAATTTCAAAATAAAAGACATGAATCAACAGAATACACCTGACATATCCCCCCCACTAAGGGGTGGCTCCTGACACCCCAACACATAAACACGTAAAACATGACATAAATTCAAAGTTCTGTAGGGAGCTGGGGGGGTGTCTTGAGGTGTGGGGTGTGGCATGGCGAGAAAGGTCGAGGGGCATGAGACCAAGGCAAAGTCCGTGGGGGGTGGAGCCATGAGAGGCTCGAGGGGCGGAGCCATGGAAGGCGGAGTGTGAGAGGCTCGAGGGGCAGAGTCATGGAATGTGGTGCCCGGAGAGTAGCTGAAGACTCGAAGGGCCAGGGTGGAGCCGATGGCAGGGAGGACCAAGGCGGTGCTGGAGGCTCGAAGGAGCAAGGCGGAGCTGAGGGATCGGAAGACTGAGGTGGAGCCGGTGGGACTGAGGACCAAGGTGGAGCCGTAGGGAAGGAGGTCCCCGGTGAAGCTGACAGATCGGAGGAACGAGGCGCAGCCAGAGGATTGGAGAGCCAAAGCAAAGCCAGGTGACCGACAGACCAAGGAGGAGCCGGAGGGACGAGGGACCCCGGCACAGCCGACAGGCTGAAGGACCGTAGTGGAGCCGAGGGAACTCCAGGCCAAGGCAAAGTCCAGGGCTCGGAGGGTCCAGGCGGGATCGGAGGGCCGAAAGTTCCCCTTGCCTGCTCAGGAGAACTAAGGGTGGGTATAAGGGTGGGAACCATCTCCAGGTCCCACTGCTCAGGTGTGGCTGTGACATGGCATGGAACAGGCTGAGGCGTTGCTGTGACGTGGCATGGAGCCGGCTGAGGCGTTGCTGTGACGTGGCATGGAGCAGGCTGAGGCGTCGCTATGACGTGGAACTCTGGCTCGGCGGCGGCCATGACGTGGAACTCTGGCTCGGCGGCGGCCATGACGTGGAACTCTGGCTCGGCGGCGGCCATGACGTGGAACTCTGGCTCGGGATCCGCCTCCCCCACAGTGAACGGGGAACCAATGAACTGTAGGGCGAGGTCGATATATTGAGCCAGGCTGAGGGAACTGCGACCGCCAGGCATCAAAAAAGAAATGGACTCATTCAGTCCAAATCTAAAACAGTCTTTGAGGGCAACCTCATTAAATTCCACCTGGCTGGCTAGACCGCAGAAGTCCTCAACATAGTCCTCCAGGGGACGATTCCCCTGACGTAGGCGCAGAAGTAAAACTGCTGGGTTCATGGTTGGTTCTAGTATTCTGTAATGTATGCTGGCTGCTGACAATGATGACAATGACGAAGATGACGTGAAGATGAAGAACCCAAGTGCAGTTTATTTACAGAATGTGAAATCCAATAACCCTGACTACCAAAACAAAACATGAACTTGACTATGACTATGACTATGACTATGACTATGACTATGACTATGACTATGACTATGACTTATGACTTGACTATGACTTGACTATGACTTGACTATGACTTGACTATGACTTGACTATGACTTGACTATGAAACAACATTCACATCCATCACATTCAATACTAGACCACTAGACAATGCAAACATGATGGCTTAAATACAAGACATGGGAGAACATAAACCAATGAACAAACAGAACTCATAACAAGCTAATTAAACAATAAACCAATGAAAACATGACACATGAACATGGAGGGAAAACAGAAATCACATGACAAGGGAAACAGGAACACATGACATGAACTAGAATTTCAAAATAAAAGACATGAATCAACAGAATACACCTGACAGCATTGTGCGGTTTCCCTTGATTTATTTAGAGTTCTACAGACCAAACCCTAACCCTGCCCCTAACCCTAACCTTCCCGTACAATAAATAATCTTGGTTTTACTACAGTAACATAGTATAACCATGTTATTTTGTAGTACAATTTTTGTTCCCACAAACTTTATCATGGTTACTATATTTGCACCATATTACAGTAGTAACACTGTAATTAACAGCATTAAAACTATGGCTTCTGCCGAAAAACATGGGTACTACAATATGACCATAGTAAAGCCATAATTAATTTTACCTAGATCAAACCTTTCTCTCAACTCCCCGACCTTAACTGTGACCAAATCACTGTGAGGAAATCAACCTTTATATTCATTTTTATTTATTATTATAAATAGTAAGGAAATGTTAAAGAGGCCATGACATGCCTTTTTTTAATTATTATTTATTTATTTATTATTATTATTATTATTATTATTATGTTCCTTGAGGTTCACTTAAAATATTAGTAATGTTTTTTGCACAAAAAACAGTTATAATGTATATTATAAAACATGATAATTTTCCACCCTCAATCTGACCCTCTGTCAGAAACGCTCTGTTTTGGTGATGCTTTTCCTTTAAGACTTGGCAATAAATGCCCACTGTTATGACTGGCTCTGTGCTCTTGACTGACCTGCTCTCTGCTTACCAGCTTACTGTTCTAGGCAGGGCCATGGAAGTGATAAGGTAAAGTAGGCATTGATGTGTTGTTGTGGAGGCAGTCAGAAGCAAATATCTAGTAGAGAACGAGTCGTGATGGCAGCTTGGTTTCAACAAATGCTCTTTTTGCAGCGAGGAGGATGTTTTGAGTTCTGAAACTCACAGTATGTTTTGATAGTAGTTCAGCAACCTCTTATATGTCAAAAGAACAAGGAAAATGTGATTCCTCATGTCATGAAACCTTTAAGAGTGGAGACAGGAAACAGGATGGGGAAAAGTATGATGTAAAGCTAAATCGAACCTGGGTCGCCCGCACGAAGAAAAGCACATCTACTTTGTAACACGCTATGCTACTACAGCAACAAATTTCTCTTCAATTATTGTGTGTTCCACCAGACTGTCGGAGTGCAAATGGCCACGCTGTGTGACCAAGATTAAGATCATGGAATGTCAATGGATCTAGTTCATCCATTAGAATTATGTGTGAAGAATTTGACATTGGATTGGATTTAGCCCTCCAAACTGCTCACTTTTATCTAGGCTCATCAGATGCCCCACAGATTTGTTGAAAAGAATGCTTGTCAGGCAATCACATCACAAAACAATTTTAAAGGACACAGACAGGTCTTATAAACTGTAATTATAGACAACTGAAAGAGAGAAAATTAACTAAACCACTGAGATAGGAAACTCTTATAAAGTGTGAGAGATGGTGACAAGAATAGACAAAAGAAAGAGCTAGGGTTAGTGTAGAAAGTGTAAAACAGATAAACACAGAAAGGCTACAATATACTTCCCACAGAGTGAGCAGAGATGTCACACAGCATGTAGATCTACAATATACAGCTTTAAAAACTGCTACACTCCATTGCTAAAAAGAGATTAAGACCTCACAGGTCAGTTACAGTGAGATACCACCTAACAAACAGCTCTTGAAGCTAATGCCTCCTATAACAACAGCAGCCTGCTTCACGAGACACATGGCCGCAACAATTCATCACCATGAGGACGTGGTTGCCAACACGATAGTATGACAAATGACAGGCAGCTTGATTGAAACCTGACAAAATTACCTTTTATTTTATAATAATGTCTGGCAGCAAAGCCCAGCCCACGATAAACACAGATCCATCACCTGACTGTCACCAACCGAATCTCTGTAATGGCTGATCAGCGAGTTTAGCCTTCTAGACTCCAAACTTACCAGCAAACTGTCAACACGAGCCTGTACCGCCCCGACACTGACAAATACTCAACCTGACAGGGCCACAAATCACACGCTGAAGAGTTTTAAAACTCAATATTCACTGGCACACGCATCTGCGGTGCTCTTGTTAAAAGTGTATTACCGCAGCCTCAGCTACCAACACACTCTTTATTATTACTGTATTGACAGCAACTATAATAAAGTTGTGTTTTGGGATAGCTTGGAAGATGAGAAAGACAGGAAAGAGACAGAATGAGAGAGAGAAAGGGGGGGGGGGGGGGGTAAAAAAGCAATAGCAATAATGGCAGAGGTCCCTTCTCTGGAATATAGTGAAATGGCTCATTGATTGAAAAATGTTATGGTGGAAAAAAATTGAAAGTGTTGTGATTGATGACTCTTTCGGTCTAATTCCTAGTCTTGGCTTTGAAATACACAAGCAATAATACACCAAATGACTTAGCCTCTAGTTCGCCACTGTGCACAGTATTGAGTTCTCAGATTTAAACCTGTCCTACAGTAATTCAAACCAACCAGGTCCTTAAACAGTATCAGAATAATTATTGGCTTTTGTAGCCACATATGAGAAATTTTCCCTTCAAAGATCTCCAAAATATGGTTTTGTTTTCAAAATTAATATTAAATGATTAAATTAAATGATTAAAACTTAAACTAAACCTAAACCTAGTGTCAGATAAAGCAAATGTGACATGAAAAATGCAATTGCTGAAGCAACCACATTATTTTTGAGCTTCAATGACACTTTCGGCTCAACTATCTACTCGCGTTCTCTTTTGGGCTCTTACCCTGGTCCTTTGCATCGCAAGTGCAACAACACCAGTTCAGCACTATCAGCAACCATGCAATTTTTTCGCGCTTGAAAAAGCTAGTAATTGTAGTTTGTTTTGTAATGCAAAAACGTTAAAATGTATCACAAGTCATGTATTTCAACTCATGCAATTAAATAAATGTGTTAAGATTACTTAAAGGTTTAGTTCACCCAAAAATGAAATTTATTTAATTATTTACTTACCTTTAAGCCATCCCAGATGTGTATGACTTTCCTTCTTCAGCAGAACCAAAATGAAGAATTTTATAAGCCCATTTCAGCTTTGTTTGTACATACAGTGCATGTAATTGGGTGCCATCAGACTGCTGGCTGTTTGACTGTCCAAAAGTCACATTTAGGCAGCATAAAAGTAATCTGCACGACTACAGTCGATCAATTAATGTCTTCTGTAGCAAACCGATAAGTTGGTGTATGAAACAAATCTATAATTAAAACATTTTTAAATTTAAAACGTTGCTTCCAGCCAGCGCTGTATTGCTATTTGAAATGAACTAACTCTCTTGTGACGTTCGTTCCTCTGTTGAATACAAAGCGTGCTCTTCCGACTTCTCGCATGTACGAACCATTGTGCTTACGTCACTGATGCGTCGACTGCTGGCAGAAAGCGATTTTTCAGGTTGATTGTCTCTGCATATTAGGCTGGAAAATGAGAAAGTGTTTTAACATAGAAAAAATTACACACATCACTTTTTCTATCTCAGATCCAACTTGATCAAAAGTAAACTTTATTCAACACCAGTCTTTGCCCACTGCTTTGATCTTTCCTTAGCAATTATATGTTGTAAATACAGCAGTTTATTGGTTGTCTTAGCTGTTTTAAAAGTCTTCATTTGAGAATCTCATTGTCCTGCTTGAGCATCATTTCTAATTGTACTTTAGTGATCATCCTGCTTTTTACCATAACAGCCACATAAGCTCTGTCACACTCTGGATACGGCCCACTAAGTGTGCTTAAGGCTCATTGTTAACATAAGGCCAAATCTGTAATATAGCATGGACAATTAAGTGCACAGTTTTTGTATAAATGCAAAATCCTTCACTGTGAATAATTCAGTCAGCCCTCTCCAGCTTAATAGAATGGCAGCAGAGTTAGGGAGCTCATTTGGCCGTGCAGCCGGGTTTAATTAGATTTTATGATGTATGGTATTGCTAATTCGGTGGCCCTCTGTGCAATGTCTAAGGCGGCCCTTGCTCTCCAGCTTGGCTGTCACAGACCCATTTTTAACCGTTTTGAAAAATTCAGGCTTTATTATCGCCCAGCTCACTCACTCACCCCCAATCAGAGGGTAAAGTAATGAGCTGCTAAACTCCCTCTCTCTCCATATGTAATTCCCTCCCTCTAAAAGAATAGCACGAAAAGAGAAGCTTGAAAAAAAGGGAGGAGAGGATTGGCAATTGAGTTAAAGAGGTTAGTAAAAATTAGATGAAAAGGACAAGAAGTTAATGGAAAAAGAAAAGAGGAGCATGTAGATAACAGACAACAAAAGAGAGAATGAGTGACTGGATGAAGGACTTAAAGGAGGCAGGAGAGGTAATGAAGAGAGAGGTGCAGACAGGAAGTTGAAAAATGCTGCATTCTCAGGCAGTATATGTATGCTTTCATCAGGTCTGTTTTTGAAGGTAGCATAGATGTATCCTTTGATGCCTATGGTATCGCATAATCCTACACAGTTTGTTGGCAGTTAGTGGAAAGAATAAAAATGGTGTCTGAAGGAGCGGTTAAAAGAAGCAAATTTTTTTATGAAAATCGTTCTTTCAACTCCATTTCTGTTGAGAAATGAGCATTGTAGATCTCAAAACATCACTTGAATTAGTTCTAGATCATTAGATATGACAATATGGTGCTGTAGGGGCTGTTCACACCAAATGTGTTTTTGCGTTCAAAAAGCTAGATGTAGCGCAAAAAATAGAAGAGCATGCAGGTGTCTCGAAGCACGTTCTTTTAACCTTAAAAAGGTTTTTGTATCCTGGGGGATACAAAACATGAGTGAGTTGGATAAGTTTTTGTGAAAAATACTAAAAAGGTGGTCCCTGCAAATACTGAGGACATGCGACTTTCTATATAAAGTCTGGCATCAACAAAAGTAAAAATGCAGCATTTTTGAGAAGGCAGCTGACCTCGAGGCAAACACTCCTATCTTTTCAATGTTTTTCAATTATATTTACAAGCTATAAAATTGAAAATAAAAGCATATATATATATATATATATATATATATATATATATATATATATATATATATATATATATATACACTATATTGCCAAAAGTATTCGCTCACCCATCCAAATAAATGAATTCAGGTGTTCCAATCACTTCCATGGCCACAGGTGTATAAAATGAAGCACCTAGGCATGCAAACTGCTTCTACAAACATTTGTGAAAGAATGGGCCACTCTCAGGAGCTCAGTGAATTCCAGCGTGGTACTGTGATAGGATGCCACCTGTGCAACAAGTCCAGTCGTGACATTTCCTCGCTACTAAATAATTTAATAATTTTAATAATAATTTTCTTTATTTATCACACATTATACATTTGCACATATACAGTGAAATTCTTCTTTTTCACATATCCCAGCTAGGCTGGGGTCAGAGTGCAGGGTCAGCCATGATACAGCACCCCTGGAGCAGATAGGGTCAAGGGCCTTGCTCAAGGGCCCAACAGTGGCATCTTGGCGGTGCTGGGGCTTGAACCCCCAACCTTCTGATCAGTAACCCAGAGCCTTAACCGCTGAGCTACCACTGCCCTAAATAGTTCACAGTCAACTGTCAGTGGTATTATAACAAAGTGGAAGCGATTGGGAATGACAGCAACTCAGCCACGACGTGGAAGGCCACGTAAAATGACAGAGCGGGGTCAGCGGATGCTGAGGTGCATAGTGCGCAGAGGTCACCAACTTTCTGCAGAGTCAATCGCTACAGACCTCCAAAGTTCATGTGGCCCTCAGATTAGCTCGAGAACAGTGCGTAGAGAGCTTCATGGAATGGGTTTCCATGGCCGAGCAGCTGCATCCAAGCCATACATCACCAAGTGCAATGCAAAGCGTCGGATGCAGTGGTGTAAAGCACGCCGCCACTGGACTCTAGAGCAGTGGAGACGCGTTCTCTGGAGTGACGAATCACGCTTCTCCATCTGGCAATCTGATGGACGAGTCTGGGTTTGGCGGTTGCCAGGAGAACGGTACTTGTCTGACTGCATTGTGCCAACTGTGAAGTTTGGTGGAGGGGGATTATGGTGTGGGGTTGTTTTTCAGGAGCTGGGCTTGGCCCCTTAGTTCCAGTGAAAGGAACTCTGAATGCTTCAGCATACCAAGAGATTTTGGACAATTCCATGCTCCCAACATTGTGGGAACAGTTTGGGGATGGCCCCTTCCTGTTCCAACATGACTGCGCACCAGTGCACAAAGCAAGGTCCATAAAGACATGGATGAGCGAGTTTGGTGTGGAAGAACTTGACTGACCTGCACAGAGTCCTGACCTCAACCCGATAGAGCACCTTTGGGATGAATTAGAGCAAAGACTGCGAGCCAGGCCTTCTCGTCCAACATCAGTGTCTGACCTCACAAATGCGCTTCTGGAAGAATGGTCAAAAATTCCCATAAACACACCCCTAAACCTTGTGGAAAGCCTTCCCAGAAGAGTTGAAGCTGTTATAGCTGCAAAGGGTGGGCCGACGTCATATTAAACCCTATGGATTAAGAATGGGATGTCACTTAAGTTCATATGCGTCTAAAGGCAGATGAGCGAATACTTTTGGCAATATAGTGTATATATACATAAAGTATTATGTGGGCCCTTAAGTGTTTAATGAATTAATTAATACATTTTAAGAGTTACCTTTATATGCTTGCCTTTTTAGTGTTAAAGGAATATTCTGGGTTCAGTAGAAGTTAAGCTCAGTCCACAGCATTTGTGGCATAATGTTGATTACCACAAAAATTTACTTTGACTTGTCCCTCCTCTACTTTAAGAAAAGCAAAATTCTGGGTTACGAGACACTTACAATGGAAGTGAATGGGGCCAGTCGGTTAACGTTAAAATACTCACTTAGTGCGTTTACATGCACATTCTTACACCGCAGTGGCGAATTCTCAGGGCCAGCAAAGCCTTCTCTGCTGGCCTAACATGCCAAATAAATAAATATTTTTCACCTTTTTGCCTATGTATTTTTAATCACTTTCCACTCTTAATTAATCTACAAACAAATAGAGAAAAGCGATAAGTTTATCCAATTAGAATTTATTTCTTCATGCTTACAAGCGAAGCGTGACAGGTGTTTCACCAATCGCATGCCCAAAGCAGTGCGTGAGTTTGAGCTCCACCCCGTCAGACCTTCAGAATTTCCACAGAATCCCTCAACAGTGCAAATTAATGCACATCTAAAGTCAGATTGTCAGGTTCATCAGCCAATCAGATTGATTTATTTGTTCTTGGTGGGTGTGGTCTTTAGGATATGTACCGGTCAAGGCATTCTAGCTGGCCTTGAGTGACGCAATCGCGCTTTAAGTGATGTACGTAATTTGAAAGTGAAGAGCGCGAGATCTGTCTGACGAGTCGGCTGTCACTGCCACATCACCATTGAGAAAGATTTAAAAACACAAGATGTTCTGCATGACCGTGTGATTGCTTAGTTTATTAAACAGGAAAGGAGGACTGATTTTCACTTCAAGAAAATTGGTAAGTGCTTTTTGCATTGTTATAGCAACATCAGGAGATTTCTAAGTGTAAATTAGGCTGCTTAAGTATTCAATGGCGGATCAAGTTTTGAAAAGTAGTGCTGCGTTCCATTAAACACGGAAAGTCGGATTTGACAACTTCCTACTTGGAAAAGTGTAATGGAATGCATTTTGAAGTCAGAATTGCAGAAATTCTCAACTCCGATTTTGCCGAGATGCAGGGGCATGATGTCACACAAACATGTCGACACTCAGGGATATATACAAAGTGATAAACATTCACTTTATTAAGTAATATCGATAAATGAGTTTGTTTCCACATTACATTATATTAAAGCTTGTTTAACAAACGCCTGCAGAAACAGGTGTATAAAACATGGTAAATTATAATCTCATTTCATAATCGTACACCTGTAGCACAAATGCTGGCGCTGCAGCATTGTATATCAGTTTGGTTGCTAGGAGACATCTCTAATGAGAGTCAAACCCCTGCTAAGCTTACAGGAGCATTGCAGCTTTGTTTTATTAAACATCATCTTCCCAATATCGGGGAATGGAATGCATTTATGGTCGGAGATCGGAGATATCAAGTAGGAATATCCCACATCCAACTTGAATGGAAAGCAGCATAACCGTGTACCCTGACGAAACGAAATTTATTGCAAGCAACATTTAAATCGCAAATATTATTAGATAGATTTTTCCAGGTATTATAGACCTCCTTGGTAGATTCATATGAAAAACTATGATTTTTGAATGTCTGTTCGAGAGATGTTAATTTCACAAAACATTCATGCTGCAGTTAAAATTAGGCTTGCTTGAGCATTAAGTGTCATTTCAAGTTCTGGCTTTCGTGCGTGGACGTGTTTTTAAAATGTCAATTGGTATTACTATTTACCTGAGACATAATGTATGATGCCCAAAGGCATAGGGTGTCTTATTCATTGTGAAACTATGTTTTCTTAATGGCATGAATCACACTGAAGGCCTAGATTCTAAATGCAAGGCCTGCCACTGTTACACCGACTATGCTTAATAAGCCGACAATGTGTGGTCATGTAAATGCAATAAATGGCATTCCTTTATTGGTATTAGGTCGTAAACGGCTTATGAATAAACCGGTCAACACAGCTCGATTTTTGCCAATTATGCTGATTTCGCCCAGCATGTAAACACCTTTACCGGTGTTTTTACTGGCTCATCCAATGTGTGCACATGTTCAGTGTATGCCTCTTCATGGTTGACGTCAAAAGCAGAGAATGACAATATTATTTCAAATGTGAGGTAAACGTGGATTTCTTGCTTTGTCTGATTTTTTAAATAAGCAGAATTTTGGGAGTAACCAGCATATTGGTGTGCATGTAAACATGCTCACTGTTTCAAAAGTATAGCTACAAGATGTAAACAATATGCGTGTTAACATGACTTTTGTGTGATGAAATTGATTACTAACCTTTTCTGTGTGAAGAATTTACAACTTAATTGCCATGACGATGTAATGTTGTAAACCCTAAAATTACTTTAAAACAGACAATTTAAACAAATGTTCATCTCAGATAATACACAATTTTTAACAGAGTTTTAACAGTGGAGATCTGTAAGTGATTTTACAAAATTATAAGCTTCACAGTTTCTGCCTTTAACCCTCCAAACATTGGCCCCCATTCACTTCCATTGTGACCTCGATTTTTGCATTTTTAAAGAAAAGGATGGACAATCAACATTGTGCCGCAAATGTTGTAACCAGTTTCCATGCGTGATGCCTTCATGCAAAAATGCTGCTTTAGTCATTTGACTGACTGAGCATCAATGCAGCTGCCGTTTTTGGAAAAAGCCAGAGAGACATTGATGATTCTCTCTCTCTTTCTCTCTCTCTCTCACTCTGCTTGAGGCATCAGCAACCCTGCTGCATTAGTATTAACAGAACTGATTCATGAGGGAAGTTTCTACAAGCCTGTAGCCATTAGCCCCCAGTTCCTGTGGCTGTCACCGGGCTGAGGCCAACGCTACCTAATGCACTGTTCCTGCATGAGCTACCAGCCTAATACATCTCACTCAGAGAAAGGTCACAACTGGAAGGCAAACAGATTGGGGGAAACACAGCAGGGCACGGGGAAGTGGGGGTGCAAAGACTGGCATACTCCCTGACCTAGTGCCAACACATACACACACACACACACTCCTCTACCCTTTCAAAATATGCATGAACAAACATTGCCCCTGCTATTTTAGAATAAACATTCAAACTGACTAGGTCGACAACAACATCAAGCTTACATTTTTTTCTGAAAAGGTGAAATGGTATCATAGAAAGAAATAAGAAGAATGGACGGAAAATGGAAGTGTTAGAAATTAGATGAATGTAGCAGAAATTAAATTAAAGGAGTAAAATTAGATTAACGGTCAAAGGTGTCAAAACTTCTATTAATGAAAAATATCTTTCGACGACTGTAATTGCTTGTCTCTCCACACAAGTAAAGGCAGGTGAGAGATTAAATTAGATTTCATACAATGAACATTTTCAGCACTCCCGAACGTTTTAGAATGTTAATTGTAACCATTTCAACACCATTTCAGAACACCTGGCTTGTTGCTGCACAGAACACAAATAAATAAATTTGTGTTGTAATAATAATAATAATAATATGTGTATGTATATATATATATATATATATATATATATATATATATATATATATATATATATATATATATATATATATTCTTTTTTATTTTTTTTATTTTTTATTTTTTTTATTATTATTTATTGCATAGACACAACAATAAACTCACAGAGAAAACGCACACACAGGTTTGGTACCCATTGGTGAAGTCCGTTGCCCATTAAAACCAACCTCAAAATCTAACAGTAATCCATTTACAACTAATCAAACAATTACAGAAGTGCAGCTCCAGCCAGAGAGAATGATTCATCAACCACAAACCCCACATTCCCTTCCACCCCACATCTCGTTATTCACTCTGTTTCTCAATCTACCTATGCAAATGAGGCATGAGGGCCTCTGAGAGCTGACTGGGAGAGGGAGAGAAAATGATAAACAAATATTCATCCATTCTGCTGAGGCAATTAGAGAAAAGAAGGCTAGACATAGAGATTTGGACTTGGGTATAATGCCAGGTCTCTCTCTTTCTCCATCTTCAGCATGTGAATTATACATGTGGCACTAGCCTGTCAGCACCGTTGAGGTGTATTAACTGAACACGTCATGGCTTTTGTTATAAATCCCACTGCCTAGATTTGTACCCGTTTCCTCAACATTCTGTGTACCTGCGCGATGACGGATTAGCACACTGTTCAGATTAATGCCACCTTCCTGCACCAAGTTCACTAGATGTGTGAAGTTGGGGGGTGGGGGGTAGCTGTCTGAACCCCAGGGCCTGAGATTGAGAGACCTCTATTTTTTTACCCTTCATTTTTTGAGAGACAGGCTCACCACTCCTGTATGGTAATCCTCTAGTGGGGTCACCACGGGCTAGGTGGCT
The DNA here is from genome assembly GCF_019703515.2 of Myxocyprinus asiaticus. NCBI lineage: Eukaryota > Metazoa > Chordata > Actinopteri > Cypriniformes > Catostomidae > Myxocyprinus > Myxocyprinus asiaticus. Next base: position 14,924,458 of record NC_059363.1, read on the forward strand.
GTGACTGTTCACCCATTACGGGCCCCATTTGTATATTAGGTTGTAATTACACACCGCCGAGCCCCAGGCGTACATTGACCGATCTCACCTTTCGGAAATATACGATTAAAAAAAGATATAATTATGGCTGTGTTAAATGACTAATGAATTCACATGGTGCCAAGTTCCCTCAGCAGTCATAATTTGTAAATATTTGCAACATAATTTATTCTTGTTCACAAGCCGATATGAAATAAAAGGTTTACCTCTTAAAGGCCTCAGTTTTCTCCTTTGTAGCCTTCAACATAATCTAGATGGGAAAACATCTTGTCCCAAAACCCTTCTGTGGTTTCTGAAATTTGTTCCGCACTTATCATAAACTCCAAGTGTGACAGGTTATTATGCTAAAGGCCATTTCTGATGTTGCTCAGCTTTAAATGGTTAAAATCAGGGAGCTGTTTTGAAATAAAAATCTGCTGCCTTCTCAAACACCCCAGATGGTTATAATGCTGCTGAAGGAGGTGGCAGCCAATTCTTTCTCCCTCAGAATAAAGTGTACCCTTTTTTATTTGAGATGAAAATGTCAGTAATTTGTCTAAGATTGATGACGACTTACATTTGTACCCAATAAATGAAAAATAGATGAGCCCCGAGTTCTTTCATTTAATATTTAAGGCAATATTAAAGCCCTCGTACAGTCTGTGGAAGTAGTTTTATTTAAGAGGAATAAAACCATTGGGCATTGTTTGCTGAGCACCTCATGTTTATTTGATGTGATTTTTTTGTGGCTTTCATAGGAATTCAGAAGCACTGGAAATCGTTTCTGTTTTGCAGTACGTATAAAACGACTTGAGATGCTGTTTTATAAAGCTGGTATTTTGGAACTTTGCATGCATCTTTATTTCTGTCTGTCTGAATTCAATTAGCATATGTCTTGAGTTATCATTATTTATTCTCCAAAACAAAAAATATAGTGTTGTAAAATGCAACTTTTTTATTTTGGTTTATATTGTGGGCAAATAATTTAAACTGCCAGGATGTTGGACAGCTGGGAGTAATCCAACAGGCAGCATCCTTTTAGATTTGTCACTCTACAGTACCTACAAACTTTTTGTATGTGCACAATGATATATTCAAGTTTTAAATAAGAGATCATCCTCTGAGTTCATAATAGCACATGATTGTGAAGAGAATGCCAATTGCTCCAATACTGGACTAATTCATAATGAACAGCACCTAATTTCGTACTTTAAGAGCTGCATTATTCAATAAGCTTCTGTACTTTTGAAATATTCGCTTGATATAGATATATCTCGGAGCAATCAGGCCTGCCATGGAGTTGAGTAGTACTTCTTACTGTAGTGGTGGTTAACTGCCTTATTCATTGTAAGTGCAGAAAATGGTGGATGCTGGTATCTCCTGCATAAGGAAATTAAATCAAGCCTCAAATATGAGCTGGCTCACTTAGTGCCCCAGGCAAGATAAGAACACTATGAAGTTTGGAACAACATGAGGGTGAGTAAATTATGATAGAATTGTAATTTTTAGGTGAACTATCCTTGTTATCCTTATTAGTTAAAGGCACACAGGTTCACCCCAGTGATTGCAATGCATTTTTTGTTATATGAAAGAGAGCAGTTTTGACATTTTGATAATAACTCCCATTGATTTCTGCAACATTATTTTAGACAAACAATTTTTTAAATATACAATAATTATCCAACTTGACTGGATTACTAATTGTTTTTTGTTTGTTTTGTTTTTTGTCAAAGTTGCATTCAAATTTAAAACTTGACAGAAAAATAGGGCACGTGTCCCCTCTGCTTAAACAGGCATGACACTTCTTAGCTGAAACTGAGAGGCAAAATAAAGAGCCTCTCTCCCCCTTCTCTTTCTCATGACTCTTAAATGTACAAGCTTGAATCTGGGCCTCCGTGCTATTTGATTAACATCAATTTGCTGGTGTTTGAGCCATACATGAGAAGGGCGAGTGGCTGCAAGTCGGCCGAATGATCAGGCCTCTACACACACACTTGAGCATGAGCCCTGCAATCACCCACAGCTGAGGAACAAGTGGCCCAAACACAGCTGTCTGTGGGCCCACACCCGCACGCAGCCGCCCAGCTAATAATGGGCAGAAGCTCAGCATTTTCACAGAGATTAAATAAATTAGTTATGAGAGGAGGTGGGAGGAGGGGAGGGAGGTAGGGAGATCTTAGCTGCAGTGACAGACAAAGCGAATGCACTCCACGAGAAAACGAGTGCAATGTAAAGTGGAGCGGCCTAATGCAGCCAGATGGAGAGTGAGCTGGATGGTGACCAAGGTTATATAAGCTCCTAGAGTTTGTGAGATCTGATTGGTGGGATCAACACTTTGCCACAGAGAATGAACGGACCAAATGAGCACTATCTGCAAAATGGCCTCCTGTAGAACTTCAATGGGTTCATCCTATTATAGCGTTGAACGACAGAGGTGGAGGACATGAGAGGAGGATGGCCCACTTAAAGCACAGCCATCACACTCCATCTTGGTTTGCACATGCAGTTAAAATATTGAATTCTGACGATCTCTGCCACTATAAAGTTTACCTTCCTGTTATCAAGCTTTGGTAACACATTATACTTACTGTAAATGTATAGTTCACTCAATAATGAAAATTGTGTCAGCATTTACGGACCCTCATGATGTTGCAAACCGTATGATTTTTTTCTTCTTCCATGAAGTACAAAAGGAGATGTTAGGTGGAATGTTAGTCTCAGTCACCATTCACTTCCATTGTATGGAATAGAGATGCAAGTGAATAGTAAATGAGGCTGCCAATCCCTAAGGTCCCGTCCACACTAATATATTTTCGTTTGAAAACGCATTAATTTCGCTACATTTATGCCTCTCATCCACATTAGAGTGACGTTTTTCCTACACCAAAAATTTGTAACGCCACTCTCCATAAATGCATACTTTGTAAAATGATAACATTAAGAAACTGAAATCTATAGTGTAGATGTCACCGAACATTCTGTCTAACATCACCTTTTGTGTTCCACAGAAGAGTAAATGTCATACAGGTTTAAAACAACATTAGGGTGAGTAAACGATGACAGATTTGTTTATTTTTTGCATGAACTCTCGCTTTTAAACAATAACTGTGGCACATCTTGTGATTTTCGTTTCATGATAGTATTGTTATGTGCTATTATGAAGTACGTTTATTTCTGTTAACAGCTCTGTTATTGAAATATCTTACTTATTGGAGAGTTCAGACAGTATCTTATTTTTTTATTTAAGACTGTAAATCGTTAAGCCCAATCCCATCTATTAACCTTGGGTGAAGAGCTTCAGCTTGCTAGCCAGTGTAGCCCTGGGCCATTCTTTACCAGTAGTTGCAGATGACTGTGTGTGTATGCTGTGTTGTGATGTGTTATGTTATGCTGGCGTCCATGGCCACCAGATGGGCTCCATGTTGTAATTCACCCGTTGAAACCCCTATTGGCTTATTCAGATGATATTAACTGACAGTCATTTGCTTATGGGACACAAATTAAATCATCTGATGGCATTAAGGAGCTCTCTGTGGGCTCCAGAGAATAAATACGGCACTGTGAGAGATTTTGTTGCATGATTTTGGGAAAGAAAGGAATTGATTGAACTGGAGCACTGCAGCTGTGTCCATTTACAAGAAAAAGTTAAGTACAGTAGGCCTGTAGTATATAAATTAAAGCAATAAGCCACAAGAGGCTGTGCATTACAGTAATTTTACCATGGGTTTGGGGTGTTCGGTGGCACAAAGTAAAGCAGAGTACCTAAAACCACCTTTTCCATGGTAAAATCACTGTAACTTATGGCTTCAAGTGGCTTTTTGATTTTATAAAATGGGGGGAGCAGAAAATATTAACATCACTGTTCAATAAACAGTTATAGGAATAGAAAACTTAGATTGTCATCATTTACTCACCCTAATGTCGCTCAAATACAGTATTTTTTACATACAGTAATGACTTTATTTTTTCCATGGAACATAAAAAGAGAAATTTTAAAGTTTCCCATATAATAAAAGTCAATAGTGACACCAGTCCAAAAAAAAAAAAAAACAAAAACAAAAAAAAAAACCTATCATCAGTTCTATCATTTATATGATGAACATAACTAAATTTATTCAATCTCAAATCAAATCATAAATTAAGCACTTAAGTCAAAATGCTGGCTACTGCAATAACAGCAAACCAATTCTTGCAACATGATGTCATGATGTTTGATCAAGATCTATGATGAGAACCAATGAGGTTTGATGTTATCACCATATTGGATTTCAGCACTGTTTTTACATTTTGTTAATTATTTGATTTGAGAGTGAATAATAGCTTAGTTTGATCTGTTCATAATACATCGTGTGGCTTCTGAAAACTTTAAATGTAGTCATATTGATTAATTTTACTATGGTTTTAGGATTTTTTTTCTTCCTTTTTTTAAATTGACAGTCCAGAATCATTAATCATTTTAATTATATGGCACATAAACCCTGTGAAGATTTTTTAAAAATTCACTTTTTACGAAGAAAGAAAGTCAAGTGGGTTTGGAGCGGTGGGTAAATAATGACAGATCTTTCATTTTTGAGGGGTCTGTTCCTTTAATTTCAACACTGATGTTCATATATATATATATATATATATATATATATATATATATATATATATATATATATATATATATATAATTATTGGAATAAACATCTCCTCCACCAAGTTATGTAGTTCATAAGCCTTAAAGAGTGCAACAGTTCCCAACAACAGTGGTGGGTGGACAACAGTGCTGAACTACCAACTGTTCCGGAAGTATTTTCCCCATTCATTTTTTTCCCCATAGACTTTAGATAAAATCCTTCATTAAATAGTTCTAAGCCATGAACCAAACCAACCAGCTCCGAGGTGAATCAAAACTTTACAAACTTTACTTTAAAGCAAAAAAGTATTAGACAAAACCCCGGTGTACTTCCCGTCTTTCATGAAGGCATGAACTACAATCCCATGAAGCATTGCGAATGACGTAATTGACTAAAAAACGATAGAAATATATAAAACAATTGATTTTAGGTTGTTCCGAAATATTCCGATATATACAAATGTATAAGCAGTTTGAGGGAGACCGACGGACTTGTTGGCGGTCGCATACAGGCTTGTTTTCTGGGCTTTCTTGACCACAGTTCTCTGATTGGTGGATCTTTCTCTGGGCAGTGTGGTTGTTCACTAGGAACTCCACTATTAAACACGATTTTTAAACAATGAAATTGAAATAATGCGGACTGTTGGCTTCAACTGAAGCATAGTCCATCAATGACCAACCTAGGAGCTCATGGTATTTCTGTCTTTAAAGGTTTGTAAGTTATCAGTAAAAATCAATTAATCTATGGAAAAAATGTATAGGGTTTTTAATTCCGGAATCCACTGTTGTGCTCTACAGCACACTGTTAACGGTTGCCTAGTAACATAGCAACTTCAGAGCTTCAGAACTTTCCAATGTATAATTATATATACATCTTGTAGCAGTTTTACTACACTGTTGTGTAGTTTGAAGCTGTGCAGATACCTAGATTTTACAGTCAGTTTTTATTATGATGAATGTCATCAAGCCTGCCACACTGGCATGTTCGATCTGGACACCCTGGCACAGAGGGCCTGCCCTTAGTACAGCCAATATGAATTACCCACAGGTAAAGCAGAACAATCACAAAAGAACTGTGGCCCGTCCATTCCAGCAGCATTTACAAGAAATCAATATCAATACTTAATGTAAGCTGGGTGAAAAATGAGCCAGCATGGAGGGGGCATAATAACAGAACAAATGAAAGCCCTTGGAGTGTCTCCCTCCCAGTGGGGAACAAGGAGAGAGGGGGATGGAGAAAATGGGAGAAAAAGAGGAGAGGACAGATATTCTATTTATGGCATGTTACTTGTATTCATTGTACAAGTGAATAGCTACTGATCTTTCCACAATGGCATCTTATGTAAACATGGAGTGTAAGGCCTGCAGAAAGTTGTGAGCTAAAGTTTGATTGCACATCCTTGAAAATTTGAGGAAGAGAACTGATGACAAACCGTGTTTGAGAAATACAGTATATTTAACTATATGACACTACAGTATATTTGAAAGGAATTCCGTTTGCAATATACAAGTTATATGAATAGGACGTATTTTCAGCATGTGAAAAATGTATTATGCGAAAAACATTATTTATTTGCCAAAATACATGTTAGCACTACACTGAGTACTATTTCCTACAAAATAATGTTCATCTCTGGTATATACTATAGTGTAGTAGGCTGTATGCTGAATGAACAGCAATAGTCAAAGCCTCAGTCAGTTACTCTGTTAACCAGATGAGGGCACTGCAACCAAGTTCTGAAAGTCTTCATGGTGACCAGGTTCCCTGAACACTCACAGGGGGGCATTTTTCTGTTTCCTACAGTGGAGTGTTCTGGGAATGTCCCTTTACTTCTCAGTGCTATGGATGGAAACACAAAATAATTTCAGAAAATGTACAGAACATCGAAAGTGAAAAAAGCTTCAAGTTTAAACCCACCCCTTTTAGACCTGAGGTAATTTATAAATCTAAAACACACTCACACACCCCTACACAATTTCTTAGAAATACTAGCTATTCCCTTTGGATATAAACAATATTTGAATTTGATTCGTCTTTGCTTTTATTGCAGTAGTGGTTCCGTTTTCCTGCTTTTTAAGTGGACTAAATGCAACCGCTGGCTCTCCAATGCCTGACTCCTCCTGATCTTAAGGTGAACATCGCCAATTAGTCCTGGGAGGACGCAGTAGGTTTGTATTGTTGAGGGTGGGTGTTATGTTCATGTTGTGGGGACATAGAAAGCTTGGGTGCTCCCTGAGGTAATCCGCACTCAGGGCTGATAAAGTGTTCAACAGGCTCAGTGGAACAAAGGCGGGCAGATATTCTTACTGACGTGCATAGTTTGTATCGTCTTTTCAGTGTGAGCTACAGCAATCATGGCGATAGGACTCTGGCAGGCATTCAAAAGCAGGCGAGGCTTTGAACCCTGCCTGGCCCAGTTGGATTATATTTTACACCTGGGGTCTGCTGAAGGACCCATATTAGCAGCACAATGCCGTTGCCTTTGAGGGTTTTAAGGTATTATGTGGCTATAAGAAAAGGTCAGATTGACTGCGGATGGGAGAGGGAGGCGACCTGCGTAGTGACAGTATGGCACTGGGACATGACAAGGGGGTGCTTTGTGGTTCAACAGGTCTTGGCTGGAGGCAAGCCACATGTACAGCAGGTGCTAGAAAAAGTCACTGCTTTATCTCTGACAGGAGAGCAAATCGTGTTTTCCAGCCATCGCTTTCCTCTTCTTAGAGAGTGCCTGAAAGTAAATGAGATGTGTAATTGTTGTAATGGTTAGGTATTAGTTCTCCTCAACATGTATGTAATGAGACACCTTAGTTTGTTTAGATAACAAACACATTTGAGTCTCTGCCACTTGATTAGTGTCTTCCTGTCCCTCCCTTTATCTATTCAATCCCATATGTTCTTTAATTTCCTCCATTAACAGATATATCAACATCTAATTACTCTCTCTCTCTTTCTCCTTCTTTCAGGTTCTCGTTCGGTTCTCATTTGTGCCATCCGCTTGCAAGGTGCTTGTTAAACGAATGCGCTTAATTATATAAGAATATAATTGCATGTAAATGCAGGCCCTAAAAGCTGCTGTGCTGGCTGCCGTATGTTGGCAGAATGAAGGAGAGCTGGCTTTAGCTACTTTGTTTGTTTATTTTAGAGTGCGGTGATTATATTGAATCTGCTAATGAAGCTAATATGTCGCAGTCTGAGTCCAAGGTGGCGATGGCCCAAATTGGACTATATTAGTATGGTGACACACACACAGGAACTTATGGTCCCACACATTCTCCCCATGCTTTATGGTGTCCAGAGTGTTATTGTGTATAATTTCCATACTATTAAGACTCATATTGCATTAGCCACATTTGGCAAATACTTCCTAGCTCAATGTGATCCAAAGAGACAGACAAAATTGTTCCCCTTAAAGCAGTTGGAAACTATAGCTGTTGCTATAAACTCCTAAACCGGCATGTGGTTATTTACAAAGCATTATTCATATTACTTTCACTCACACAAATAATCCTGATATGCTAGAGGAAGCGCGTTATGTTCAACATTTCTCTTTGTTTTGTTGTGCAATTTATTCTCTTATTAAATGCAGTCTGTTGCTTATTCATTCACTCGGTCTCCCTTGTTAAATTATGAGGTTTAAACTCAATTTTAAGTCAATTTCAGTGGATGTCAAATGAAGGATTATTTATTATGTTTTAAGCAGCAGAATCAAGGGGAGTGGGTTGGGAAAGGGCAGCCCCAGAGGAGTCCTTAGGGATGTTCCTTTGGTCTTGATGACATGTGTCATCCATTATGGGGTAACAAGGGACTGGATTGGGGGGGTATGGAAGGGGTTGTTGCCCATGGCAACAGAAGGCGGTCCCCCCTGTGGGACTGTCAGCACTGGAGCCTTCTTGAGGAATCCACACCTCCTAAACACACACACATACACACCCAAGCCACCACTTTCCCAACACAAGTCACCAAACAGATGGCTCTAAGTAACAGTTATCTCTAAGACCTGCTTCACTAAACCTAATCCACAATAACACGAAACGTCAAACTGGTCTTGGATCTGACAGACCGGCAAACTTCTACAAATTCCCAGACAGATGCTCAGAGTTCAATACTGACCCCAGTTCTGCACCCAGTTCTCCCCAAGAGAGTGTTCCACCATCCCACTGGGATACTACATAATAACACGATACGTTATTTACAAAGAAATATTTGTAAATGGAGGATGAACCAGCTGGAGATAAGGGCCATGTCAGTGCCCTTCAGAGATGAAACATGAACCAAGAGTTGGATTAGCGAATGTGAAATGGAGGGAAGACGGGTAATACGAATGGATAAAATGAGTGCAGGGCGGCTGAAATGGACGGATGGATGTCAATGGAGGTTGGCCACAGACGCCTGTAACCCACCACGACTGTCTGCTCAGCTAAGACGTCCTTACATTTTCTCCCACCTCCATTTCTGCTGGCGCTGAGTCTAAAACACAATAAAAAATCAATAATTACACATTATTATGATAATTACAGGCACGCATAATGACTATAATGGGCTCCATTAACATCATCCATTATTTCTTAACAAATATTTATTGATTATTCATCTAAGATTATAGCTATTGGCACAGCTGTTTACAAGAGATATTTATTCACTTTAACCATAAATAAACATGTCTAGTTTATAAAGTTTGCTATAATGCAAAATTAGGGGGGCTGAAAGAGTTCTGTAGTATGCTGAAATATATTCACTGTATTTTTGCATCATCAGCAGTTATTGAGGCACCATTATCGTTGCTAGTCTGTTAAATCCTAAATATATAAATATTTCATGCATAATGTAAAATCTGCACTATATAAAACATACAGTATGTAATGGCTGTGTGTCACACAGTGTCTCCAGTGCAATATCCATATGATGTTTTACATGGCCCATTATTATAATCTAAATCAATTTAAAGTTCAATGATAGCTGAGCTCACTCAGCAAGTTTTTTTTTTTTTTTTAATTGTGGTTTGAAGAATAAAAAATTCTTCTTTTACTACTTACAGTGTATGCTTGTGTACTCTCTCTTTCTGTGTCTTAAAAAATATGCACTCTTTCCTCTTTATCCTGAAACTGAAATAGATCAGAAAGAGCGTCGATCAATCAGAATGCATTAATTTCTTATTTTCATATGCACTCTGGTTACAGTGGTGCAGTTTCTGAGGTGAGGCGGTTCCTGGAAAAGCGTAGCGCTTTAGGAGCTTCCACTTTGAGATAATGAATTGACATTTCGATTCAATGGCCTTTATGCTCAGCCTACGTGGAAACAAATATGCCCCAAGAAACCAAATATTGTAGGGAACGGGTGGACAGAAGAACCCGTCATTGATTTGACCTCTCTCTTTCTTTCTCTCTCTTTCTCTCTCTCTCTCTCTCTCTCTCTCTCTCTCTCTCTCTCTCTCTCTCTCTCTCTCTCTCTCTCTCTCTCTCTCTCTCTCTCTCTCTCTGTCACTCTCTCTCTCATTTTTATTGTTTAGTGTATAAATGTTGAGTTACAGAGCATTTATATCACTTTAACTCAGAGCAAATTATAGTTATATGCAGAATGTTTAATTAGCATTATGTTCAGATTTTAGGTTCATGACCCCTAAGCTCTGTTACTGTAGGATATTGATTTTGTACAACTTGTTTTAATGCAGTTATTCACAATATCATCCTAAATGCTGGAAAAAACTACATTTTGGAGTTTGAAAGCAGATGTCCAACATTGCCACCAGATGGATTGTAGTTATTCTCCAGAGTAAGAAGCATCATCTCTATGCATCAAATACTTCCATCCACTCTCCATCAAAAGCATTTTATTAAGGGCGCTGTGAAGGCTGTGGGCTGATCCACAGTGGGGTTTGGCAGACAGCATCTTCTGGATTGTTTGTGTGCAGAGGGCAGACACCTGATAGCCCCCCAGGCACTTTCCAGCAATACATAACCAGCCGCACGCTTGATTCTTTTTGTTGTAAACAGACTGTGGATTGTGGCCTTGTCTTGATCCTGAGTCTTATTCAGTGATTTCCCATTCTGACAAATGGGGGATCTGTTAAGGATTAAGTAATTGCCAATCTGGTATGCAATAGATCTCTTTGAATAATCAAGGTTGTGCCACACACAACAGATGCCCACCCATAACCCAACAAATGAAATGCCACTGCTACTGAAATTTCAAAAGTCAACATATTGTCTAATTGTCAAGACATTCCATTTTCAAATTAGATTCACCTATTGAAAATGTTTTCTTTGTTAATTTCTGTATTCATTTTCTTATATTACACTATAAAGGTTTTGTCAAGTAACCTAAAAAAATGCTTCATGTGGTAACATCTATACTGGTTACTGGTCAAAGTCAAAACTATTATTTAATATGACTGAATCAACCTGACCGATTCTGATTCACAGGCTCTTTGTTCTATTGATTCTGATTTCAATGCAATTTGATTCAGTTCTGATTAATTTGGTTATATTTCAGTTATAACGTCCATTTGCTCAAATATAAAATAAATTATCTCTCAGCTTATGCTGTAAATTATACAGAGAACCTTCTAACTTGGTACATTAAGGTACCGTACATTAAATATTTTTTTAATCAAGAACAGGGCCCAAACTATGCAGTTCAATTGCTATTTATTTAACAGATATAATAACCAACTCAACCAAAAACTTTAAAGTTAACTTTAAAGTAAAAGTAAAATATCCATACTGGGATTTTGAGAATCAATGTCAGGATTGTTCAAAAGAAGATTGCGATTAATTGGAATATCAATATTTCTGCCCAGCCCTACTAATGAAAGTAATTTTTTAAGCGTCAAATTATATAGAAATAACTCTTAAGGTAACAACTAGACACGCACTTTTTACAGTATTTGTGTGTTTTTAAGCGAAGTTTATGTTGTATGTAAAATATGTTTTTATTTAATTACGTCATTTATTTTATTTCTTTAATAATTAATATTGATAAGATTTGAATTTGAGTATTTGATCACATCTGGGGTCTAAGGAGCTTGAAATATATTAATATAGGCTGATTTAAATTTACAGAAAATATTTTAGAGAAGTTTATAAATGTGTGTTCCCCTTCTGTCACTCACTCGACGTTGTGTCGGTGTAGTGACACTAGGGGTCACTCTTGAGAGCCCCAATCACCTCAGATCTTTGAGAAAAGGCCAATGAGAATTGGCGAGTGGAATCTGCATGCCACTCCCCCGGACATATGGGTATAAAAGGGAGCTGGAATGCAGGATTCATTCAGATATTTTCTTCAGAGCCGAGCAACTGTACTATCAGCGAGCTGAATACTACTGCTATTCCATTCACCTCTTAAGAAGCGTATGCTGTTGGATATACGGCACATTTCCAGCGGCTTTCTCTCCTTCTGCACGACGAGTGCAGATTTCACCCCTGGATGCTTCGACAGCGCTAAAAGAGTGTATATTCTTGCTAAAGAGTATATTTTCTCTATTAAAGCACACACATTGACGTTGAACGTCTTTTTTTAAAGACGCGTCTTTTTAAAGATGCCTTTCCGTCTTTGTGTGATTCCTGGATGCAGTCATTATCTCTCCGCCTCCGATGGCCACGGGCGCTGCCTCACTTGTCTGGGCAGCGATCACACTGAGGCAGCGTTTGTGGATGGTTCATGTTTCCTTCTTCCGAGGGAAAGCCACTCTAGCCGCCCCCAGTGCTGTGCCTTCTACCCACGGGTGCGAGCCCGGCCCGGCTGGCGCTGGAGGCGATTTGGGGAGTTAAATGGGCGCAGTCTCGCCGGGTAATTCCCCGCGGACTTCCTGTTCCCCAGCACGCTTATTTGCTCCCATCCAGTTCCAAAATTAGACCAGCCCGCCTCATGGCAGGCTTGATGTCTCTTTCGGGGCCCGCGAGCAATCTTCGATTGCTGCATCGGAGAGCGCACTGGCGATGTCGGATGCCAAGGACTCGACAGGGCTGCCACCTTCGGGTCTTCCCGCCCAGTCTGAGGCCAATGCAGAGCTGACCGGCATGCTTGCCCGGGCCACCACGAGTATCGGTTTGGACTGGAACCCTCCAGCCTCCCCTGAGCGCTCGGGGAAAGATGATTAGTTCCTGGGTTTGGGGCGCCACTCACGGCCACGTGAGGTGCATGACGAACTCATGAGGTCGTGGAGGGCACCTTTCACTGCCTGAAACAGACTTCTGGGTTTGTCTGCTCTCACTACCCTCGACGGCGGGGCGGTCCACGGGTACACAGAGGTCCCTCAGGTGGATCAGGTGGTTGCGATGCACCTGTGCCCACAAAACGCCACCACCTGGCGGGATCGTCTGGCACTCCCCTCCAGAGCCTGTAGGACTACGTTGTCTCTGGCGGCCAAAGCCTACAGTGCCGCTGGACAGGCCGCCTCCATCCTGCATGCCATGGGCCTCCTGCAGGTACACCAAGCCAAGGCACTAAAAGAACACTCGGGCAGGCGATGTCCACCTTGGTGGTCCAGGAGCGCCACCTGTGGCTGAATCTGGTCGAGATGAGGGACGCAGACAAAGCACGCTTTCTCGACGCGCCCATCTCCCAGATTGGACTTTTTGGCGACACCACTGAGGATTTTGCCCAGCAGTTCTCGGCGGTGAAGAAGCACATCTTGCCCCGCTGTGGCTCAAGATCCCGCACCTCATCTGCTCGCCGAGGGCATCCCCCTGTGGTGGCGAAAGCCCAGGCGGCTCCACCTCAGCCCAAGCCTAGCTCACGGCCCCAGCGTAGAGCCCCCCACAGGAAGCTGATGCCCCCCGTCTCTCGGGCCGGCACGAGGACCCGGAAGGCTCCTAAGCGCCCCTGAGACGGACGACCCAGGGAGTGAGACGTCCGCTACGGAGCTGGTATCCAGACCACTTCATCCCCCGCTGGAGGGCCAGGAGGTAAATCTTTTGTTTCCTTTTCTTTTTTGTTCACCACACCCCGAACGGGCTGCGGTAACCAAATTGTCAAAAAAAGAGCGGTTTCCTCACTCCTTGGGTCACATAATCGGTGTTCACAGCCGCTGTTGTCACAGCCGTCAGACACCGAGTATTTGCCCAAGAGGCCCTCCTCCTCAGTCGATAACCCGCCCTATGCCAGGTACGCAGAGCAAGGTAAGTGCTTTGAAGTCCCCCTCAGCGCAGCCGCCTCGGTTCGAAGCAACACTCCTCGACGTGGCATTGCCTGCTCCCCCCCGCCGCAAGGCCCCACCTCCAGGTACGTCAGACGCGATCGTCCCCTTAGTGCCCCTCACCCGGAGCTTGGACGTGTGGCTAACACTTTCCAACCTGTCACGGTGGCTGGCCAGGACCATCCGACTCGGCTACATGATTCAGTTCGCCAGGTGCCCACCCCGGTTCAGCGGCGTCCACTTCACTTCAGTGCAGGGCGCGAATGCCACCACCCTGCATGTGGAGATTGCGACCCTTCTACGCAAGGGCGCGATAGAGCCTATGCCTCCAGCCAAGATGGGGAAAGGGTTCTACAGCCCTTATTTCATCGTACCAAAGAAAGGTGGTGGGTTGCGGCCAATCTTGGACCTGAGAGTTCTGGACCGGGCCTTACACAAACCCCCGTTCAAGATACTAATGCAGAAACACATTCTGGCGTGCATCCGGCATCAAGATTGGTAGACCTGAAGGACGCATACTATCACGTCTCGGTTCTACCTCGACACAGACCCTTCCTACGGTTTGCTTTCGACGGCCAGGCGTATCAGTACAAGGTCCTCCCCTTCAGCCTGTCCCTGTCACATCACGTCTTCACGAAAGTCACAGAGGCAGCTCTTGCCCCGTTATGGGAAGTGGGCATCCACATACTCAACTACCTCGATGACTGGCTGATTCTAGCACACTCTCGAGAGTTGCTGTGCGTGCACAGGGATTTGGTGCTCAGGCACCTCAGCCATCTAGGGCTTCAGGTCAACTGGGAAAAGAGCAAGCTCTCCCTGGTTCAGAGCATCTCTTTTCTCGGTATGGAGTTAGACTCGGTCTCAATGATAGCGTGCCTCACAAGCGAGTGCGTGCAGTCGGTGCTGAACTGCCTGAAGTCATTCAGGCGGAGGACAGCAGTTTCACTGAAATACTTTCAGAGGCTCCTGGGGCATATGGCTTCCTCAGCGGCAGTCATGCTGCTCGGGTTGATGCATAAGAGACCGCTTCAGCACTGGCTTCAGACTCAGTCCCGAGATGGGCATGGCACCGCAGCACAAATCGCATAGCTATCACGCCACTCTGCAGCCACTTATTCTGCCCTTGGACAGACCTTGCATTTCTACGGGCAGGAGTTCCCCTACAGTAAGTGTCCAGGCATGTCGTGGTCACCACAGACGCCTCTAAACTGGGCTGGGGTGCCTGGTCAGGACCGCAACTGGGTTGGCACATCAACTGCCTAGAGTTGCTGGCTGTACTACTCGACCTGCGGAGACTATTGCCATTGATCCAGTCAGACTTGGTTCTCGGACCTCACGCTCCTTGCAACAGCACCACCCTGGCAGATTCCCCTGAGGAAGGACTTTCTTTCTCAGGGACAGGGCACCCTCTGGCATCCCCGCCCAGACCTCTGGAATCTCCATGTCTGGCCCCTGGACGGGACGTGGAAGGTCTAAGCGGTCTACCACCAGCAGTCGTAGACACGATCACTCAAGCCAGAACTCCCTCTAAGGCAGCTTTATGCCCTAAAGTGGCGCTTATTCGCGAATTGGTGTTCTTCCCGAGCTGAAGACCCCCAGTGATGCACAGTCAGGTCAGTGCTCTCATTTTGGCTGTCCCCCTCCACCTTGAAGGTTTATGTAGCCACTATAGCGGCTCACCACGACGCAGTCGACGGTAGTCCTTTGGACAGCACAACCTGATCATCAGATTCCTCAAAGGTGCCTGGATGCTTAATCTTCCCAGACCATGCCTCTTCCCCTCATGGGATCTCACCGTGGTCCTCCTGGGCCTTTGGAGACCCCCATTTGAGCCACTAGAGTCAGTCAAGCTGAAAGCCCTCTCCTTAAAGATGGCCCTCCTGATTGCGCTCACCTCCATCAAGAGGGTGGGGGACCTGCAAGCGTTCTCTGTCAGCGACACTTGCCTGGAGTTTGGTCCGGCAGATTCTCACATGATCCTGAGATCCCGACCGGGCTATGTGCCCAAGGTTCCCACAACCCCCTCCAGGGATCAGGTGGTGAACCTGCAAGTGCTGCCCCAGGAGGAGGCAGACCCAGCCCTGTCATTGCTGTGTCCGGTGCGTGCTTTGCGCACCTACTTGGATCACACGCAGAGCTTTAGATGCTCTGAGCAGCTCTTTGTCTGCTTTGGTGGACAGCAGAAAGGGATCGCTGTCTCCAAACTGAGGCTTGCCCACTGGATCGTGGACACCATTGCATTGGCCTACCATACCCAGGCCGTGCTCGCCCCCTTGCGGGTTCGAGCACACTCTACAAGGAGTGTGGCATCCTCATGGGCACTGGCCAGTGGCACCTCTCTAGCAGACATCTGCAGAGCAGCGGGCTGGGCAACACCCAATACTTTCACGAGATTTTACAATCTCCAGGTTGAGCCGGTTTCGTCCCGTGTTCTTTCAGGTACAAACAGGTAGAGTTCGGTAATACGGAACAGCTGGCCGAGTGTATCACTTGCGTATAGCACCTTTCCCCTCCCCTGAGGTGAAAACGTGCACTTTTACCCCCAGTCGAGTTCACGAAGTCGTGGACCCTGGATGTCCTTCCTCCCTAGCCCTATGGTTCGCGAACTCGGTGGAGGAGTTCGCAGCCAGCCCCACTACAGGGTCTAATATGCCCTGTACTGGGATATGTGCTCCACAGGTGCCGATTACTCCGGTAAACCCTGTGATGTATATTCCGTGGTACGGTCTCCCTGTCGGCGGACCCGCATCTCCCTTGGGCAGAGCTCTCTCTGCCCCGGTCGCTGTGTTTTTAGAGCTCCCTTTTATACCCGTATGTCTGGGGGAGTGGCATGCAAATTCCACTCGCCAATTCTCATTGGCCTTTTCTCAAAGATCTGAGGTGATCGAGGCTCTCAAGAGCGACCCCTAATGTCACTACATCGACACAATGTCTCGTTCCCTCAATCAGGGAACGGAGGTTATGACAGTAACTGAGACGTTTGTGTGTGTTGTGTGTAGAAAGAGAGAGCGCAAAAGGGTCTAGTTTGATTGTGTGTGTGTGTGTGTGTGTGTGTGTGTGTGTGTGTGTGTGCATGTTTATACTACATTGTGGGGACCAAATGTCCCCACAAGGATAGTAAATCTTGAGATCACCCAGCCAGTGGTCCCCACGAGGGAAATGGCTTATTAAACATACAGTTTTTTGAAAATATAAAAATGCAAAAAGGTTTCTGTGAGAGTTAGGTTTAGGGGTAGGGTTAGGCGATTGAAATTATCGTTAGTTCTGTATAAAATCCATAAAATGGAAGTCTATGGAGAGTCCTCACAATGATATAAAAACAAGTTTTGTGTGTGTGTGTGTGTGTGTGTGTGTGTGTGTGTACAGGTTTTACTATCCTTGTGGGGACCAAATGTCCCCACAAGGATAGTAAAACCTGAGATCACTTACGTTGTGAGGACCAGCCAGCAGTCCTCACAAGGGAAATGGCATATTAAATTATGTTTTTTTGAAAATGTAAAAATGCAAAAAGGTTTCTGTAGGGTTAGGTTTAGGGGTAGGGTTAGGGTTAGGGGATAGAATATATAGTTTGTACATTATAAAAATCATTATGTCTATGGAGGGTCCTCATAAGGATAGCTAAACCAACATGTCTTTCTCTCTCTCTCTGTGTGTGTGTGTGTGTGTATATATATATATATATATATATATATATATATATATATATATATATATATATATATATATATATATGTTGATGAACTGCTCTGTTTATCTTATCTGATGAATCATACCATAATTTGTTGAAATGAACCCAGTTGTTTCTAATACTCTGCTCTCAGCAGCCGGAAGGATGCTAGAAAAAAAGCATAAAATGTGATTCTAGAATAATGAATCTCTTAATTTTTAAAGCAGTTACAGTCTCTCTTTATCCATCAAAACATCCTTTTTGATTTTTTATCTGTTTGTACCATTCACCAAAGTTCATTTGTACCATTCATCCCAAAGGGATAGTTCACCCAAGAATGAAATTTTTATCATCATTTACCTTGTGCCATTTCAACTTTTCAACTTTTTTTTTTTTTTTTTTGTGTGAAACACAAAGGATGTTAGGCATCAGTCACCATTCACTTTCATTGCATCAATGAAATTGAATGGTGACTGAAGCTGTCCTTCTTCTTAACACCTCCTTTATGTGTATTATGGAAGAAAGAAAGAAATTCACATGGCTTTGGAACAACATAAGGGTGAGAAAATGATGACAGAAGTTTAATTTTGGGTTGAACTATCCCTTTAAAAGGATGTCACTAAAGATATCTAGACATACTGATGCATGTGAGCATAAAAAAGAAAAGAGCATTTAGCAGAATTAGTGAAAGTGTAGAGAAAGCAGAAGTGAGAAGGGCAGAGAGGATGACTCAGGGTCATGTCCAATGTGTGTATGAGGAGTGGGCTGTGGGGGTAGGGTGATGGTTTGGACGTGTGGACAAGGAGACGGCATGTGGTAGACTGTCTGCCTCTAGCTTGAGAATGTGAGTAGAGAAAGAGTAAGAGAGGAGGTAAAATGTCATGTCCCTCTTTTGCCTAACAATTAAATGTGGCACCTCAAGCAGATCAATTTAATTTCTCTCAGCCGAGGGCTTTCATTTCCCTTTCAATCTTTTTCTCCATCTCCATCTCTCTTCTTCCTCTCCCTTCTCCGCTATCTTTCTCTTTTATGATGACTTCCCATTGACCTGTTCCTCTCTCTCTCATCCTCAAGTCTCCCGGTGCTGTCTTTGGAGATGCTGTTTGGAAACAAAACACCATAATAAAACAGCACTTGAAATATCAACATAACCCTCGGCTAATTAGACTCTGGCTAATGGGCCTAATTGCATCTACTCAGAGTGCCGAGTCAGTTCTCTGTACTGTAACCCAACGCCCTCTGCTCTCCCGCCTCATTGATGGAGTCTGTTCTGTAAAGTAAAATGCAGTTAATTTATCGTAAAATCTATTAAAGGGATGAGTAAAAATAAGCTGGAGGAAGGGGGGGGGGGGAGTAGCTGAGATATTAGAGTGATTAACTCTTTGTTTTCTGTCTGAACACTTTATTTCACAAATCCACCAACAGGGGATTTTTATACATACCCTAGCCGCATATTGAACCGAAGTTACGATGAGTAGTGTCTCGGTGAGTAAAAATAGGAAATGGTAAATGGGGGTGTGTTGTATTGAGGCTCTATTTTTAAGGACCACATGCTTTTAATTTCATGTAATTACACCAAGGGGACAAGAGAAAGGCAAGGTGTGTGCATGTATGTGTGTGTGCTTGTGGCTGTTTTGTGAGAATAGAGCAAGCCTGGCCTGGGCATTTATATATTTCTGTTCTTTTATAGAACCACCAACCCCCCCCCCCCCCCCCCCCCCACCCCCCCATTTTCAGTCTCATACGAGACAAGTTCAATAAGCACAAAATGTACTTGTTTAAATAACCCTTTTCCCCTATGTGAAAAACCATTAAGCTTGCTACCACGAGCGAGATTTTTTTTCTTCCTTTCTTTTTCCTCTGTCCGCTGTGTTGCAGTTCTGCCCTTGATAACAGCTTTTATCAGATTTTGTTATTGGTCCATTAGATGGTGATAGTTGTCGAGCCTAATTCTGTGTTTCTTCGGCCAGTTTGTGAATTGAAAGTGTGACGAGAGAGCTTTAGTATTTAGACTAATGTGCTTTCGATCTCAATGCAGTGCCCATTTAAGTGCTGTGACCAGGATGTTTATTGAGAAATGTGTTTTTAATCTTGTGCTTGTTAACCAGCCGCTTCACTGAGTAAAAGAAAAAGCGTGGAAACATGCCTCAAATAAAGCCTCAGCCTTAAATCATAAATTATGGTCTCTCTTGTTCTCTAAAACAGAAAATGTCTTTTTTTTTCATGTGTCTCCAGATGTTAAAGGGATAGTTTACCCAAAAATGAAAATGTATATCATTTACTCACCTTTATGTTGTTGCAAATCTGTATGACTCTCCTTTCTTCCATGGAACACAAAAGGAGATGTAAGGCAGAATGTTAGCCTCACATTGCAACTTTTTCCATACAATGAAAGTCAATGGCGACTGATGCTAACATTTTGCCTAACGTCTCCTCATACGGGTTTGGAATAACAGCACAGGTAAGTGATGAAATCATTTTTATTTTTGAATGAACTATCCCTTTGAGCACTTACAGCAGTTTTCACCTTTTTCTTTCAAATTTTGCTAATACAGTAACTTCTGAGTCAATCCAATCTAACAGAGTGTATCTGCACTAAATTCACTGTATCTCATTGCATGCATCAGCTCTCTTTGTTGGCATCTTAAGCATGTCTTCTAGCTGTGAACTGCCCTCACAACCCCCATTCTAACTTGGTTTCCGTACTAAATCAACCATATATCAGTTTGAGATGATATCCAAAATACTGTAGTGTGTTTGCAACCCAAGAACTAACTACATTATCATAGAAGCAGTCATCACCACAATTTAGTTCTTTATATTAAGTCATTGTCATAGTAAGTCCTCCAACAACGAGTTGTAGAAAAGACCATTTCCCTGCATTCCAAATGGCATAAATGATGCCTTTGGAGGGTACTTTCAGGGGAGAACAATTATGATAACCATGTTGTTAGGTAGTTCCATAAAACTTCAAATAAAAATTACTAAAAAGTGAGTTTCGAAGCTCCACACTTTTCAGCCCTCCGAAGCTATCATAGTGGATGGTCTTCGAAAGGAAAAAGGGCTAAGGGATGATCACTTCTGATTGAAACGCACCCATTATGTTACTCAAACTCTTTATTACTTTTGAGTTGAAACACTCAAAACTACCTGCAAAATATGTCATCAGCTGTATAATGTTTGAATCTCAGGTTTGGCTGGTTAGCATTGTCCAGTTAGCCCCTGTTGGTAGATGCCATAATTACATCATTCTGGGGGCATAAAGCATCTTTCACTACTGATGCATATTCAATAGTAAAGCGTATTCTATCTTTTTTATTTTTTTGGCAAGCAACATAAAAATTTCACATTTTCAGTGGCTTTGAAGTGATTAGTCACAAGGCATTTATGCCTAAGGTGAATATCCAGAAATATCCTAAAAAAATTATCCAGAACTGTGTGCCCATGAGCAAAGATGGTAGAATTTAAATTCATGGGGGTTGCTAGGGGTGGGCTACAGGGCCTTTAGCCCCGAATGATTTTTGTAAAGCCCTGAATGTTTTTATAATCTTGTAGGGATATCAAAAGTACTAGTACTTTAGTATCAAGTCAATGCAGAAATATAAATATATTTGAATATTAAGTAATATATATAAGTACTGTTACCAATCTTTCTACAGTTTCGGTAATACCAAATGCAGACTCTGCTTTCTAAATATTTGCATGCATACAAGAAGAGAGCTCATGACTCATGATAGCAGCGATTGCCTGTCATGATGATCTATTGGAAACTGTGTTAACTTGGTCCATCCAGATGTAATAAATGCAGAATATTTAGATATAACTCTAAATATAATATAACAAAGTGTAATATACAGGTGTACTTGAGGAAAATGCAAACTTTAAAATACAAAATGCAAACTTCTTTTTTGTTTGTTTGTTTTGGAAAAACTCTGTTTTAAGACACTATGCCATGAACCTCACAAACTTTGGCAAATCCAGCTAATATTTGTGTCTAATAAGCACCTATTTATAGCCTATTTAAAGCCTGTTATCTTATAAACTAACTCAAAAACATAACAAATCAATCGGTCATGCACCAACCAAGCAACTTCCTTTGATATGAAAGGAATGCTAGTGGATACAGATATTATAAAGGTCTACATGTATTATAGACCTCCTTGATCTCAACAGCACTGTGGCCTAAAATACTAACAGGAATCTTTAGCACATGTAAAAAAGGCGGTGGCCTGCGTAATCCAATTTCCCTCTCTTTTTTTTTTTTTCTTTTTTTTTTTTTTATGTTTGTCTCTCTCTCCATCTCTATGGCCTGGACAATCAGTCTGTGTAAATGCACACATCAGGGCTTTAAAGACACCCCATTATTTCCTCAATACAATCTCTAAAGGTCTAATTGGCTGCAGCATATTTTAATTGGAGCCATATTGATTTGCGAGGGCCTGTGTCTGGTGAATTGTCTGACGATTACATAATGCTTTGAATTGCTTTTGTTCAAGCTTAATTTTGTTTCATTTGCCCAGACATAAACCGTCCACCCCTTCATCTGCCAGTAGGAGCACTGGAGATATCACTGACAGATAATTATAGTGCAGATCTCCATGTGTTGGCTGCTCAGTTCGAACACAGGCTCTCAGTTTCATTAGGTTTTAGATCTGGCCTAAAAATCTGGCCTGCACGCACACAGTCCCTGTGTTATTGCTAATTCCTGTCGCGCTGTGTATCTTTTTTGTCCTGTTGTTACAGTTCTAATTGGTCTGGCTTCACAATGGTCATCCTGGCAAGCAGGAGGCCTCCTACTTCCATTTGTTTCAATGTGTGGACAGCATGCATGTTTGTGCTTATGTGTGTGTGTGTGAGAGAGAGAGAGAGAGAGAGAGAGAGAGAGGGAGAGAGAGTGAAACTGGGTAAAAAGGAAATCAATAGGGTTTCATTAGAGCAGCTTTGTAGCAGTCTTTTGCCTGTGCATGGCTTAATTATTCTTTTTTAGGCATTTGCTTTAATTGGAAGAGTAAAAGAGTGAAGTGGAGAGAATGACTGCATTAGCATATCTATTAGAAACATGGTCACAAGTACACACACTGCCTCACGGCTTCAAGCTCACACAAGTAACCACACACAAACACAATATTTGAAACATATTCCAGGAAATTACATTAGTTTTCAGAGCACTTGGCTGTTTATTCAATGTGTTTCATTGGTAAATATATCCTAATCGAATTTTTATCTTTGCAAATGAGGTAATTTTGAATTACATCAATTGATATTGTAAAATTTTTATCTTCAGGCGTTTGTGGTTGAAACTGTTAGTAGTAGGCAACACAAAAATTTTTCGAGTGAAAACATGTTTTGTTTTTTGTTTTGCTTTGCTTTGCTTTGCTTTGCTTTGCTTTGCTTTGTTTTGTTTTGCTTTGCATTGCTTTGTCTGGTCTGGTCTGGTTTATTTTTTTGTAATGAAGACATAAGGTATGTGCCTATACAGAAAATCACTTCCAAAAATAAGCCTACACTGGGGTGAATGTGAAGTGGAGAGAAGTGTGACAACTAGCCCCGGTTTTCCCTATACAGTGGGGCTGCTTACTGATTTAAAACAAGTGATTCCTATCTAGATGTATACAAGTTTTTCTGTCTGTGTATTGCTGTGTATGTTTTCCTTCCTATCTCTCTTTCCCTCTCTCTGTCTCTCTCTATCTCTTTCTCACCTTGCGCTATCATGCCAGTGTGACAGTGACTAATGGCCCGTGGTAGATGAAATATAATGATTCTCTTGCAAGGAGACAGACACTTTGAGCTATCTGGTCTCCCCTGGTGGAAACATGCACATATGCACACTTTACACTGAGTTCTGGGGGTTAATCACTCTGTCAGTGTAATGAAGTACTCACCACTGACAGCTGTAAGCAAGCTATGTAGATGAACTTCCCTCATCAATTTCTGTCACTTCACACACACAGTATAAATCTCCATGAAAACCTTGTCTAAAGAGCTAGACACATTGACACTTTCACTGAGCTTGTGTGTATGTGTGAAGGAGGGCTTAACTATGTTTACAGTTGATTTTAAGGTTATATTAAACACACATTATATATTATTATTATTACATATTATTATAATATTATAATTATAATAGGCTTGTGTTCTTAATAACTGCATTTTTACGCACTTCATAAACTTGCCGAAAGTACTGCACATTGGTGTTTCATTTTAAAATGATGCACGTATCAGTAAGTTTCTGTCTAGTGAATGAAATGTTTTGCTATTAAGTCGTTACAATGCATTTGTGTTGTTGAAAAGACATAACATTTAATGACCAAAACCAACAATATATCTGTGAAAAATTGTGTTGTTGCTCAGGACTGTACCTGTAAACCTTTAGACTCATAGTCTATTAGTAAATAAAACTTTTGATTTTCTTTGTTGATCATCAATCAGAGTTTCTTTGAGAGCATTGCGGCTCATTTTTGAAAGTGCTAAGCTACTACTACGAATATTATTATAACAATATATATATAGAGAGAGAGAGAGAGAGAGAGAGAGAGAGAGAGAGATTCATCCATTTATCAGAAGAAAAAAATAAATCAATGGTCTAACCAAATTATTTAATATTAAAAATGTATGAGAGTCTAAAGCACACAAAAGAACCACAAATTTTTTTCTATGAATGGTGGTAATTTCTCATAAAATCGCTTCAGTACTGCACACAGACACTGTTCTCCTTTCAGGTCTGCAACTGTGGGTTACAGCATATTCAATTTTGAAAGGCTTGATTTATAATTTGCAGCATTCCCATCTGCCCGTATTTCACTGCTCGCTGAACGGACAGATAAACCAGTTAGCAAACACTTTTCCCCACTGTCTGTTGTTTTGATAATCACCCATAATAGCATCTAGCTTCAGTATGGTCTTTAAACCTGATTTACTGTCTAATGGAATAAGAGAGACTCAGAAAAGAGAGAGAGAAAGAGGCAGCCAGTCAGTACATGCACCTTTTGGGTAATGTCATTAGACATGTTTTGAAGAATAAATTAAATCAGCCCTAAATTGTGCTCTCAAGTCAGACCTGAAAAAAAAAAAAAAAAACAGATAGAAAAAAAAGGGAGGGGGAAAAATGAGTGGACCTCATTGAAAAGAGAGAGAGAGAGTCATATTTGAACCTCTCGCAGGGAAATGCACTTAACCAGATTAGAACGGGCCAGTGTGGATGGATGGGCACGGTAATTGCGCTGGCTGTAATGGGTTCCTGTTGCCCGTAGCAGACGGTGGGAAGTTCAGTGGATAATGCAGGTCTCTGTGTGGTTCGAGGACCTTACAGACTCAACCTGTGATTGAGGTCAGATCTGTGGATGTCAGCTGATAAAAGGTAACCCCCATTCACTATCCCACAGGCCACACATAACCCCACTTTCCCGCCAGAGAGTGTAAAACACAAACAACTTAAATTATGTTATTTATTTTAAGTGCATTGAGACAATTATGTGAAGTAAAAGTAAATTTATTCTCAATGGATTGCTTAAGATCATAAAAAATGCAAATATTATTTAATATTTACAGTCAAGCACCCTTGTTCCAGTCCAGATTTTTGCCTTATACTGTATGTACCACAAAATAAGAATAAGTGAACATAATAAACAAATACTTTTCCTAGACTTTTTTTAAACAAACATTTTTTCTTTTTTTTTTTTTTTGTCCCATCTCCCATAAAGAAGCACACAATAGCAGCCAGACTTCTATTTGATGTGTACATATTCTTCTGGAAAATATATATATATTTTTTTAGTGTTTACTCATCTGCAAAACATCTGTAAGATGTTTCCTCTCAGGTGTCAAAAGGACATTAAGCAGTTGAGACATGAGTAATAATATATATCAGTATGGGCAAATGAAAGCAATTATCTGCAATTATCGGACATGGGCTGATTGTAAAATATTGACGATGATCAGGGCTGATTGTTTTCTGTAAAAAGGGGGTGGAAAAGCATGTTGGACAATTAAATTAAGCTTTGCACTGCTCGAATTTCATGCGGTGAAACTTCCGTTAAAACTTTTAACAGGAATTTGATAACTCACCTTAAGAGGATAGTTCACCCAAAAATGAAAATTCTCATATAATTTACTCACCCTCATGGCATCCCAGATGTGTATGAATTTCTTACTTCAGCAGAACACAAATGAAGAGTTTTAGAAGACTATCTCAGCTCTGTTGGTCCTCACAATGCAAATGAATAGTGACCAGAACTCAGAAGGTCCAAAAAGGACATAAAGACAGCATAAAAGTAATCCATGCAACTGTAGTAGTTAAATCCATATCTTCAAAAGCGATATGATAGTTGAGGTGAGAAACAGATCAATATTTAAGTCCTTGTTTTACTATAAATCTCTACCTTTGACCAGCCCCAACCAGAAGGTGGCTGAATGTAAAAGTGAAAGTCACTTACACACCAGAATTTAGCTGTGAAAGTGAAAAAGTAGATTTACAGCAAAAAAAGAAAAGAAAAAAAAGGGCTTAAATATTTATAT
Source organism: Myxocyprinus asiaticus (assembly GCF_019703515.2). Lineage (NCBI taxonomy): Eukaryota > Metazoa > Chordata > Actinopteri > Cypriniformes > Catostomidae > Myxocyprinus > Myxocyprinus asiaticus. The sequence continues at coordinate 14,950,409 of NC_059363.1, forward strand.
GTTTCTCACCCAGACCTATAGCATCGCTTCTGAAGACATGGATGTAACTACTGGATTTGTATGGATTACTTTTATGCTGCCTTTATCTGTGTTTTGGACCTTCTGAGTTCTGGTCACCATTCACTTGCATTGTGAGGACCAATAGAGAGATTTTCTTCTAAAAGTCTTCATTTGTGTTCTGCGAAATGAAAGAATGTCATACACATTTGGGATGGCATGAGGATGAGCAAATGATGAGAGAACATTCATTTTTGGATGAACTATCCCTTTAAAGCTTGAAATACGAATATGATGCTTCAGCTTAAGAGGGACAAGCTTCATCATTAAGAATTCAGTTAATGGGAGTTAAGAACATTTATTAAATAATCTTACCAATTTAATGTGAGCCTAGCAAAAGGCTATCCATAATAAATTATTGTGAATTAAGAATGTTAATGTGAGTTAAAAATTTGTTTTTTGATTCAGTGTTTTGTTTATAACAGAGACAGACTTATAAATATGAAAAACATGTAGATACAAAAAGACTAAAGTTATTTAAATTTCTTTCTTACTTGTGTAATTAATTATCTGTGATTTGAAACAAGGTAGAGTAAGATAGCAAAACCACCCAACAATCAGCAGATGCTGTTCTAAATAATCAGGTATTGATATCGGCACTCAAATGTTGTATTGGTGCATTTCTGTTTATAATGTATGAAAATCTGCTGTCTTGAAGATGTTTATCAGATGTTTGCTCACAAAAATTAGAATGTGGTGCTTTCCAGAAGAAATGCTTTTAAACAGATATGTTGGAAATGTACATGTGCTATCTTGTTTTTGGACTCTATGTGTCATTTTTTCACTCTCCATCTCTCCCTCTTTCTAAATCTTATTCTCTCCTCCAGATTCTTCCCCCGCCCAGTGATGTCTGTTTCATGTCTGTTTATGTTGTCCTAAAGACAAAAACATTATCATCACTTAAATGAATTCTAACTTAACCTGTGGTATTGCTTTAAAATAATCACTTCCTGTCTGCAGATTGCTTGGGAAGTACGGTGTTTGTGGCTTTTGTCTCACAGAAAGAGAGTCAATGGTGAAACTGAAATTGATCTGCGGTGTGTAAATGTATTTTCTCTTTCAGCACCGTTGTTCCCTCGGTCACACACACTCAAACTCCTGCCCTTCCCCAGATGGTGTGTGTTACCTGGTCCCGGGCTCACCTGTAACAGAGTCTGCGTGGCTCCAGGTGAGGGCTGTGGTAACGTTGTCCATTGTGTGTGTGAACAAGCAAAAGGCTGCAGGGACTGAATAGCAAACATGCAGGTGATGACATAGTCTACTTGAACACAAAGTGTGTGACACTGCCGAGGAGGTAAAACACACACATACATGTGTACAGATGCACACACAACTTGACAAGGGCATTTAACTTAATTCACTCTCCAGCCAATTAAGCATAATATCTCTTTCTTTCAGCTGGGCATTTGTAAACTGGCACATTAGCATCAGTGTGTTGTGTGTGGTTAGCATTTTAGAGGTGTGATATTCAAAGTCTACACAGTAAATTTGTCAGAGTAAAATTTACTCAAATTGAAGAAAATTTTACTCTATGCCAGATAACATTTGGTCCCTCTCTGAAAAGAGTAAAAGTTACTCTTTTGATAGAGCCGTTTTTCCAGAGTTAATTATGCTCAATTTAGTGATAATATTTGACTCTTTCCTGTGATATTTGACTCTATTTAGTGTTTTTTTTAATCAACTCTCGTACAATTTTACTCAGTTCAGAGCTAAAAGAAACTGACTCTGCTACTTTTTAACTCTGTTCAGAGGATCTTCAAATTTACTCTGCCACAATTTACTTCCCCTCCAGAGTTGTTTATCATCAATTATGAGTGAACTACAAAGAATAACTCTATCCAGAGTTATTCTTCTGAATTACAACATTCATGTTTTACCCTCAAAAAGCCCTAAAATATAAATGAAAAACTTGCTTTTCAGTCTGAAAATAAAATCAACAACAAACTGTATACTCATGTCTCACAATTTTATTTTTCAAGCACCTGTTTAAACAATATTACACTTACACTTAATTCACTTGTGATCATAAAAAAATAAATAATGAAAACAATAATACTAAAAAAAAAAAAAAATTGTGATAGTGATAATGTAAGGGAGAAGACGAAGAAGAATTACATGAAACAATATGGTACAATATACAAATCAGAATCACAACCATAAGACATCAGAATGTCAAACAACTTGTGGTGCAAAATATCCGTAATCTCCAAAACAGAAGGTGCTTCTGTGGTATGTGCAACTTTGTAAGCATGGATATGTTCAGCTAAACAAAACGTTTTCAGTGCAGTTGTTATCAAAAGTACCTGCTCATCTTTGATAACAATATTCTGGATTACATGAAATACAGGCATGTCATTCTGAACTTGAACACAAACCGCTAACCCTAACCGATAAGTATTTCCACAGCGCTTGACCCATTTCACATTTAGGACCTTAGTCCACATAGGTACATTAAGTTTCTCAGCCATCTCAGCACCAACTTCCATTTCATTCAAGGGGGCCATTTTCCCAGGACCTAATTTCATGTCATTTGGATCAAATGTTTGCCAAATGTAAGCCATTTGGCACTGGTGTTTCTTTGCTAATGTTTTCGTTATGTTTTTAAAGCTTTTCAACTGCTTTTTAAAAAGTTATGCTTCGCTTCGTAACGCATGCACCAACAATGTAGCAGTGGTCCAATTTTCTGCATACAACTGGGGTAATGCACCATAAAATGATGCTTTGGCAACAAGTTCTTATCAGGAAACAAACGCTTAAACTGTGGTGCTCTGCAATCAGGTGTTTCAAATAAATGGTGATACCAGTGGATATAACTGAAGAAAACACTATATTGACTATCTGAAGCAATAAAATGAACAAATACCAGTGCTGATCATTAGGACGCACAAGATCTCCAAACATAATGGGCAGATGACGCAGTAAACACCAGCTCTGAGTGGCATTTAAGCCCAGGTCATTGGAACCCTCTCTTAATGCTACACCAGGAGGTTTGTTGTTTTGTTCCATGAAGCCATAATTAAAACTCTGAATTCGTCTGTGTACTTCTGCTGATGTGGTGTAATTGTCAATCAGGTGCTGAATAAGTAATTTCATCTCATATTGTGCAACCCCCTCTAATATATCATGCATGATATCAACCGAAAAATTTGCAGTGGTGTGGAAATATTGCAAAGAATTTAAAAGGCAAGACTTTTTTACTCCCATTACATAAGGTAGACTGGGATTGCTCTGCATATTCTGACAGTGTTCAGCATGAAGTTCTTTAGTTCGCACTGACATCTTTGGACTATCTTCACTGAACTCTGTCTGAAAGTCTTCTTTCTCTAGCAGGCAAAAGCGGCAACAGTACCTAGCACTAAACGATTCCACAAAACCAAATAAAGAATGGACACCGAGGTTGTCACCAGTAACTTGGACAATGGTTCCATAAACTGTATGATCAAATAAAGGAATCTGAATTCCATTGGTTTCCAGTGTTGAGATATCCTGGACAAGCGGCCCTAGTATTTTATCAAACCCATAAGTTTTGATATCTTGTGCATGAAATAAAGCAACTAAATGGATATTTAGTAAACTCGAGTTGTATTTAGGGGAAATATTTCTAAGGGTAAAATAGATAGCTCCTAACTTATGTATTCCTCGTTTTGATCCAAGGGGGTTTGAGCATTCAAATTCATCAAAAAAAGCTGGATCTGAACTGCATGTCTTTGTTTTGAGAAGAGCGCATGATTCTTAAAGAATTCTCCATCGTGTATGTCATAAAGACAATTTGGTCTTTGTTGTGAATCTCTCGTCATCATATCTTTAATGTTAGGGTGCTTATAAATGGACTGTAATGTCTCAAGAATTGGTATATATACAAATTTATCCTTAACAATGGTTTGGGCATAAGTTCCAGTTGTTCTGTTACGCCGTGTAGCAAATCTTGTTCCGAGAACATATTCAACAGGATCTATTTTTCCCCATTTCTCTGAAAAGTACTGCATTCTCTTGCTCTCAAGTGTTTAATGCCACAAAAGGATTTTGCATTTTTTCAAAACACTGATCAATTTGAGACTCAACAGCACTCTTTATGGGCTCCTCTAAAGATAGGCTGTTTTTCACAGATTCTTGAGTTTGACTATGAACGTCTCCAATCACTTCTTCTAGAGCACTAACAACATAGTTAATAGTTGTCTCTGCGACACCAGCAACTTTTAGTTCAGCTACCACTGTTGCACAACTGTTTACTATATTTGTTTTTAAGAGTACAGACTCACAAGGTGAATTTTGGTTTGGTAAAACACCTACATCCCCTAATGAAATGGAGTTGGTGGTGGATGAGCTTTCACCATAATCGGTGCGTGAACTGTCAATTGCACAACACTTGCTGAGATGCTTTCGTAATCCAGAAAAACTATGGTAAACATGTGAACAACCTCTTTGAGCACATTTTAACTTCAGACTTTTCCTGGACAAAGGCCATGAACTAACTTAAAGTGCCTTATAAGGGCATTGGCACTAGCATGCTCCCTTTTACAAATGAAACAATTCATCTGCTCACTGGAGCATTCTAGCTCTCAACTCAGCCACTCTGGGATTCACCTTGGTGGTTTCAACATCTATGTCATAGACAGTGGTTTGCAGAAAGCTATACACATTGGTCAATTCCTGACAGTATGAGGTGCCAAAGACAAAGTGAGCTTTGAAAAGCTCATCAACACAGGCTAGTGAATTAGAGGCCTTACAGGGTAGAGCATGTTGGTCAATTACAATAAAACAAGACTGGACCCTACTTCTCTTCGGCCCAACAACAAGTAGATATGGCTGGAGACTCTCTCCAATGCTATCCAAGTGCCCTTGGATACTGGTTCCGGTCTGTAAAAGAATGAAAACACATTAGTGCCAATGTGACTTAACAGATAAAGTCAATATACAGCATGAATAAAGATACAGTGATGTCTTCCACCAAAGTTTCTCTATTACATACTTCCAACAGATTGTTACTAAGTATGTGTTAAGTAGAAAAGAATAGCACAAGAACAATAATTTAAAGGACAGGTTATCTTTAAGAACCTGTATGAGAAGTAAGCATGTTCAAGGTCACATAGTAACACGACATTATGAACTAGTGTCATTTGATCAGCTTCATCAGTAGCTTCACCTTGATGAATTTCACAAGACAATCACATGCTTGTCTAGCTGAGATTTTTCCCGGTCTTTTGCGGCCTTGACATGAGGGTGGCAAAAGGTGAACCAGCATCAGAATGGAAGACATATCGCTGTCCCAACCTGGAGACACGGAAAACAAAATAAACAAAAAAATAATAAAAAATAGGCTTTTAGGTTTGGTTTTTAGGTAGAAGGGGTTGAACATACCCTCCTACTCATTTTAACTTGACTTATCTTCAACTTGGATGATGTGCTGGTATAAATACATTAACCACTCCAGTACCTTAGTTTATACTGCACACAGATTCAGTATTAACAGCACATTCATGGCCAAGTCTTGATGACAACAGATGTGTGGATGAATTAAGGTGAAACCTCTACAGATACTGAAATGCGGTCATACAGTTAAACTTTATCTACAACATGTCAACCATGCGTCCCAAATGAAAACAATTTCAAACTGTAAATCTGCAACTCCTGTACTAGGCCTTTGAGAAAAGATCAGGGTAGAAATGTTAGAGAAACAGGTAATTATCATTCTAACAGTTTACCCATTGCAAGTCTGTGTTGCATAGCTTGCATATGAATCATGCATGTCTAATGGGTAAAGTTGTGACCAAAATTGAAACTCTATATATCTGAATAAAGCTATGCTTTTCATGAATGCATAACTTCCTCTAAAACAATTTAGGGTATAGCACAATAGTTACCTTCTTCAACTTCAGTGGCTTCAGCATTTTGGATGAGGTCTTGGAGCTCACTAGTCTGTGTGAGGCCATGGCTCTGTGCAATAACCTGTGGTTTTATGTTGGTAGACCACTTCTCCAACAACTTTGCAGAGGTCGCATCACCAAATAGAAGTCCAAAATCTTGATCAATCTGTACAAAATAACAAAGATAATTAAAGTAGGTACCACAGTAGGAACTCACTTTGTTTACCTAACGAGTCTGTGTTACTGCAGAACAACAATAGCACTTGATTTCATATTTGTTTGTTTGTTTAAACAATTGAAGTCTCACATACCAAGCCTGGTATATCCATGAATCGCGGGAAAATGGATAGAATATCAGATGCCTCTTTAGGGTCGTGCAGCATCTTCTGGCGATAGGCCAGTGTTAACCTCATCTTTTCCTTTACCACTGCCTCATCAGCTGTATGCTTCATCAGGGCAATTGCTTCCTGACACTGACGTTCATCATTCAACCAGCTGTCTTCTTTGTAGGGATCCCTGTCAGCAGTTGGCCCACCTGAAAGTGTTTAAGACAATATGAAAACCACATTTGTAGTCCCTTTTCTTTCCAAAGCACAACATACCAACACTAGATACATGACAGGAAATGACAGGAAATAACATGGAAAACATGCATATATCCTAGAGTGACATTTAAATTTGCCCAACGCTGATGATTATGCAAAGCATGTTTGCATTTAAAAAGAACAGCGCTTATATACTATGTAACTCTTGACCTCATTCACAATATGACTTAATGACAGACCAATTTGGAACAAAAGAATACTTCAAAGACAAGTCACAAATGTTAAGATGAGTAAAATAATCAAGTTGTATGTTCATTTGAAAAAAAAAAAAAAAAGTTATTCAAGCCTTGCAGCCAAGCTAATAAAAGCACTGACTAAACATCAAATATTGCACCTGTCTGTGGTTGCCGTGGGCGTTTCATCCGTCCCTCTGATCCTTCTTTCTGCAGCGTTTTAATTCTCCATGCCAAATATCCACTTCCATCTTCTGCATTGTAATAATGCTCCTATGACCAGAACAATACACAGACCTAGTTGTTATACATTACACGACTAAGGAAATAAATGCCATATCAATTATAATGTAGATAATCTTTACTCTGAAATATACAGAGTATATCCTCCTCCTGTAAATCAAAAAGACTGAGAGGCAAAAGCTACTTACATAACCAAGTTTGCTCCTGGGGTCAGCCAAGTATGGGAATAGGGAGATGATTCCCTTCGCATATTCTTCCTTCAAACGTCGGGAAGGGCTTGTTCTACACACAAAAACATAAACCAATTACAACCCATAACATCATAAACATCAATTTACAAATTACTGTATGAACATCCTACCCATGTTCATTTGTCAAATGTGCTACCAAGATTTTCACCATGTCACGTCTTCTGCCATCTGACAGACTTTTAGTGCGAGCGTATTCATTTATGACCTTCTCGCCTCCAGGGCTGCTCTTTAGGATATCTTCGACCATCTGGAGAGGGAAATGATGTAATATTGAGCAGAGATGAGAAATTAACAACTGACAAGTGTATATAGTTCCAAATATCTTTACTATTTAAGTAATTCTATATAGATGTAATTCAGAGGCAAGATTGGTGATCCTTACTTGGGCAAGACGACGTTCCTCAGCTCGATTTTTTTCAGGAGGACTTCTAATCAACATTGCTGTGTCATCAGACTCTGATGTGCCCCCAGCATCTCCTAATGAGCTTGAGCTTAAAGAATCTTCAATATAAACCATATCAATGGTCTGATTATCTGTTCATACTACTTTGATACCATGCTACACAGCTATTAAGAATTAGTCCAATAGACATATTAGCCTGTGCAAATCAGTGAATTGGTGAATATTGCTGAGAATAAACACAAAACTTAATAAGCATGTCAAACAATTTACCATCAAAACTTGCTGTGCCTGGGATGAAAATTTCTAGGACACCAAGGTCTGGTCGTGTCAGCAGATATTCAAATGCTTCCTCATCAACTTCTGTCTTCGAGTCATCAAAGACTTTAACGTCCATTGTAGGAAGATCAAATTTCTTGGCAACTGAAGGAAGACAAACCATTGGCAAATTGACAAAGGACAGCAATGCCAAAAAACACAAACAGTTGTTTTTATACCCCATAAGATACAATCATACACTTATTTTATTACTATTAAAAACTAATTTTTCAGAGGGAAAATTATTAAAGATTTTAACAATGTTAAAGTTTGTTATTTCTCACCACATTCCAAAAACATCTGAAATGTAAAAGGTGTTGGAGAAAAAATATATTTCTTGCTATCTTTGAACTTCACTCTGACAACATTGTTGGTTTGCATCCTGAAGGAACCAAAAAGACAAAGTTAAACAAAAGGCGATAACACTCACAATCAGATGAAAAAAAGAACATTCGGTAACCCTTTAGAATACTGTTCGGTCATTAATGAATAACTACACAGGAAAAAATGAGTAATGCACTATTAACATTCTAGTAACTACTATTAACTAACAAGAAATTCTGATTAACGAATTAGTAAGAAATAGCGTTCAGTTGAATGAGGTAGTTCACTATTAGCTACTCAATAACTATTTTTTCATACCTCCCAGAGGACTACTAAGAACTACTGTATACAGGTTCGTAATTAATGTGAATAATGTATAATATAAGGTAATGGTAACCCACTAGTAATGACTCAAGTATTACCAAATCCATCTGAAAGAATTACTATTCAAAATCTTACTAAAATCTCAAAAACTTCAGTCATTACTAGGGGGTTATCATGCTTTTCACTTTATAATACTGATCCAAATAATAAGTAGTTCCTTCTGAAGGATGTAGTAGGGTAACACTTGAGTCATTACTATCCAAAACCTTACAAAAGACTCAAAAGTTTACAGTGACTTCAGTCAATATTAGGGAGTTATCATGCTTTTCACTTTAGAATACTGATCAAAATAATTAGTAATTCCTTCTGAAGGATTTGGTAATACTTGAGTCATTACTAGTGGGTTATTTGTTCCTGTGTTTCCCATTATTCATTAATGACGGAACAGTATTCTAAAGTGTTACCGAACAGGCATTAGTGCACTACACAACATTAATTATCTTTGTTCACTAATGTGTTTTTAATTTGTAATAACTGTCTAATAGTTCTGTTAAGGCATGGTGCTCAATGCTCACCCACATAAAAATTGCCTCCAGCAATCCAATTAAGGCTAACGTTAACTTAACTCTTTACAGAGTCAAGTACATGTGGTGCACAACTCGAGCCGCTGATTACAATAGTTTAGTGGACAAACATTTGATAGGCAGCTAGCTAGTTTCACTGTTGTCAATTAATGTTCATGTAATCTATATGTTAGCTTTTTGCTTTCAATATAACTTTGCTTAACTTAGTTCTTGAGGCCAGCTTAAATTAAGGTTAGGCTATGTGTTTGCCTCCACAGTGAAGCTAACATTAAATTAGCTAAAGTAGGTTTTAGTAAAGTTTGGTGCACCACAGCATCTAACAAGTGATTAGTGAATTTTCCTCATTAGCTAGCATTGTGTCGAGCACTAACGTTCACGTTAAACTTCGCATCAAGTTAACATGAGAAAGCTATCTCTATAATATTCAAAAAACGTGGCAAACTGATCTCAAAACAGAGGCGAATATTATGAAAATGAATAAGACTTTGAAACTTTACTTACTTTAACATCCAGTAGAAGCGCAACTTCTCTTCTAAACCCACAAACGGCAGCGATCGCGATGGCCGTGACGAACAGTAATGGCGGATAAACTAAACTTTGGGAGGATAATTTTGGGGAGGAGTCACAGTTACTCTTTAATTTCGCTCCCACTCTACTGACACATTTTACTCTGTACACTCAAAATAGAGCAAAAACAACTATTTTTGAGGGGAAAAAAATTAACTCTGGAAAAACTACTCTGCCATTTTTCCTGTGTATCAAGGTGTTTATGACATCATAATTGTCAAAAAGGAGGCTACAGTAAATGGAAAAAGCAGTATGCAGAATTTGCCGACATTTCAAAGCAGTGAGAGTGATTTTTTTTCTTTAGGTTAAATAGGGTCAGCATTTGGGTGTATTGGGTGTAAACGATGAATAGAATCCGTGCTCTTTATGTAGGGAATAAGGGGTGAAGGGTGGGACTGTCAGAGAAGAGAAGAATCTCTCATGGCCTCATCTGTGAAACATCAGACAATCATTGTAAGGTTTAGTGGATTGCATCACCTACCCTTGTTAAGGGTGTACCTATAAGAGAGAAAAAAAAAGTTTTTTCTGAACCAGTGACAAGAGAGAGTTTGGTATGAATGGCTGGCAATATTTCAGACAATTATACTTACAAACAAAATTTTCCTTTTTCCCCACATGTTCCATTCAGTGTCTGATCTAGATTTGAAGACTTAGAGCAGGCAGATAGATGGATGGATGGATGGATGGAAAATAGGCACATAATATCGTAATATCGATTGCAGGTCCTTGCATCGAATCGAAATCGCAGCAGGCTTTGAGATATCAGCAAACATCAGATCGCTGGTTAAGAGAATCGATACAAGATCGTATTGTGATGAAACTTGCAATTTACACCCCGGATGGATGGATGGATGGATGGATGGCTGGATGGATAGATAATTTCATTATTAAAGCAAAGAAAAAAATGTATAAGCCATTTAATGTGCTATTTAATGATGCTTTTATCTCAGATCATACATTTTAATTGCTGAATAAAATCATTCCATTTTTCTCTCACTCTCCCAGTCTCTCTGTATGTGTGTTGTTGTGTTTCACAGGTGTTCTGTGAGACCTGCAGAAAGACACTGCAGGCTGGTAACCAGAGACCTCTCAGACCTTGGGGGAACTCTGATAAGATTCTCTTGCTCTTTTCCTCCCCTCCTCTCTCTCGCTTTTCTCTCTTTCTCAGGTAAGATGGGGCAAAAGGTGAGGGCGGGAAACCACACAAAGGCATGTGTGCCTCTGCCATCAGTGAGCAGGACCCCTCGCTCGTCTGTCAGAACGCTGAGGTACACTGTTACAATGGCATTCCACATTCCGACATAGGAGAAAGTGGCCAGTGAGAGGGCAGCATGTCGTCGCCATGGTAACAAGACCCTTGGGCAGGTTGAACAGGGCAGTGAATAGTAGTGGTGAAAGAAAGGGGGTGTATAACCCCTCCAGGGCCTTGCCCTTACTCTCAGGTGATGTGAGGAACTTTTTGTGTTATGTTGAACATAACGCACTGTTACTTTTGACCCCTTACACATCCATTCCTGTAGAATGTTGCCCGCAGGGTCATCGGGGACAGCTAATCCAATCACATGTTAGGAAGCAGTAGAGCAAGTTTTGATTAATTATTTTATTTAAAGGATTAGGTCACCCAAAAATGAAAATTCTGTCATCATTTACCCTTATGTTGTTTCAAATATGTGTTACTTTTTTTTCTTTTTTTTTTTACATAAAAGGAGATGTTAAGCAGAATGAGAGCCTCAGTCACCATTCACTTTTACTGTATGGAAAGGAATGCAATATTAGTGAATGGTGGCTGAGATTAACATACTGCCTAACATGTCCTTTTTGCTCCATGGAAGCAAGTCATATAGGTTTGGAAAAATGTGTTTGGCACATCATGCCTAAAAAATTCCCAGTCTGTGGGACTTCCAAGTAAACAAGTATCATCTTTGAAAGGGAACGATGGAGCTGAAGGACTCAGTGAATGCTTGGAAAGTCAAATTTACCCTGCTTCGTATCATTTCCAATTTGTTTTTGAGCTGTTTGCGATCCTTAAAAAATTGCTGAAACACAATAGAGGTGAAAGGCGAAGCTTGTGTTGTCTGGCAGCAGATATGAGTCTGTCTGGATGTTGCCTTCATTCAGAAATTCCCTGGCAGCCGTAGCAACATCGTCAGACCACAGCAGCTCCAGAGAGCTCTTTCAGCTCCACCCGTCACCGGATCGCATTTCTTCCACAGGCCTGGCAGCCAAGAATTCAGGATGGAAAGGATAAGAATCGGATGAAATGAAAAATAATCCCTGTTGATTCCAGGTGAGTTTACCTGCCTTTGCGTACTTGTCACGGTATTTAATCCTTTGTTGTTTGCAGTCGGATTTTTGTGGAGTAAGGAATGTAATTAATGTGGTAATTTGGAGTTCCCCGGTCACCGCGAGGAGGTTTGGGGAGAAACTGGGGCATGTGTTTAAGCTCTGTATACAGAACAGTAGAGACTGATGATAAAAATCTACAGCTTGCTATAATGTTGTTTTATGTCTCCATATTTCCTTGGTGGTTGTTGTAACACATGTACATGTAAACAGACACACAAAAAGGCACACGAAAACAAACACACCATTCATCTTCAAATACAGCCTTGGCTGTGTCAGCTGGTAGAAGGTGTCCAGAGGGTGAATGATGATGTTTGTTGGTCTTGTTTGGTGTATTAATCTCTATGTGTGCTTTATAATGGATGTGGTGCTGATATTTGGACCCCTCTGGACACTCAGATCTGATTTTGTTTGTGGAACGCACCCCAGTCTTCTCTAGAGTCTCAGAAGCACCAGGAACCAGGTACAACCTGCCTCAGGCTTTTGTGTGTGTTTGTACCATGATTAATGTGACTGACAGGTATAGGTCTCCCTTTTCTGTCTGACTTACTGTTGATTCATTTGTAATGAACACACTTAAAATTCACCCTGTAAAATCCAGTGTGTGTGTGTGTGTGTGTGTGTGTGTGTGTGTGTGTTGTTTTGACAGGCCATTTCATTTTCCAGTTTCTTGCATTGGCTCGGGGACTCACTAAGTTTGACGACAGACTACTAGCGGTTTAGGGCCAGTCCAGCACTAGGTCCAGCCTGGGGTAGACAGACCCAACTTCCTGCTTCTGTACTGCAGGTGAGATCTAAAAGTCATTCTAAACTGTTTAAAGGAATAAGCCAGATTCAATACAAGTTAAGCTCAATCGACAGCATTTGTGGCATAATACTGATTTCCACAAAAATTCATTTTGACTTGCCCCTCCTTTTCTTATTTAAAAAAAAAAAAAAAAAGAAGCAAAAATCTGGTGCTGTGGGACACATGAAGAATGAAGTGAATGGGGCCAATCCATAAATGATAAAATACTCACTGTTTCAAAGTATAGCCACAAGACATAAACAATATGTATGTTAACATGGTTTTAGTGTGATAAACTCACTTACTAGTGTGGTGGTGTAGTGGACTAACGCACAGAACTAGTAAGCAAAAGGTTGTTGGTTCAATCCCCACAGCCACCTCCATTGTGTCCTTGAGCAAGGCACTTAACTCTGGGTTGCTCCAGGTGGATTGTCCCTGTAATAAGGGTACTGTAAGTTGCTTTGGATAAAAGCATCTGCCAAATGTAAATGTACTAACCTTTGCTGTGTAAAGTTATAGCCAATTTTACTACTTTGTTGCCTTGACAATGTAATGTCAACAAATCCTAAAACGACTGTAAAAATTATGATTTAAACAACTGTACAGCTCAAATAGTACATGAGTTTTAACTAAAGAATTAATGTAAGTACTTTGTATAAATTTGTTAGCTTCACATTTCTACCTTTAACCCTCCAAAAATTGGCCCCATTCATCAGTATCTCACTCTCAGGGTTGGGAGGGTTACTTTTGAAATGTATTCCACTACAGATTACAGAATACATGCTGTAAAATGTAATTTGTAACGTATTAAGTTAGATTACTCAAGGTCAGTAACGTATTCTAAATACTTTGGATTTCTTCAGCACTGGTAGATTTTTTCATTTGTTTTGACTATAAAACTCTGCCAGTACAGTATGACAAAATACACGTTAAAAATACATTCTCTGAAAAACCGAAATATCTGTTTTATTTTGTCAGTGTTGTTTCAAAAACAAGATCAATCAAATTGATCTTTTTAGATATTTTTACAGGAAAAAATACAAAATTATCAAGAATACAATTTTTGCCCTAATATTAAAGGTCTTACTAGAAAAAAAGAAATTATAATCCAACATGAATTTTCTTGATAAAAAAAATATATAATTGTGCCTGGTAACATGTAAAATGGCTAGAAATAGCATTTTAGCTTAGCATAAAGCTGACAATTTACACAAGGTTTATTTCTATTTCTTCTGCTTCAAACTTACTTCAAACTTACTTCTCTGTCTGCTCGTATGAATGTAACACATCATAATAAAGTGTTTCACCGCTGTTCAATGCACTTTTGATTGCATAATTTATATGTATACATTTTTCCATCTGAAAGGACTAAATATTAAATGAAACGAATGACAATAAAATGCAAAGTAATCTCTTCAGTAATCAAAATACTTCTTGAATGTAACTGTATTCTAATTACCAATGATTTAAATTGTAACTGTAGTGGAATACAGTTACTTATATTTTGTATTTTAAATACGTAATCCTGTTACATGTATTTCGTTACTCCCCAACCCTGTACAGAAGCACACAATAGCAGCCAGACTTCTATTTGATGTGTGCATATTCTTCTGGAAAATATATTCTTTTAGTGTGTGGCTTGTTGAGTGCATTACCAGGGAGACCTAACATGTGTGGAGGCTCATGCTATTCCCTGTGGCATCCACATGCAACTCACCATGCACCCCACCAAGAGTGAGAACCACATTATAGTGACCATGAGGAAGTTAACCCAATGTGACTCTACCCACCCTAGCAACCAGGCCAATTGGTTGCTTAGGAAGCCTGACTAGAGTCACTCAGCAGGCTCTGGATTTGAACTTGTGACTCCAGGTGTGGTAGTCAGCATCTTTACTTGCTGAGCTACCCAGGCTCCTGAATTTAGCATTTATTTTAAAGAAAAGGATGGATGAGTCTAAATTAATTTTTGTGGTAACCCACATTATGCCACAAACGCTGTCGATTGAGCTTAACTTTTATTGAACCTGGAATATTCTTTTAAGAGAGTATGCAGTCAAATGCCGTTCTAAACAAAAGATCGAGAGGAGCATGTTCGAGTCTTGTGTTCAAGCCCTCCGTCACAAAGCAAATACGTTTACTTTTACAGTATCTCCCTCAAGGAGTATATGAAAATGTGAACTTATGAATAAATAGTTAAATATCTTCTCAGACCTAATGTCATTTAGAACAGGGGTTTTCAATCAAAAAGGGTCATCAAGGGGGTTCTACACTCAAAAAAAATATTTTAGCCTATTGTTAAGATTTATGCATTTTAATTTCATAACAAAATTCAGAGTAATGTCTAACAAAGTTTAATGAATAAAACTTAAAATATTTAGTTATTTTTTATTTTGATAAATATAACTCAATTCAACTTGATTGAATTTTGTTATGAAATTTAAATGCATAAATCTTAAAGTGTTTCTTTTGTGTGTGTGTGTGTGTGTGTGTGTGTGTGTGTGTGTGTGTGTGTGTGTAGTGGTCCACTGAAATAATGTATTAAATGTAAAAATAAATACATTTAATAAATGGGGCATTTTTACTGATTTATTCTACTTTCTAAAGACTAAAAACAAATTTTTATTGAATTGGAAATATGTTTATGTTAATAATATTGCTCTAAGACTAGGCAGAAAAAAAAATACTCTGTCAACTTGATACCAAGTAAATATTTTTCAGATAGATTTACATTTTAAAATAGTTTTGTCTTCAGTAGCGGCAATATAAATTATTTAATTTTGCAAACAGCTAATTGTCTATATAATATCACTGTTAGAAAAAAAACAAAATAGCAAAAATTGTACCTTTAGCGATACATCAACTTGTCACTGGGGTAGTACCTTCAAAGGTATACCCACAGTACCTTATTTACATCTAAGGTACTAATATGTACCCTTTATGGACAGATAAAACACTTAAGGCACTAATATGTATCCTTTGGGGACAGATAAGGTACAAAAAACATACAGATTGACATGTAAAGGGTACAAAGTTGTTGTTCACCTAAAGGTACAATATTTGCTGACAATATCATACAATTCTCACACTCAGTATTTATAGGTCTTTATACATGAAAATATATAGCTGCTTTTACTGTATATCTCAGGAAGGGAGCCCCTCACAAGGGGATCATATTGGGGGTCCTTGGCATCATTTTATTTATTTATTATTTTTTTAAATCCCCTGATGCAGATTACATATCAGTCAGGCACCAATCAAAGATTGAATCGAGATTCGGTTCAGCAAAGTCAGGGGATTTTGAAATGACTTAATTTTAGCATGTTAACATATTCAAATTTTTTGCTTTATATATATATAAATCACACAGCAGAATAAACAAAATTATTGTACAGTGATGTTTGTAAAATTATTGGGCCTTATTCACGGTACACGAGCAGAATACATTTCAGCGTAAATCACAAATCTATTCATAAGTAAATTGTCCCACTGAATGAGACAATTTAATTAAGAATGGTTTTACATACAGTTTTACACAGAAATGTGTCCTGCTCATGTTTCATGAATAAGGCCCATTGTATTTACAAAAAAAACGGCATGTTTTAGGAAACACTGTAAAACTATATCTTTAAAACTTGACAAAACCGCTGAGAAAATATCTTCACATGCTCAATGAATCATTTACAAATATATTGTAGGTTACGGCCGATGTTGTGGTTTCCCAGTATCATGAAGTATCTGATACATTTGAAAAACATTTTTGGCAGGGCTCAGTGAAATTATCCCTGTTGTGTCAGACTATGGTTACCAGATGATGGTTTATCATTTCTTTAGCTGTTATTCACCATGATATAATCGTGTGTGTGTGGGTTTCATCAGAGGTTCTCCCTTTTTGAGGTGTGTCATGTCTTGTCCTATGATTGTAATCTTACACTGAGCCTAATCAAAGACAGGCCTGCTGAATGCCCTGCCTTAACCACAAGCGTTCATGCCCATTAGAGCTAACAGGCCCCTGAATGCATCAGATAACGTCTGTTCTTTTGAAGGAGAGTGAGAGAGTTTGCGAGAGAGGGAGAAAGAGAGAAGGTGGTTGGGACATGTGGCTTTTGCGGGGGCTTATCTAGCCTTTGAGAGTGTCACAGCCTTGCCCTCCCTCTCATTCCCTGCATTATTCAGCCATATCTTGAGGGCCTTCCCCGTCCATTCCACATAATCACTCAGTAATACCAGCCACCCTTTTCTCTATTAAAATAATCACCTGCAATTAGGAGGAGAATGGGCAGGGAGAGAGGGAGAAATCACACACAAAGTAATATTTTCCCCACCTTACGTGCTTTTCATCTGTTTTTTTTTTTTTTTATCCCATAAGCTCCCGCAATGCATCAGGACCCTGGGCGGCCTAGGCTCGATCCAGCACTATTAAGGAAAAAGGCTTCGACAATTTTTCAAGAGCGGAGAGATGAAAGAAAAAAGGCGAGAGAAATATAGGAGCAAATAATTTAAAAATTGACCATCTGTAAAATGAAGAAAATTGAAGTGTAAGAGGAGCATTGTGATTTACTTTATCCCTCTCAGAGATGCCCAGAAACAAAGACGCGCTATTAAATCTCCCTTTGAAATAAATGTGTTGCATTTATCTGTGTGGCCAAAAATGACTAATGAAGCTATTGTCAAAGCAAATAAAGCAGGGCAGATTTGCTAAGCAAAGACAGCGCAGGTTGGGGGGGGGGTACCTTTTTATCTCAGCAGGGTGCAAAAAGTAAACAAGCAAAAAATGTACAAATGACAGAATCAGCACAAGAAAAAGGCAGAGAATGTAATTGCCATTCTCATTACTAGTTGAAATGGACAAGGGGATGTAATTACAGGCGAAAGAGTCGCTCAATTACAGTAGCCGCTAGCTGCATTTGGCATAAGTCACTTTAAATGGTTTTACGAGAGCTTGTTTTTAAAAATGCCGTTTTGCTGGCTTTTATTTTAATTACCGGGTCATAGCAGTGCTGCTCACTCTCTTGATCTGCTGTCAGTCCAACTGTCATTCTCTCTCTCTCTCTCTCTCTCTCTCTCTCTCTCTCTCTCTCTCTCTCTCTCTCTCTATCTCTCATTCTTTACCTCTCACCACTCCTTTATGAAGTAAGAGCAACTAACCTTCTAAAGCTGAACACTTTGTGCCCACTGTTTCCTGGATGATATAAAAAAGCGTACAAAAAGAAAAAGCAAATCAAGCTGGCAGGTTTGCACAGTGCAGGTAAAATGTTCATAGAACAGAGTGTAATGTTCTTCGCACACCAATTTTAGCCTCACCATGTTATGTGTTCACACTCACACAACCAAAAAAAATTTTAACTTTCCATTTTATTAGAATGCAAAGGCTTGATAAAATTTCTTATAGCAAAATTGTGCCTGTCAGATTATTGTTAACATTATATCCTAAAGAGTATAACTAATTTCTCCATTTAAAGCTAATGAATTTCTTGTTCATGACGAAGCTGTGAACCTGGGAGGTCAAAGGTTCTTGTCATGAATGTATGTTCATGCCCAGACGAGGGGCCACAAGGTTTCAGACAGGGTCATAACCTTGGTGACCCCCTGATGTCTATAACACACATATTTCTCAATAACAGGATCACACGAGGGGGCCTGGGTAGCTCAGTGGTAAAATACGCTGGCTACCACCCCTGGAGTTCACCAGGGTGTGCTGAGTGACTCCAGCCAGGTCTCCTAAGCAACCAAATTGGCCCGGTTGCTAGGGAGGGTAGAGTCACATGGGGTAACCTCCTCGTGGTCGCTATAATGTGGTTCGTTCTCGGTGGGGCGCGTGGTGAGTTGAGCGTGGTTGCCGCGGTGGATGGTATGAATCCTCCACATGCGCCATGTCTCCGTGGCAATGCACTCAACGTGATATGATGCACGGGTTGATGGGCTCAGACGCAGAGGCTACTTTGGGGAGAAAAGCCCTCCCCCCCATAATTAATCACAATACATTACAACAAACATTTTAAAAATCATCATAAATAAATAAATATACATTGTCTCAAAGAACTTGCAAGAAATTGGTTAGTCCAATTTAAATATGTACGTTAAAATGGAAGGTGTTTTTTTGTTTTTGTTTTTTGCGGACAGATGCATGCCATAAAGTCAGTGGACATGTTGTAATTACAATTTGGGCAAAATCTTCTGCCATTTTATAGTGGACTTTTTTTATTAATAGGATAAAATGGGCAGATTCAATTCATATCAAACTTTATTGGCAAGAAAAACTTAATTGTACATTGCCAATGCATTATTAGGCACTATACATGTTGACACTGCGCTCTGACCCCAGCTTAGCTGGAATATGTGAAAAAAAGAATTTCACTGTATATGTGCAAAATGTATAAAGTGTGACAAAATAAAGGCTTCAAGGCTTCAGTACATACAGATATTAAACATATTGAATGCTGAAGTTTAATTTGCTGAAGTTTAAAATCTCAAACTATTATTTTCTCTGGCTGCCAACCGTTCAGTCTCTACATGCATACCTGGCAGTAGCTTTCTGAACATCCAAGTCCTTCTCAGTCTCTAACCCACACATGCTGGGAAGCCCCGTACACACATGCAGCTACTTCCAGCAACAAAGCGACACGATCCCATTCATTTTCAATGAGAGCTAGCGTTTTTATTAGCATTTTTCATACCATCCCAACTTTTTTTGAATTGGGGTTGTATGTGTACAGTATGCTTGTTTACATGTGTTTGTGTTGGTGTGAAAGACAGAAAAAGAATACTAATGAACTGAAAACATTTCTGAAAACACATTTGCAGACAGTTTTGATATTAAAACCATTGTGTATTTGAATGCTTGTCACGATCAAAGAGATCAAGGCAGGACCCAAATGCAGTGAGGCAGGGATAAGGGCTTTATTTAACAAAAATAAATGTACAAACCAAAATACAACAAAAACCTCTCACTGTGGAGGGAAAAGATGAACATAAACTAACAAAAAATGAAACCGACTGTAACAGTTAAAGGATGGTCAAGGAGGGCCTGGGTAGCTCAGCGAGTAAAGACACTGACTACCACCCCTGGAATCATGAGTTTGAATCCAGGGCGTGCTGAGTGACTCCAGCCAGGTCTCCTAAGCAACCAAATTGGCCCGGTTGCTAAGGAGGGTAGAGTCACATGAGGTAACCTCCTCGTGGTCACTATAATGTGGTTCGCTTTCGGTGGGACATGTGGTAAGCTGTGCGTGGATGCCTCCACATGCGCTATGTCTCTGCAGTAATGAGCTGAACAAGCCATGTGATAAGATATGGGGATTGATGGTCTCAGCCGCAGAGGCAACTGAGATTCGTCCTCTGCCACCTGGATTGAGGCGAGTCACTACCCCACCGCAAGAACATAGAGCGCATTGGGAATTGGGCATTCCAAACTGGGGAGAAAAAGGGGAGAGAAAAAAAAAGGATAGGCAAGGAGGAGGCGGGAACTGGCTGAACAGTCAACATAAAGTTTAATGAGAAACTCAATATAAAACAAACATAAACAAACAAGCACATGCAGCACATCTCCGTCCCCCCTTTATCTCACTCTCCCGCTGATCATCTGATTCAGCGCCGGCCGTGCACCCTAACAGCCCGGCCACTCCCTCCTCCTCGTCACACTGACCGAGTGAGAAACTGGACCAGGAAAAACCAACTGGATATGCACAGCACAATTAACAACAAATGATTTGACAAAGGACTCAGACAAGAGGAGAATTTATATAGGGGAAAACATAATGAAAGACAGGTGACACGGCTGATGAGCTAATGGGAGTAATTGCCGATGTCATGACAACAGGGCTAGTATTCAGCACGTGGCAAACACAAGAGGAAGAGAAACATAGGGAAACAAGCAGACATGACACACAGACGAGACTGACAGACAGTCAGGGGAGGCACAGTCAGACCCGACTGTGACAGCACCCCTCCCCTGATGGATACCTCCTGGCATCCACAGAGACACCAAAACACAAGAGGGGCTGACCAGGGAGGAAGGGTGGGAAAAAAGACAGGATGAGTATCCGAATCTCGACACCAAAACCGAACCAAGAGAGTCAGGATCAGGATCCGGAGGGCATGCTCCGAACATGAAACATGACAGACAGAAAAGTGCACGGCAAGGAGACAGAAACCGAAGCCATGCGCCCACACAAAAACAAAGACAGAGTACATGGCCTGGAGAATAACCCTGAGCCATGCGCTCAACACAAACACAGAACATGAGTGTCAGGATCCTGTCACCACAATAAACATGACTAATAAAGAGACAGGATCCTGACACTTCCCCCCTCAATGGGATGCCTCCTGGCATTCCAAAAGGGGAACATCAAACAACAGACAAGACAAACAGAACAGGCACTAACACAGTACAGTAAAAACAAAAGAAAGGGAGGGAAGGGAGGGAAATCAGGGAGGAAGTTTAAGGAAAGGGGCAGGGTCCAGCGGCCTGGGAGGAGGCCTCGGGGCAGAGGTGGGGTCCGGTGGCAAGCACAGGAAGGGCAGCAGACTGGGTGGCAGCCGCTGGACAGAGGTCAGCAGAGTGGGCGGTGGCCGCTGGATAGGGGTCAAAGGACTGGGCGGTGGCCACTGGACAGGGGTCAGAGAACGGGGCGGTGGCCACTAGACAGGGGTCAGAGGACTGGCCGGCAGCCCCTGGACAGGGGTCGGAGGACTGGGCAGTGGCCGCTGGACAGGGGTCAGATGACTGGGCAGCAGCCACTGGACAGGGGTCAGAGAACGAGGCAGTGGCCACTAGACAGGGGTCAGAGGACTGAGCGGCGGCCCCTGGACAGGGGTCAGAGGACTGGGCAGTGGCCGCTGGACCGGTGTCAGGAGGGAAAGGAGTCATTGGTGTGGGGTCAGGCAGTGCTGTGGCTGCTGGGAACTGTACTGACTTGATGACTGCACATCTGTGCCTGTGAGTGCTGGCAGCGGCATGGGAACAGCCTCCATGGCCATGAGCACTGGCAGCGGCAGGGGAATGGCCTCCGTGGCCGTGAGCACTGGCAGCAGCAGGGGAATGGCCTCTGTGGCCGTGAGCACGGGCAGCGGCAGGGGAACAGCCTCTGTGGCCGTTGGCAGCGGCAGGGGAATGGTCTCCGTGGCCGTGAGTGCTGGCAGCGGCAGGGGAACGGCCTCCATTGCATGAGTGCTGGTAGTGGCAGGGGAACGGCCTCTGTGGCTGTGAGCACTGGCAGCGGCAGGGGAATGGCCTCCGTGGCCATTGGCAGCAGCAGGGGAATGGCCTCCGTGGCCGGGGACGCTGGCAGCAGCAGGGAAACAGATTACGTGTCCGTGAGTGCTGGCAGCGGCAGGGGAAAAGCCTCCGCCGTGGCCGGGGATGCTGGCAGCGGCAGGGAAATGGACTGCATGTCCGTGGATACTGGCAGCGGCAGGGGAACGGCCTCCATGGCCATGGACACTGGCAGCAGCAGGGGAAAGGCCTCAGTGGAGCCCTTCTGCTCCTCTTCCCAGGGGGCGGTTATTCCCCGCCTCTTGGCGGTCAGCAGCAGGCTCCTCCACCTCCCGGCAGTCAGCAGCAGTGGGTTCGGCCGATGGGCTGGGCTTCCTTCTTCTCCGCTTCCTCCTTTGAAATGCAGAGGCAGTGGCAGAGGCATCCACTTCCATGTGGGGGGTGCCCTCATCCTCGGGTTGGGATGAGAAATGGAAGTCCTCAGAGGCACAGGCTGTGATGAACTGATCCCACTTCATGGCTAGCCTGATAGCCTTGAGAAGACTCCTACCCTCATCCCCAGCTGGGACACAAGATTTAATAAGTTCAGTCAGATCTGCCCTAAAGAGCCCAATAAGCCAGGCCTGATTGTATCCCAGACCCGAGGATAAGTCCAAAACTCAAAGGCATACCCCTACAAGGACATGTCATCCTGCCGTAGCCCGTAAAGCCGCTTTACGCGCTCAGAGCACTGGCGACCAGGAGAACCAGTCAAATTTGCTCACTGCTGGGTCCATCTTTTGGTCAAATCGTTCTGTCATGATCAAAGAGAGCAAGGCAGGACCCAAATGCAGTGAGGCAGTGATAAGGGCTTTATTTAGCAAAAACAAACATACAAACCAAAATACAACAAAAACCTCTCACTGTGGAGGGAAAAGATGAACATAAACTGACAAACAACAAAACCGACCGAGTGAGAAACAGGACCAGGAAAAACCATCTAGATACGCACAGCACAAATAACAACACACAATTTGACAAAGGACTCAGACACGAAGAGAACTTATATAGGGGAAAACATAATGAGAGAGGTAACACGGCTGATGAGCTGATGGGAGTAATTGGCAATGTCATGGCAACAGGGCTAGCAATCAGCACGTGGCACCTGCAAACACAAGAGGAAGAGAAACACATAGGCATGACACACAGATAAGACTGACAGACAGTCAGGGGAGGCACAGTCAGACCCGACTGTGACAGCTTGTTTCTTTCCGGTGTGCATATACAGGTTTGCTTGTGTGTTGCATCATGCATGTGTATGTGTGCATGTACAGTATGTCTGTTTGTGTGTGTACATGTGCAGCATGTGTGTGTTTACACAACTTTACAGCGAGTGGATTATTTCTACCTCCCTGCTTGTACTTGGACGAACCGAATATCCTTTATTACTTGCGCATCTGTAACGCTATTGCATTTATTTGTGTTTTATTGTGTACAGTACATAAAGAACATAAAAGAGCCATTTGCTTAGCGATGTCTTTTTCAAGACGCCGTTCCACAAATGTTTCCACCTTGTGAGCGATATATCCCTCTGTCAGACGGGAACAAGCGCTGTTTTCTATATACGCCCGAAGCCATTCCTGTCTCCTCCCGCAGCAGCTGCAGAGGTACACACGAGGGAGGTGCGTGAGGATGAGGTAGAGTGCAGAGATTTGAGGAGGATTTGTTGCCAGCCCAGCCTTGCATGCCTCTCTCCTCCAGCCAGGGCTGGGAGCACTATGACACAGCGCTTGCTGAGATTGAATGTGAGTGCATGAAAACTTGAAACGCTTCACTTTCGTTTTCAATTTGAATAAACAACTACACTCCGCTGCGTCCATAGTAACGGCGCTCAATCTTCTGTTGTCACCTTGATACGTGTCCTCTATGCCATGGTGGTTTGTTAGAGCACATGCTCATTAGCT
Source organism: Myxocyprinus asiaticus (assembly GCF_019703515.2). Taxonomy (NCBI): domain Eukaryota; kingdom Metazoa; phylum Chordata; class Actinopteri; order Cypriniformes; family Catostomidae; genus Myxocyprinus; species Myxocyprinus asiaticus. The sequence continues at coordinate 14,974,403 of NC_059363.1, forward strand.
GACACAGCAACACACATAAAAGTACTAACATAGGAACGTAATACATATTCAAATGCATTCTACTTAATATTATTGTCTTAGCAATAAATGTGTAATCCAAGTAATGTAATTTTATTCATGTGTGTAACTGTTTATTGAATTTTAAAAGTAACATGTTACATTACTGTGTTACCGCAAAATGTAATTAGATTACAGTAACGTGTTACTTTACACGTTAGTTTCTGGGACCGATTTCACTGTTCTGTATGATTTGTCTGTAACCACATACATGGATATAATAAATAATTATGTGTGGAAAGGAAAATGTCGGCAGTCTGAGTGAGTTTGATTCGTACATTGGTAGTTTGTTGTTAATGATCTGATGCAATGAGCACTGCTGCAGTTCACATTAAAACACTCTCCCCTGCAGAATGTTAATTTATAGGGACAAGATAGCTAATTATTTTTCAAATTAGAATGTCGTTTTAGAATTTATTGGCAGTCTGAGTGGGTTTGAGTTGTAGACTTATACATTGATAGATCGCTATTCTGTTTAATGATCAGAAGCATTGAGCACTGCTGTAGTTTGTGTAACAACACTCTCCACAGCAGAATGTAATTTTTTAGTGACAAGAAAACAAATTCCTTGTCAAATTAGAATTATATCTTGGTTTTACCGACAATATATCTTATCTGTGATCACAATGTCTAAAGATATGGCCAGATGTGCAGTCCAATAATAACGTAAGAGCAACAGCAGTAGGAACACCCAGGAGTGACTTCACAGTACAGAGACTAGCGACATCAAGCGATAAAGTTGCTGCATGTGTGTATGGGGCTTCAAGCGGTTTCACTTTTGAAACGGGTTCAGATGAAAGTCAGTGAGCATTTCGCACGATGCGATACAGCAGCTTGCCCGTATCACTCGCCCGTTTGAGGGTGAATTCTTCATTCTCCGTACAGCAAATCCGCTCCCATGTTTATTATGCCCGGGACATGCTTCGCGCGCAATGAATAAAGCCCTGTTCACGTTGTCAGCGATTTTGTCGCTAGATGCAACAGGAGACCATTGATTATCAATGAGAGCTGGCGACTTCCGGCAACATGAGTGACAGCAACCATTGGCGACAGGATGTGGGCGTGTCAAGAGATGTGACAAGATTGAGAAAAGTTCAACTTTATGCAAAAGCGACAGCCAATTAGAAAAGACAGTAAAACTCATGTCATCTGTTCCCTGTGAGATAATGGAGACGAGTGCAGGAAAGATGGAGGAGTTGTTGTTGTCATCGATTTCACTGTTCTATATCATGTTTCTGCACAGTGATGCATGGAAAACGTCCTGGTTACTTGCGTAACCTGATGGAGGGAACAAGACATTGTGTCGATGTATTGACACTAGGGGTCACTCTTGGGAGCCCGAGACACCTCTGGTCTTTGATAAAAGGCCAATGAAAATTGGCGAGTGGTATTTGCATACCACTCCCCCGGACATACGGGTATAAAAGGAGCTGGTATGCAACCACTCATTCAGGTTTTGTGCTGAGGAGCCGAGACAAGGTCCCGGCCATTTCAGCGGGTAGTTCAGCATTGTGGCAGGAGGGACACAACGTCACATTCCCTCCATCAGGGAACGGAGGTTACGCAAGTAACCAGGATGTTCCCTATCTGTCACTCACTCAATGTTGGGTCGATGTAGTGACACTAGGGGTACCTATACGAAATGCCACAACTGGCTGAACTGTGTTATGTGAACTGGCAGTGTGTGACGGGCAGACCACTGTGTGCCTCGTAGCCAGCGCGCCAGGCTGACACATAACCTCCCCCAACGCTGTTATGAGTGTCGAACGGCCCTTTGGGGACAAGTTGACTGCCCAAAAGATAGAGACAGGCTATCCCAGTTGTGGCCTCTTATCCTCTTTTTTTCCTCTCCCCAAAAAAAAGGAATTAGCCGACTGGGGCTACCAGGTCTAGTCGGGAGGTGTCACTCCCAAGGGGAAGACCACACCCCGCACGGGGTGGGGGGGGGGGGTATTTTGAGTGGAAATATGTCACATGGAGTTACGGAGCATTGTCGGAAGTATGTCATGTGGAGAAGTCCCATGGTAGGTCCTACCCTATGGGGGAGGAGTTTCTACGAGCATGGTGACTGGGGCAGAGGGACCTCTGCCTAAGGAAGACGCAGTTTACCAACAGGGAAACGAATTAGCAGAAGATATATGTCGCATGGGGTTACCTACAGGGAACCACCACATGCGGAGCACCTACCCCAGTACAGGGCTTAGTTAGTACGTGTACTGAGCCGGCAGCGAGTTTCTCCGCAAACTCGTCTGCCACAGGGCTCGGTGGAAATCATCCAGGGAACACAGTTTGTGAACACTAGTCTGAGTCAACAGCGCACATCTTCAGCTCAGGGGAGGTGAAAGGCACTATGCGCAAGTAATACACACGGCCAGCTGTCCCGGACTTACCTGCTTGTGCGTGCCACTACACGGGACGAAACCGGTTCCACCCAGAGATTGTAGAATCTCGCAAAGGTGTTGGGTGTTGCCCAGCCCGCTGCTCTGCAAATGTCTGTTAGGGAGGCACCACTGGTCAAGGCCCAGGAGGCCGCTACACCCCTGGTAGAATGGGCTCATAGCCCTGCCGGGGGCGGCACGTCCTGGGCGTGTTATGCCATTGTTTTGGCATCAATGAGCCAGTGGGCAATCCTCTGCTTGGAGACAGCGCTTCCTTTCCGCTGTCCACCAAAGCAGACAAAGAGCTGCTCAGAGACTCTAAAGCTCTGCGTGCGATCCAAATAGATGCGTAAAGCACGGACCGGACACAGCAACGTCAGGGCTGGGTCTGCCTCCTCCTGGGGCAGCGCTTGCAGGTTCACCACCTGGTCCCTAAAAGGGGTCATGGGAACCTTGGGCACATAGCCCAGTTGGGGTCTCAGGATCACGTAAGAGTAGCCCAGACTGAACTCTAAGAACGTTTCGCTGACAGAGAACGCTTGTAGGTCTCCTACCCTCTTGATGGAAGTGAGCGCAGTCAGGAGGGCAGTCTTCAAAGAGAGTGCCTTAAGCTCAGCTGACTGCAAGGGCTCAAAGGGGGCTCTCCATAGACCCTGAAGAACTACAGAGAGGTCCCATGAGGGAACGAGGCGCGGTCTGAAGGGATTCAACCTCCTGGCACCACTCAGGAACCTGATGATCAGGTCGTGCTTCCCTAAGGACTTACCGTCCACTGTGTCGTGGTGTGCCGCTATAGTGGCTACATACACCTTCAAGATGGAGCGGGACAGCCGCCCTTCCAACCTCTCCTGCAGGAAGGAAAGCACCGATCTGACTGCGCATCTCTGGGGGTCTTCGCGTCGGGAAGAACACCACTTAGTGAACAGACGGCACTTAAAGGCATACAGGCACCTCATAGAGGGGGCCCTAGCCTGAGTGATCATGTCTGCCACCACGGGAGGTAGGCTGCTTAAGTCTTCTGCGTCCCGTCCAGGGGCCAGACATGGAGATTCCAGAGGTCTGGTCGTGGGTGCCAGATGGTGCCCCGTCCCTGAGAAAGAAGGTCCTTCCTGGGGGGGCTGTCATGAGGAGCATGAGGTCCGAGAACTACGTCTGGGTGGGCCAGTAGGGTGCTACCAGGATGACCTGCTCCTCATCCTCCCTGACCTTGCACAGGGTCTGTGCAAGTAGGCTTACTGGGGGAAACGCATATTTGCAAAGTCCAGGGGGCCAGCTGTGTGCCAGGTCTCGGTCAGGGCATAACAGAGTGGGCAGTGGGAGGATTCTTGGGAGGTGAACAGGTCTACCTGTGCCTGCCTGAATCGACTCCAAATCAGCTGGACCACCTGAGGGTGGAGTCTCCACTCTCCCCTGAGGGTAACCTGCCATGACAGCGCGTCCGCTGCAGTGTTGAGGTCGCCCAGGATGTGAGTGGCTCACAGCGACTTGAGGTGCTGCTGACTCCAGAGGAGGAGACAGCGGGTGAGTTGTGACATATAACGGGAGCGCAGACCACCTTGATGGTTGACATATGCTACTATTGCCGTGTTGTTTGTCTGAACTAACACATGCTTGCCCTGGATCAATGGCCGAAACCTCCACAGGGCGAGCAGAATTGTCAGCAACTCGAGGCAGTTGATGTGCCAACACAGTCGCTGGCCCGTCCATGAGCCGGTGGCTGTGTGCCCGTTACATACAGCACCCCAGCCCATTTTGGAGGCGTCTGTCGTAACCACGACATTTCTGGAGACCAGCTCTAGGGGAACGCCTGCCCATAGAAATGTGAGGTCGGTCCAAGGGCTGAAGAGTCGGTGACAGATCGGTGTGATGGCCACGCGATGTGTCCCGCGGCACCATGCCCATCTCCGGACTCGAGTCTGAAGCCAGTGCTGAAGCAGGCTCATATGCATCAACCCGAGCGGAGTGGCCACCGCTGAGGATGCCATATGCCCCAGGAGCCTCTGAAACAGTTTCAGTGGAACCGCTGTCTTCTGTCTGAATGCCTTCAAACAGGTCAGCATCGACTGTGTGCACTCGTTCGTGAGGCGCGCCATCAACGAGACTGAGTCCAACTCCAAGCCAAAAAAAGAGATGCTCTGAACCGGGAGGAGTTTGCTCTTTTCCCAGTTGACCCGAAGACCTAGTCAGCTGAGGTGCGAGAGCACCAGGTCCCTGTGTGCACACAACACATCCCGAGAGTGAGCTAGGATTAGCCAATCGTCAAGATAGTTGAGGATGCGAATGCCCACTTCCCTTAGCGGGGCAAGGGCTGCCTCTGTGACCTTCGTGAAGACATGAGGGGACAAGGACAGGCCAAAAGGGAGGACCTTGTACTGATACGCCCGACCCTCGAATGCAAACCTCAGGAAGGGTCTGTGTCGAGGTTGAATTGAGACATGGAAGTATGCGTCCTTCAGGTCTACCGCCACGAACCAATCTTGATGCCGGACACTCGCTAGAATGCGTTTTGCATCAGCATCTTGAACGGGAGTCTGTATAGCCCGGTTCAGTACTCGCAGATCCAAGATTGGCCACAACCCACTGCCTTTTTTTGGTACAATGAAGTAGGGGCTGTAAAACCCCTTCTTCATCTTGGCCAGAGGGACAGGCTCTATCGCATCCTTCCGTAGGAGGGTAGCGATCTCCGCGTGCAAGGTAGCAGCGTTCTCGCCCTTCACAAGGATGAAGTGGTTACCGCTGAACCTGGGCGGATGCCTGGCGAACTGAATCGCGTAGCCGTGTCGGACGGTCCGGATCAGCCATCGCGATGGATTGGAAAGTGCATGCCACGCGTCCAAGCTCCGGGTGAGGGGGACAAAGGGGACAATCTTGTCGGAAGTACCGGCAGGTGGGGCCTCGTGGCAGGGCGGAACCTGAGGTGCCACGCCGTGTTGTGGCTGTGCTGAGTTCAGGGACATCGTAGCACTTACCTGGCTCCTTGTGACCACCCCCGGAACAGCCTGGGATGGGGGAGGAAGAGGCCTGTCCTCGTGACAAAGCAGTGGGTTTCGTCGTCCCTGGGTCACCCGTCTCAGGGGTGCATCGAAGCCTTTCGCGGGTTCTTGGCGGCCGGCCGTGAGACAGGTTGCGTCTGCTTCCTGTGGTGGGCTCCACGCCGGGGCCAGGCCAAAGGGGCGGGCTGCGGCGGAGACAGTGCAGTCACCGCAGGGGGATGCCCTTGGCGACGAGCAGGTGAGGTGCGGGATCTTGAGCCGCACCGGAACAGGATGTGCCAGATAGCCTCCATCTGCTGCTTCACCGTCGAGAACTGCTGGGCAAAGTCCTCAACGGTGTCGCCGAATAGGCCAACCTGGGAAATGGGGGCCGCAAGGAACCGTACCTTGTCGGCCTCTCCCATCTCAACCAGGTTGAGCCAAAGGTGGCGCTCCTGGACCACCAAGGTGGACATCGTCTGCCCGAGAGACCGCGCCGTGACCTTCGTCACCCGGAGAGTGAGTTTGGTCGCCGAGCGCAGCTCCTGCATCAATCCCGGGGCGGAACTATCCTCCTGCAGTTCCTTTAGCGCCTTGGCTTGGTGGACTTGCAGGAGAGCCATGGTGTGCAGGGCAGAGGCGGCTTGTCCAGCGGCACTGTAGGCTTTGGCCAACAGGGACGACGTAAACCTACAGGCCTTGGACGGGAGCTTTGGGCGTCCGCACCAGGTGGCGGCGCTCTGCGGGCATAGGTGCACCGCGAGCACCTTATCCACTGGGGGAATTGCCGAATAGCCCCTGGCCACCCCACCATCGAGGGTAGTCCTACTCCCACAACCTTGTCAGCTCCTCGTGCACTTCCGGGAAGAAAGGAACTGAAGCGGGGCGTGGCTTGTCATCCTGTGACTGGTCGACTGTACCCGAGGGGGGAAGCCCAGCTGAGGCTTCCGCGTCTGACTGGATGAGCCCGCTCTCCAATGCTGTGCTTGAGAGCTCATCAGCTTCGTGGGCTCCGAACAAGAGGTCGAACTCGCCATGAGACGAGCCGGCAGACTCATCCGGGTGCCCGATTGGGGCAGACAAGCGTAATGGGGAATGGGAGGTCCGTGGGGGCATACCCGGCGGAGGTGGTCCCATTGGGGTCCTCAAATTGCCCCCAGTGCTAGCCGCGCTGGCCTCATACCCGTAGGTAGAAGGGCCGAGGCAGGGAGCCGATGGGGTGACCGCAACGTTGCCATGGTTATGTTCTCGCAATGAGTACATGATCCATCCAAGAGCGCTGTCTCCGCATGGGTCGCGCCCAGACACGAAAGACAGCACCGTGACCATCAGAAGCTGAGAGATAACGACCGCAACCAGGAATAACACACAAACAGAAAGGCATCTTTAAAAAGACATGTCTTTAAAAAGATGTTCCGTGTGTGCTGCTCTTTTAGAGAAATATACCCTTTTAGAGAAATATACTCTCTTATTTCCGCCGAAGTGCCCAGGGGCGTTCTCTGCAGTGCACCAGTGCAGAGGAGGGAGAAGCCGCTGAAATGTGCCGTCAGATCCAGCAGAGGTGAATGAACAGTCAGCTCAGTAAACATCGACCGTTCTGCTCCGAAGAGAAAATCTGAATGAGTGGTTGCATACCAGCTCCTTTTACCTCGTGGTTGCAATAATGTGTGGTTCTCACTCTCGGTGGGGCGCATGGTAAATTGTGCGTGGATGCTGTTGAAAATAGCGTGAAGCCTCAACACGAGCTGTGTGATATGATGCGCGGATTGACGGTCTCAGACGCGGAGGCAACTGAGATTCTTCCTCTGCCACCCGGATTGAGGTGAGTCACTAAACCACCACGAGGACCTAGAGCACATTGGGAATTGGGCATTCCAAATTGGGGAGTAAAGGTGAGAAAAAAAATTCTGCAAATATCTCCTCATAGTCTGCTAGCTATCCGTTCTGTGGGTGGGCTGAAAAAAATATAGTATTTGTACACAGCCCTGGCTCTGTAAATGGGACAAAAACAAAGTGGATCGGACCGATCCACACAACAATATTCCAGCCAGTCAGCAACAGGGGGTGGTTCTTACGCGTGCACAGGATGGGAGGTGGGGGCAGAGTGAGAGGAAAATTAATTAGAAGAGCGATGGCAAATCTGGCTGAAGCAAACTTTCTAAACTCCAAGGAGGACAGATTGCTGTGAAACAGACCAAGAGAAAAAGGTCAGAAGAATATAAACTAAAAAAGAAGTATTATGAAAGTTGAGGGCTGAGCTTCCAAAGGAGCACTGAAGGGAGGGGTGTGTTTGTTTTGGCAGTTGAGTTCGAATATCAACATTGTTTCTTAGGAATCACTGAGTGCACCTTTAAGCGTGCATTGCTTCACACCATCAGTTTCTGTGCGAGCCCAACCAAAAGTTGCAGCCCTAAAAAAATTATAATGCCAAATCTATCTGTCTCTGCAGTGTGCATTCAGGGGTGGGTTATATGTGGTTTAAACATCTTTAATTCCCATTTCAATTTTAGTTGATTAAATGTGATTCTTTGTTGTTCTTTCATTTGGAATGAATGTGAGAATGGTGAGTCTCTTTTCTGCTTCCTGTATTTCTGCACTGTGGTTCCTGCTTTATTGCATCACTTGCAATCACTCGACAGCTTGTTTAAAAAAAACTATTCAGATCCTGAGAACAGCTGGTGTATGAAATAGAAGGCTTGTGGTATGTGCTGCCACCCAACTGTATGCCCCATTCCTTCATGATTATTTCATATGTGTATGATTAACTCTCTCCACACTAGCTATGACCCCATTTAGCACAGTAGTGGCTGTGGTCCTGACTGGTGGAGCCTGAGAGATGTGACTTTTTCCAAGTCATTTAAATTTTACAGATCCATTTACACCACCTTTTAATTTAGTGCATAATGACACCATTAAAATAAAACCCATCTGGGCGTTCTTTGGGGAGGGGGGTAATTTGCCAGAGCTTTCCATGCTAATGTTGTTCCCCCACTTAGGCAACAGATGCCGTGAAAGAAACAGATACATTTTCGACAATTACCTCAGCCTGATGTGGTCGACCAGGACAAATGTTTCACTGTGTTCACAGATACTGAACGCACACCTATTTCAAATCAAGATTTTTTTACAAGGGATATTCTTGATTTTATGCCCATATTTCTTTTGATATTTTGGAATGGAATGGACAACCTTATTGGCATCATGCATTACACATTTTTCGAAACATTATGACAAAGTGCACTGACGTTTTTGTTCTGCTAAGGTGTTCATTTGTATTTTTCCTGTTCATGCACATCCCTGAATTTTTATTGAGCAGTTTGCAGCTTGAATATGGGACACGATGCCTTCAATACGGGGCATTTCATTGTCCGACCAGGGAGGTGGTCCCCCTCAAGTGCTTCACCACTTAAATATGGGACAGTAGGTGAGACCAAGGGTGTAGATTTGGCTTGAACATTGGGGGGTTGCAGCATGAAGCATTTCCCATGTTTCCATTGATCATGGTATAAATATTAAGGGGTTACTTGCTTGTTTTGATTATTGGGGGAGTTACCTCCCCCCATCCTCCCGGAATCTATGCCTTGGGCGAGACATAAAAATTTCGGCCAAAACACATGACAGCTGGCAACCCTTATTTAGACGTGCCAGCTGCGTAGATTGTAGCAGTTAAGGTTACTATCTTAATGATAAAAATGGACATTATTCAAGCCCATTTCTCAGACACTTTTGTAAAAAAAAATTTACAACAGAGATAGCTCACCTACTGATGTGTCATCCACCTGAAGGTTGACAACCTTCCGTGACATCACCCTCATCAAACTAATTTTAAAACATTGTTGTATGTAGTATAAACACAGGCTTTGTTAGCCTAAGGTGCTTCAGTTCATTCAGGAGAAAAAAGTTCTGCTTCTTTACTGTATAAATTAGACTTTGTTCCTTTTGTTCAATTGGTTGAGTGGGGCACTAGCAATTCCAAGGTCATGGGTTTGATTCCAATGGAACACACAAACTGACAAAATATGTATATTGAGTGCACTCTAAGTTACTTTGGATAAAAGCATATGCATAAATCTAAATTGAATATTTTCATATATATATATATATATATATATATATATATATATATATATATATATATATATATATATATATATATAAAATGTGCCTTTATTTTTAGGCATAATTCCCATCAGTCATTTGGTTGTCAACTTACAAAACTTTCCACAAGCTTTGATACAGCGTGGTCCATAAATAAAGATCTGGGTTATTAAATAATAATACAATTAAGTAATTAATCAAGCATAATAAACTGTGTTTGTAAGAGACTGAGCTGCTGCCCCTGTGCCAGAGTGAACTTTAATCCTACCCGCCTCAATTATGCTAATGAATGCATTTCTCCTGAATAATTAGGGTGATTAATTTTCCCTTGTTTTGAATTACAATTCTGGTGCCTGCTAGCATTTTAGACCACTCGTTAATTACCAATTAAATCAGCTGGCTCGTTTGCTCCAGGTTCATTGCCCATGTGGCTCTGTAGCACTTAGGGGTGGTGTTTAATGTGCTAATTGGTAGATATTAAAATGTGTGACCTCTTTTGACAAGGACCGGATGCAGAATGTAGTCTTCACAGATGATGGTGTGTCTTAACCACAGCTTCGCTCTTAGGGAGTATGTTTCTTGGCTGTTTTTTTAAACATTAGTTCATCTGTTATTTAGCATTTTAGCCGCATTGGCGTTGTGTGTTTGATCCAAGTGTGACTGCTTTATGTCTCAAGCACAAGCATCAGAGGCTTCATCTGCTAACATTGGAGACTTTTTTTTCTTTTAACACTATTACTAGTGATCAGTGAACTACATTTGTCATTCTTAGCCCTTTTCAGAGGTGTCTGTTCTTGTGTTATCTGCCCTTTGCTCTGTGTCTCATCTTAATATCCTTTCATTTCTCCTCTGTTCTTCATGACGTCCACTTGAAATGCATTAACAGGTCTTCCATCCATTTTTCTGAGGCAAGATTGACTCAAATTTAGTTTGCTACATCAATACCGCAACGCTCAAGGCAGACTTGAGTGTACTCCACGCAAAAGAGAGCTTTTTATGTCCTGATGCCATCTTCTTGAATGACAACTGGATTAGTTTTATTTTTTATTTTTTTTCATGGGCCTAAGCTCTTTGGGCCTCACAGAAGATCAGAGATTTGGATGGGGAGCTATCTGTTGGCGGGTATATTGATGGAAGGACCAGAGGCTCTAAGATCTATCAATGGAGTCCATCAAACAGAAGGCTCTGCAGTCCATTGAAAACTTCAGAGTGCTGACCTGCTCAGCCCTCACAGAACACCGAAATGTTCTGAACTAATTTCAGGGGCCTACTAAACTGATGTCTGGCTTAGGAGCACATCTTCAATTATCCAGTCCCATATTCAAACCAAAATATCAGTGGAATTCCTGGCAACATGTTAATGGACTCACCAAACACCAACGTTATTTATGGAAACTATCATGCTCTTGAAACTGAAACTCTTGCAAGTAAAATCTTCGGTTTCTCTCAAGCAATAACTTTCTCATGGAATATAGTAATGTAGGTTTAGAGGGTAAGTAGATCTGTTCCATATACAGTGTCTACACAACATAGACATCTTTTTTTCTAAAAACATCAAGAATACTATCATAAACTGAGCATATAAAATGTAAAGTTTCCCTATCCAAATATTTCTCTCCAGGCTTTGTATATCAGTCCCATCTGCAGCTCAGACAAAGTTATTAACCTCAGGGCAGGTGTGGAGCATCCTCATTCTTCATTAGACCCCCTCAACGAAAAGAGGAGGAGGAGAACAGAGCATATACAAAACAACACAAAACAAACTCATTTCAGCCACCAAAGGACTCCGCTGCAGCTCTGACTGTCATGTTGTCCTGACCTCCACCAAGCCTCAAGTGTTCCGATATTGGCCAAATCTATTAGCTTGGTATCAGAGGCACAATGGTATGAATATCAGGCCTATTAAATGTGTTTTGTTCAGATAATTTATGGAGCTTCACGCAAAGTGCTTTGAACAATTCTGGAGCATCAAGATGAAAACAAATCGCTTTGTGTGAAGCTGGACACTTGCTTGCATCACACGCGCTCTTGTCATTTACATGGAAATGTAATAATGCTCTGTCCTCTCATCCATTTGCTTGTCATGGGTCATTGTTCTCACTATAACAGGAAATAAGAATCTGAAGCATAGGTCTGAATATAAGAATAATGTGTAGAGAAAGGTGAACGTGAACAAAAGCACTTTTACAAATAGATATACATATGCCTGTTAGTATCTGTGATCTGGTTAATAATCTTTAATTTTTAATAATCTAGCAAAAATATATCTTTACATGCTGGGTATTAGTCTTGCACTAAATCTGTCTACTTCAAAAATGTTTCATTATAATTTAGATGTATTGCTGGTAAAAATAATATGTAATTCTATTTTGACAAGGATATCACTTTTCTAGTTGCTAATAACTTACTTTCTGAAGTGAAAGCATTTGTATTTAAAGTAATATTCGGGGTTCAATACAAGTTTAGCTCAATCGACAGCATTTGTGACATAATGTTGATTACCACAAAAATTTATTTAAACTCTTTGCTCCTTTTCTGTAATAAAAGCAAAAATCTGGGTTACAGTTTGGCACTTACAATGGAAGTGAATGGGGGCCAATTTTTTTACATTAAAATACTGACTTTTTCAGAAGTATAGCCACAAGACATAAACAATATATGTTTTAACATGATTTTAGTATGATAAAATAACTTAACTTTTCTGTGTAAAGTTAAAGCCAATTTTTTAGCTTTGTTGCCATGACGATGTTGTCGACAATCCCTAAAACCCTAAAATTACTATGAAAATGACAATTTAAACAACTTTACAGCTAAAATAATACATGAGTTTTAACAGAATAATTAATTTAAGAGCTTGTATAAAATTAAAAGCTTCACATTTCTACCTTTAAACCCTCCAAAAATAGGCCACATTTACTTCCATTGTAAGTGCCTCATTGTAACCACTATTTTTACTTTTTTACATAAAAGGAGGGACGAGTCAAAATTAGTTTTGTGGTAACACAACATTGTGCAACAAATGCTGTCGATTGAGCTTAACTTGTATTGAACCTGGAATATTCCTTTAAATTGCAGTAGTGCATAATACATCACAAACAAGAGGAATGATTATCAATGCATGAATCAAACTCACTCAGACAACCAACAATTTCTGAAACGGTTATCCAACCATAATTTATATATATATATATATATATATATATATATATATATATATATATATATATATATATATTCCTATATGTGGCCAAAAATCTTATAGAACAGTGAAATCGCTTACAGTATCATGAATTTTGCCTCGGTCAAATTGCGTTGCTGCTCATTTGCTTTATTGGGCACAACTTTGCATCGACAATAGGCCTTTATCACACTTCTGTGTTCGCTAAGTAGAAGCTTTGAATTGTAGCGTTAACCAACTTTCACTGAAGTATCAATGGCAGTGCCTATTGCACGGAATTATTATAGTCTATTTATGTACAATTCATCTCAAAACCTTCATCTAAACAGACCTGTCTCACTTACCAGTTATGATTTTAAAGGAGAGAACATAAAGATAAAATGGTGCCTTAATGATTTGCATGCGCATAGTAAGATTTGTGAAAGCGTAAATCAAATTCTAAGCATAAAACATTTGCATGTGCACAGAAAGTTTTGTTAAGGAGTAAATCAAGTTGAAAGCATAAGAAAAAAAATATTTGCAATATTTTATTGCTTTGCATAAGTGTAATTCATGTGTTGTGAATCTGTAACTTCATATTAACACAAAGAAAACTTGATCTGTATTCTTCACGCTTACATTTTTAGCACTGTTTTTGCACCTAAACATTGCCAAAAGCATAGCAAACCTGCAATCAGTGATATGCAAGCAAAGAAAAGGTGTCATGAACAGCAAAATGGATTGACCGTGTAGAATCAGTCTGTATGTGTAAAAATAAACTATTGCAAAAGTGTAAATTATTTTTTGTGGCGAAAATATGGCCACTAAAGACACAAGTTTAAGTTTAGCAAGCAGAAGTTTCCCCCATTCATCCATTATGCAGATTTTCAGCTGCGCAATTGTATGAGGCCTTTGTTGCTGTATTTTGTGCCCCATAATGCGCCATGCATTCTCAATTGGAGACCGGTCAGGACTGCAGGAATGCCAGTCTAGCACCCACACTCTCTGCTTATGCAGCCATGCACTTGTAATCCGGGCAGTATACAGTATGGTTTAACACTGTCCTTCTGGAAAACCATTTATGAATGCATGTGATCTCCAATCCCTTAGACGTTACTGTCTTAAAAACAGTAATTTCTCTGTAATGGATATCATGACATGGGCTCAGGAATACTTCGGTAAACCTTTTTCAGTCAACACCATTCACCGCTGTATCCACAGATGCAAGCTAGGACATTACTATGAAAAGCAGAAGCCATACATCAACACTGTCCAAAAGCGCCACAGACTTCCCTGGGCTCGGTCTCATCTGAGATGGAAAGTAGATCAGTTGAATCGTGCTTTGTGTCTGACGAGACCATATTGCAAAGAGTTTTTGGAAAAAACAGTCATTGTGTTCTTTGTGCCAAAGAGGGAAAGGACCATCCAAGCTATTATCAGTGTCAGGTCCAAAAGCCAGTGTCTGTCATAGTATGGGGGTATGCATGGCTGTGAAAGCAGAGAGTGCGGATGCTAGAATGGCCTGCCTGCAGTCCTGACTTATCTCCAATTGAGAATGTGTTGTGCATTATGAAGCACACAATATGGCAATGAAGACTCCGTACATTTTTGCAGCTCAAAACCTGCATAATGGATGAGTGGGGGAAATATTTGCTTGCTAAACTTAACAAACTTGTGTATTCATTGACCAAATGCCTAATAAGTGTTATTAGAAGAAATGGTACAGTTGAGTGAAATGAGTGTAAATCTTAAAAAAATTATTAATCCTCCAGGAGTAACCTGAACAGTGCACAGCTCCTTGTGAACCGGGAACGCTTTGCACTGATAAATTGATGTTTATTGTCAAATGTATGTACAGTAAGTTAGTTTTATTTATTTAAAAATAACTGCCGATCATCCATTGACAGGACTATAGTTGAAAGTTTGATTTCACTACTATTCGGAGGCGGATGTCACAACACATGGATGATGAGGTCTGTTTTCATTGAAAATAAATGACTTTTGATTACTTTAAAGTTCAGTCATGGTAAATTATTGGAATAATTCCAGTGGAACTCTGGTGAGCGGATCATTTCAAAATAAGAATTAAAAGAAAAATACATGCATCTTAGCAGTTGCGTGGCTTTCTCTAGGACACAGGCTGCATTCCGTGAAGGATTTCTATATGAGTGTGTATGCATTCAAAGGTCTCCCTGTCTGTTTAACCACTCACTGTCATCACATCAAATCAGGGACCCCTGAAACTCTCATCAAAGGTTCATTATATGGGGACCAGATACGCATCATCCATCCTTCTCTTTCTCTGTTTCTCTTTCCTCCTTTGAAAATAAGAGTGACGGCTGGTGCGTGGCCTACATATAGAGACATATAAGACAGGACCGCTCAGTTCATGTCCCAGGTCCAGACGAGTGGTGACAAAGGAAGCCTTGTCACTCTAGGGGTGGGCACTGGGATTTCCTAAAGTGACTTACCACTACATCATAGGACGGTAAATAGATCCTTCTTGGAGTGAGCCTGGGGGGTGGTTGCTGAGGGGAAGGGGAGGAGAAGCAGAAGCCGGCAGGATATTGCTGGCCAAATCATCCAGTCAGTCAGAGATCATTTTACCTGTACAGGTGTGTGCTGTGTGAGTAAGTCTGTGTGAGAATGTGTTGTGTGTGTGGGTTTGCTTAACTAAGTCTGAGGACAAAATTGTCCACAGAAGTGAGCTAAATTTGACAAAACCTCAATTTAAGGACATCTGGGGATGCCCTCAATAAGGAAAAAAATATCAATCAATAAAAAAAAAGGTTTTGTTACCTTTTAAAAATGCAAAATGCAGTCATTTTTATGGTATGACTGTTGCAGTGGTTCTCAACTGGTGGGTCATGACAACAGGGGAAAATGGGAAAACTATGCTAAATTAGTAAGCTTAAAAAGCTATAATAAACTATACTCTGCTGAATGCAACTTTCAAAAGGAAGGAGACAGCACATTGTATATATTTTGTTGTCAAACATTGTGCCGAACATCCAAACTCTGCGATATTTTACGACTAAATTAATCTATCACTGAGTAATATGGTTTACACTAACACAATATTAAACATGTGGTACTGTGTTGGCTTGCCACTTAATGTTCAAAGTAAAATCTGCTTCCTGGAGCAAAACCAGTAGAGAAACATTTATCTTTAGTAATTATGTTGACTTGATGAAGCCAATATCTTTTCAATATCCCTCAACCGAGACCAAAATATCTAACACTAACTCTAAGAGCTTTCAAGCTACTTCCACCAAACCAGGTATAGACCTTCAGACTGTTCTGGAATGCTATGCTAGGAATTTTCTATCTGATCAGACTTTTTTTTTTCTGCTCAACAGACGTTCAAAATTAGAAAGATTATTTCACACCACTTCCACAGTAATCTGTTTAAGTTTGAAAACTTCGTTTTCAGTTTTGTAACGTCATTTCTGTTTATTTAAGTGTTATTTGATTTTAGAAGTTTACTTTTTTTTTTTTTTTTTTTTGCTGGGACAGGTGAACCTTTTTGTTACTCCTCCCAAATCCTAGACTGGGGCGGGACGTAACACTTGGAAAAAAAAATAAACAAGTACAAGAAAGCATTTAGGTTAAATTAAGTGGCACTAACCAGTGTGTATTCCGCAGAGGCAGTGGGATGTGTCCGAAGGTGTTTAATAAGGTTGATGGTGTTTCACCCTTTGGCTTCGGTCTGATTCAAATGAAGGTTTTAGCGAAAATAATATTTACTTCCGCACATACAACATAGCTTTTGGTACTACCGTATTGACATTACTACTGATTAAAAAATACTGTGGCACTTGTGACTGTGTGTTTTGAAGCTTTAGTGTCGCGATACTACTGTAGCACCAGTCTATCGTGCAACCCTACTTTTTAACTCTAAATCATAATTTCCGGTCGGCAGCAGTATGCACGTGTGACGTAATCCCTTTGGAACGTGAGACACATGAGAACTAAGTCACATGCGACACACATGGAAGAGCAGTACTGTTTACTGTTTAAGTGAGGAGGAACAATGTACAGAAGCTTCATTAGTTTTGGTTTAGATCTGTATTTATATCTGTTTCTTTTCTAACAATGGTGCATTTGCAAATGTCTCTACTGAGAAGAGACTCTGATATTATATTTGTAACATAGTAATGCGAATACATCACACGAGAGACGGTGCGAACTCCGCTCTCTTGTGAAGCTTAGCGGAAGTGATGGTTTATAGGTAAAAAGTACTTATATATTGATGATCTTCGCACCAAAAGCGATCATATCGCTTTGGAAGATATTAATTTAACCACTGGAGTTGTATGGATGAAGTTTATGATGAATGTTTCTGATTTTTGGAGCTTCAAAAGTCTGATCACCATCCACTTGCATGTTAAGGACCTTTTGAGCTAAGATATCTTTCTATTTTTCTTCAAATGTGTTCTGGTGAAGAAAGAAAGTTAAGCACATGGGATATCATGAGGGTGAGTAAATGATGAGAATTTTCATTTTTGGTTGAACTATCTCTTTAAGCCGGTCGCACAGAAATGTCAAGCCATATTCTGTTGCCAGTTGAACAAGGCACAGGTATTGCACACAGGATGCGCTGATGCGGTGCAGGTGGCAGTCCAATGTTGTGAATCTAGTCATTATCTCTGAAATGGGATGATAACCTAACAAAATTATAACCAATCAAAAAAACCTATCAAAGACTTTTATTTTTAAGACAGCTAAAAATGATTGGTGTATCAAAAGATGGTAAGTCCAATTTTTATAGAGCAGTGAAGAAAACGTATTAACTTTCTCTATCACAGTGTGGTTTGGCAACTCCACAGCTCAGCAGAGAAGGCAGAACGGTGGCATAGTACGATCTGCCTCAAAAATTATTGGTCATGATCTTCCTGCCATTTCTGATATTTATGTGTCACGTATGCAAAGTAAAGGAATGAAAATCCACCAGGAAATCCAGACAACTATGTTGTTTGGCAATAAAGTATTGATTGATTGATTGATTGATTGATTGATACACTCAAAAGTTATAATGGTTTCTGTACTTCTACAAGAATGAACAAAGTGACATTGATGAGTTTGCAGGTTAGTGCACTTCAAAAAGAAGTTCACTGAACTTAATTAATTTGAAAAAAAAAAAAAAAACTTTTCCACGCAATTACATTTTATAGAAAAGAACTGGTTTGAACTCACTTGTTCTAGTTGTACAAACTTAAATTCATTTTGTCAGACCAACTATTTAAGATCTAATTAACTGTATTTAATGGGTCCAATTAAATTAATTTTATTAACCATTAGTATATGCCAGGTGAGCAAGTGTAACGACACCGAAACTGTTGCACACATCATTTTGACAGCAACTGCTTAAAGAACTAAGCAGCACCCATATACATTATCACCAAAACTGGGAGTCCATCCTCAACTTAAGAACAAGCACCAATCTTCATCACAATGGTAACTCCAAAAACTCCAGCTTAACAAAAAAATATTTTTATATGCCTATATAACATAACATTAAACATGAACAAATCTCCTCCTATACTTATCTTACTCAAAAAATCCATGAAACTTAGTTTCAACATTTGTTCACCCCATCCAGTAACCTGCAAAGCATGCTGGGAAATGGAAATCTCCTGCCCAGTTTCATCAATGCTACAAAAAGTATTCATGTAGTGCTAATTGAACTATGAACTATCTATTACCGGCACATCATCTCCTAGTTAAGCTAACTATTAGCACAGACTGAAAGAACAAAGCTCTCGGTTCCACACACTCTCATGTAATGATGTTTTGTTGTCTGAAGGTGATGTAGACCTAAGCCACACATACGAAAGTTACTCTTGTGCTACATATCGATCCCTCTCTTTTTTGATAGCCCTCGATACTGCTGTAATTAGCGCTAACCATTAGCGTAGCACTCTATGGGCTAAAATCACCATTAACGTCGCTGCGGGGTCTTTCATTCATGTTAACATTCATTGTGACTTGCTCTTTTCTAAAGACTGCCGAGAGAAGGAAATGGTGCGGAGTTATCTGAATAGGATAAAAAGAGAGCCCACTGAAGTGTAGGTGTAAAAGCATTAGACAGGCACTGGATTTAATTAACAATCTTTAATAGCACCTGTCTTTGTTCCACAGCTGAAAATAATCGGCTAGAGGGAGTCTAGAGTGGCTAGGTTTGGAAGGTGTTACTAAATGGTGCACATAACAAAGCTAGCCTCTTTTTTTACCGGCCTCACTTATTTTGTCAGTTGTAGCCAGCACAATGAGTTCCTTCTTTTGACGAGCTTTGATCAGGCAAAAAGCAAAGACCTCATCTACCTTCAGCACATGCACTCTGTGTCACCCCTCTCATTTTCCTCGGTGCTTTTTACGTGGCACACAATGGGATACTGAGCAGGCCATTGTTGCCAGCACTAATCTTTATGAGTGTAACACATTATGACATCATTAATCTTTGCTATTATTGGAATATTCACAGAACATGACAAACATATTATCAACAATTCTGCCTGAACCTGTTAAAGGAATCTTTCACCTAAAAATTAAAATTCTGCAATTATTTACTTTAATGTTACCCTAATGTCACTCCAAACCTGTATGACTTTATTTGTTCTGTGGAATATTTTTGGTTCTCTTTAGGTCTTGTGACCAAACATCATGACGTCATATTGTACGTTTGTTAAGCAAGATGCAATGAATACTAACGAGGTTTGACATTATCAATGTATAGCCGCCATATTTGATTTTACCAAAATCATTACTTGGTTATTCTACACATGCAAAAGTCCTTCAACTGGACCCGAACTTCAACCGAACAAGTTCTGACTATACTGTTAATACACATTGGATGGACAACTTTGACTGTTGCATTGAATCTCACTGTTTTTTCTTTCAGCGTCTCTCGCAAGAGAGACACCAACTGTTAGACACCAAGTAAAGTTATTTTTTTATAAACTCATCTCGAAACACCATGTTGTTTCATTCGTTTTGCTGCGTTTGGAAAAAGTTAATGTTCATGTGACTGTTACGCCATTAAACATGATTCCAGGTTGTTTTTCACTGAGCAAAGTTTCAAAGCTTGATAAATGTTAAGACCGTGTTTCTCTTTTGCTCTGGTGTGCATATTTAAATACAATAAGTAGACAAGTTCAGTGCCATTTGATTTTAAACCATTTACTAATCAAATCAACCTGAAGAGGTTAATTAACCACAGCAGTGTAACTCCACACACATGACAATGCTTGCATTCACTGCCTCATGGAAATGTGAACCTGCCCAGGCAGAGCGCATATACTGGCAGTGACGGTTTGATTATTTTTGTTTGACTTTAATGTGAGATTTTATCATTTGAAGATCTATGTATTGTGCTATTTAAGTGAAATTTACTGTGCAATTCCATGTGGAAATTTTTATTCCCATGTCCGGACTCCTGACGAAAAACTGATTAACCGTTCATAATAACTCACGGTTAACCAAATGTTAAAAATGGTAACCATGCACATCCCTAGATTTTAATGCATTATTAATGATTTGATTTGGGAATGAATTACGACTTTGTTGTGCTCACATTATAGCGCATGTATCATATTGACATGGCTGAGGAGTAATGAATACATGTAACGACTTTACATAATTAAATATATATATATATATATATATATATATATATATATATATATATATATATATATATATATATATATATATATATATATATATATATATATATATATATTAGTAACTGTATTCCATTACAGTTACAATTTAAATCATTGGGGCACTTTCACACTGTTATCAGTAAAACGGCTGATATGATGTAATTGAGGAACATCCTCTAGGGAGCTTAACTGAGAAACTACAGCACGTTTCTACAGCTTAAAAAAGATACAACTTTGACAGATGGAACATGAATCCAATATATACAGTATATATATTGGATAAATAGCTTGCTATTGATTTTTTTTTATTTATTATTCTTTATTTTTTTAAGCAGTTTGTGTATTTTTTACAAGAATAAAGGATGTTTATATGAGAAATGCTTACCAATGTAGCCTTTAGCATTGTGTAGAAAGCTAAAAATAATATATTTTTTGCGTCATTCTATGAACGGAATCCACATGTAATCAGAAAAAGATGTCACTGCATGCGCTCGGTTTGGTTTTGAAGTTTATAGTAGCAGAAATAGTTAAACTTGTGTAAACTGTCATGTGAACATTTAGCTTTATGCTAAATTAAAGTGCTGTTTCTATCCATTACATGCACCTGTTACAAGGCACAATTATATTTTATAATGAATTCTATCAAGAAAATCTAAGTCAGATAATTCTCTCTCTCTCTCTCTCTCTCTCTCTCTCTCTCTCTTAGTTATAAGTGCAAAGATATGCTGCAAAAATCCAATTCTTAATGAGAATTCTTGAATTGTTTTCCTGTAAAAATATCAAAAAATCCTTCAAACAAGATAAATTTACTTAAGAAGCAACACTGCATGATATATTTAAGCTTTTTTCAGAGAATGTATTTTTAATATAAGTGTATTTAGTCTTACTGTACTGGCAGATTTTTTTTCACTTGTTATTCACTAGTTAATAGCAGAGACTATTTATTTATTAGAGAAGGGCCACTTCTATTAAAATGAATGGGAGAAACTGGAACGCCCAACCAAGGAGTTCTAGCGCCCAACAATCAACGGATGTAGAAAGGAAGTCCCGCCTTACAGTTAAAAGAGCCAATCACCTTTTAGATAAAGACATCACCTGTCAATCAACTCGAGGATGCGCATGCGTATTAGCTATTCAAACCAGGAAAATTGCGCTTTTTGAGGTAAAGAAGCACAATTTATGATACCAGTCAGGGATTAAAAACTAAAAAAAAAATTCATCTCGGTTCGTTCTGAGCAAAAACAGATTTTTCGTTAAAGTTTAGAAATTCTGCAGCCTCCTTTCCAAAAAGGTTACTGGTAAGAACAAAATAAAAGAACAGTTAATAACATTCTTTTAAAAATTACACCACTCTGGGGGGGGGGGATAAGCAACTTTTTTTTCCCATGTGGTAGATTAATCGGCATAGAAATCATAACAAGCAGTTAATTAACAGTTACGTACAATTTTAATTACAGATCTGCTTATGAGTTAAAACCTGGCAGCATCAAATCTGTATTAATGCATCATATTTAACAATAATTCAGGGAAGACATGGAAACATCTGAGAAATGAACTTTTTACCTCTAATAATGTTTTCCATGTATCTGGATTAGCTGTGCATGTATACAGTATGAAGTAATTATACATAGTTGATAAAAAGCTCTTCATTCAGAGAAAGCGTCATCCACAACAGGCGATGAGTCAAAGAAATGTGTGTTGCAGCAGTTTCCTTCAGGATCAAAGCACATGTTTCATTTTTTGGGGCAACATGAAGTGGTGTTGTTCAAAAAATGTACTGTGATAAAACCTTTGGCCTTAAGTTTCATGAAAAAATAATCAGAACAAAATTAAATGGTTATAACCATAACCAGCATTTAAAAATATTGTTTTCACTCCGGAACAATTGAAAATTACTTTGTTACGATTTTTGGTTACGTTCTGCTAAAAAATTCATTAATTTCGGTTTTCGTTATCGTTCCTTGAAACGTTTTTAGTCCCCGATACCAGTGTTGTTAGATTTTACTGCTGATTTGAAATATGTCATTTAAAGTAAGCTTGGCAAGCAGTTGTAGAGATTTTGGTGTACAGAGTACATTTTAAAGCATGTATTCTGTAATGGAATACATTTTTTTAATAATCCTGCATATCGATTAATTTCACTATGGTCTATGGTGTTTTTTGTCCTTTTTTTTTTTAGCTTCACAGACCGGAGGCAATATTCACTGTCATTGTGGCAAATAAACCTTGTAAATACTTTCTAAAAATCAGGCTGCAAAATTAGGGTGAGTAAATATTGACAGAATTTTCATTATATTCACTTGTAATTCCTTTAAGGAAGTGAACAGGCATGGCCGCACAAAACAATTAGGTATGAAAGTGTATTTTATGCACCTGTTACAAGGCATTCTGTGATTATCATCTACCTGTCCCCCTCTCAAATGATGTTTATGTTCTCTGGCAGGCAAAGATGCTCGGCTTGTGTATAAAAGCCCTAGACCCTCATTACCATGCCTCGACATGAGTATGTAGCACCATGCTGGCATAATGAGTATCCACACAGAAGGCCAAAGGAGCATTTCTAAGACCTACAGAGCAACAAAACAACAGACGCTACATACACGCATACACACATACCTACATACAAGAGCTGCTGCTTCACCTTACACCTTGAAGGAGAGAGAGAAAACAAGTGAGAAAGAGTAATTGCTGTTGGCACTCAGCCTTAACAGTGATTTAACATCATCTGAGTGTAATAATCATAAACAATGTGTAGTAAACACTACAGGAAGACTGAAGCCAGAGCAACACCGACTTTGCAACACGAATTTGCACTGACCCTTATTTACACTTGAATAATTTCAGAGGTGATTTTAGTAGCAGAAGTGAACAGAAGTGTTGCAATAAATGAGAGAAAACAGTCATCTGCCAAAAATAACACACTCATGCTTCTTATCTATTGCAGTTCATGGTTTTACAAAATTTTTCACCAGTAAATTCCCCTTAGCACCTGATTCTGGCTCTCTTTCCTGCTTTCATTCTGTTTAAGAGCTGAGGATGCTTGTATATCAGCAGCCAGCGATGCAGTCATCTCCCTGCGTAAGGCTGCAGGCTGTCTACCCCTTCAGACAGACAGCTGTAAATAAGGCCTGAGTCTCATTATCGCAGCACCAGGCCTCGACAGCTGCATTCATCCAAAATGCATTTCTACCTAAAGGTTAAGAGTAGTTATGAGGACAGTAATGTATAAAATACCTTTCGGACTGAAGTACCTTTTGATATATTTTCACAGGTAATGAAAGCAGCATTCGGAGGGAGGAAATGTAGTAATTTGCTGTCCCATTTTGTCGGCTGCTTTATTCTCGCTCTCTTCCTCTCTCTGTCTCTCTTTCTCTCTCTTTACCTGCCTGTCATCTCAGGGGTGAAGGGGTGGGGTGGGGCGGGGGGGGGGGATAGTAAACTGGCCTGTGAAAGGCAGAAGCATATCTTACATTACCCAGCTTTCATTTATGAGAGAAAAAACTGCAAAGCATTCAGAGCATGAGGATGTCTTTCAATTTGCCTCTCTCTCTCTCACACTCTCTGATGTTGCTAGGGCAGTGATTGGGTGAGGAAAATCGCTGTTTGGTGTCTGATCCTGGCAGGATAAGGGGTGGCAGAAGGTTTTCAGGTATTCAACGGCGAATGGCGGAAAAGATGGTTTATGTCTCCGCTCTTTCATCCAGGAGAAAAAAAAAAGAGAAGAATAGAGGGAGGGAGGGATGGGGAGATATTTTGTGTGAGGGAAGAGAGGAGCTCCAGAGTAGTCTGTACTCAGAGCTCTATTAAAAGCATCAGCCTTGTTAAAACCAGTCAAAAGACAGGAAATCAGGCAGTGAAATGAAGCCTCTCGACCAATTATGGTATCTGAGTGGAACATCTTAATGCTTTTTGTGTCTAGCATCACCAGTCTCTCTCTCTAAATTAATTTTCAATTTATTAGTATGATTGTGTTTACATACAATATTCCCAAAGCATTAATACATAAAACAGATAATGACAAGACAAAAAAACTAAAAAAATAAATAAATAAAAAATAAAACAGTAACAAATAACAATACAAATATAATTAAAATAAGTTGCCAGGTAATTAATAAAATTAAATTAAAAACTATAATAACAATATACACTATACAATATAAAATAAAATAAGCATATAACAAGACATTATGAACATAAAAAATACTGTGACTGAAGTACATTAAGGCAGTGATTGGTTTCTGAGGGTGTGCAGCTCAAAAATGTCTATACCTCCTATAGGTGTGGAAATGGTTCCTCCTGTCATCGCCCCTCTTCAGATGACCTCATAAAGGTATAAAACCTTAAAGTTTCCATTCTGGCAGTGTAATAACTGAACATTGAACATAGATACCAGTTATATGATTAGATCTGCTAAATGTTGAGTGTCTTGAGTTTAGTTATGTTGTGAGTTGACCAGGAAGAAATGTTCTTCTTCTAATCTCTCTCTCTCTCTCTCTCTCTCTCTCTCTCTCTCTCTCTCTCTCTCTCTCTCTCTCTCTCTCACTCTCTCTCTCTCTCTCTCTCTCTCTCTGTCAGGGCAGTTATAAGCATCACATTGCTATATCTCAACAAAATTTTATTAGCTGTTTAAAAGACGGCTTATTGGAAATACTCCACATTTTCTGCTTCACACAAAATAATTTTAAATGTTAAACTAATATTGCTCAAAATATGGTCATCATTTTAACCCTTTGAGTTGTCTTGACCTGGTATAGAGGTTAAAAATTTCACATCCTGATGCTTCATTTGTTCATTTGGTAAAGTATGATTGTGTTTACATACAATATTCCCAAAGCATTAATACATAAAACATAAAACAGATAATGACAAGACAAAAAAAAAAAAAAAAAAAAATCGATACTTTGCATTAGCATCCACAGATAATGGCTCAGTTATTAGAAATCACCATAAAACAATTGTTACTGTTATTTTGTACCAAAATGCTAGATGTCAAATTTTTACTCCACTGAATATTTATCAGTGGTATAAAGTGGTTATTTAAAAAAATAAATAAAATTAAAAAAAAAAAAAAAACATCAATTTCTATATATTTTCGCTGTAATTGCAGACTCCCTCTCTGTCTTTAAAAAGCATCTAAAGACACAACTGTTCCATGAGCACTTGACCATACACTCATAAATATAATATTACCAATAAAAAATTACTGTTGCATCTCTGTCTTGACTAGTATTTTTCTGATTCAACTGAAACTTTGTAATGCAGCACTTTGCATGTTACTGTCTCCTAAAGGTGAATTGCTTATGTTGTATCCTTCCTCATTTGTAAGTCGCTTTGGATAAGTGTCTGCTAAATGAATAAATGTAAATGGTAAGCAGTAAAACAATTCTGAAACACAAAATAATTAATGAAGCAGTAAAAACTGAAAAAGTAAAATGGTAAAAAGGAAAATATCAAACCATTTTGGCCTCTAGTAATTAATGAATTGTATAAAATGAAAAACATATTAAACAGCAACATATGAGAAAAATATGTCTGAGTATGAGAAATATGACAAATGTACCCTATTTTAATGCGACAACTTGCCCTGACTTGATTTATGAAAAATATCGGAAACAGTTGACATTTCTTTAGCTGACCGAAATTCAGTACACTGCACCCCCAGTGGTCAAAGTGGTAAGTGTTTTTGGGCATTTTGGCATGTTGTTTTCAGCAGCACAGACTAGTGATGGGAAGATCGAATCATTTTACTGACTTGGATCTTTGGGTCTCGTTCAGCAAAATGAACGAATCTTTATTCAAGTCATTTCGTTCATTTGAGCAGAATTAAATTAAAATGTTAAATTTTCAATAGCCAAATACCCCCAACACGTCTACTTACGCAACCTTTGATAATAGTCCCAATAAGTTAAAAATGTTAATGTAGCCATGGACAAATTATGAGAAACAGGAAGATTTGTTCACCTCTGGAATCTTCTTGTACAAGTCGGACCAGATGACTCAGGAGGTGAACTAATAATTTCTGTTTCCTGTTGTGCAATGCATAGCGTATACGGCTGTCACGTGACAAAAGAACGTAAGACTCGGACCAAAAGAGTTGAAAGGTGAACTAATAATATCTGTTTCCTGTACAGCGCCTATGCGGTTTTCACGTAACAAACGAACGGAGGTTGCGCGATGCGCATGCGCGGCCAACACAATGAACGAATCACTCTTTGAGACTACTCGTTCTTCTGAGTCACATAAAAGATTCGTTAAAAATGAACGAATCGTTCATGAACGACCCATCACACAGTGGCTGTGTCTCATTTGGAAGGCTGCGTCCTCCGGAGGTCGCATTTCTCGGCCGCATACGTCATCGAGGCTGTCTCGTTTCATAAAACTAGTAGGACACTTCGAATGCAATCTGGCATGAGGCGTATCCTTCGTGGGCACTCACAACCCACAATTCTTTGCTTCAACGAAAATGTCTAAAAAATAATAATAATAACGCCAATTTGCCTGTAAATATGATGTTCAAACGCAAGTAATGTTAATTCCCAAGTTGAAGTACCTCAGTAGATGGGTGCAGAGTATATAATATGTATTATTAAATTAATATATAATTAAAATAAAGTATTAGACTAAAAGTACACCTGTAAAATCTATTTTCTTTTCTCTTTACATCTTTATAACGCTCCTAAAATGTACCTCATACATTCCCTTCTAAAGGGACTTTGTTACCTTCTCACTTGAAGCACTCCCGCTTGTTAAAGAGTGAAGTGCTGTCATAGTAACCATGTTACCCCGTTTCCGTTTGTCCTACGAAGGCCATCTTGTTTAAACGAGGCTTGTTTTAAGGAGGACACTCGGTATACTGCAGCCTTCAAAGAACGCGTTCTACCTAGCACGCAGCCTTCGAAACGAGACACAGCCACTGTGAAACAGTGAAGAAGAGCAGCGGCGCCTGCAGCTGTACGGCCGTACCATGAATGCTCCGACTGACCTGAGAAACATTTACTCTCCAAATATTTCATCAATCATGAAATATGTCCCGTATTTCTGTTGGCTGTTTAAAAGGACTAATGTTGCCCAATTTGCAAATTAATAATTCTTTTTAGTCGGTTCTTTTCAGTGAATTGGCCAAACGGGCTTGCAAAACGGTCTGAATAGATTCGCGATTTAGTACAATACGTTCAGAGCGCTCTCTCACTGAATCATTTGGTGCGGTTTCTCACGCAGTAAAACAGTACCGGGATATTTATGAACACGGAGAACAGTGCTGGACAGAGTGGAAATGTCCCTACAATCAGCTGAGACAAAAGGCTGTCTTTTTGAGAGGTAACTTTGAGAAACTTCTGCTAGTGCTAGTGTCAACTGAACAAGGGGCTGTTCAAAACGAACGTGTTTTTGCGTCCGTTCGCGATGTTTTTCAATCGTTTTCCATGTTAACATTCGCTAGAAGGAATCTTTTGACAATTGCGTCACGTTTCTCTGCGTTTTTAGCATCTCTCACGGGAGCGCTGCATTTTTGATCAAGTTAAAAAAACGTCTTCAACTGATAAAAACGAGACTCGAGACACCTGCGTTCTGTTCTATTCGTTGTGGTGCGCTTTGCTTTTTTTTTAGCGCGAGAATGCGTTTGTTACTGGAAGAAATATTTTAGCAAATAGTTACATGAACGCTACTTATACTCGAGAAAATACAAAAAATGCTTCTCTCAAAGTCACCAAAATTGAATAATTTGGTGTTGTTTTTGCAAAAAAAAAAAAAAATTTAATTCACAGGGGAACATGTCCCCGGATCCCCATACATATAAAGTTCAATTAGGCAGATTTCTGTGCGTACCCTCAGAATAAGTACTGCAGGCGCCCATGAAGAAAGTGCATATTACCGTACCCCCCAACTCGAACCCCAAAACTTAACCTAACCATCAGTGGAGTAAAAATGTAATGTTAAATGAAAAAATACAACCTCCAGATCACGGCCATCACTGACTATGCAAACATGATTACTTCCTGAATTCAACATGGCATTTGAACCTGAGTCTCTCACACTGTAGACGCAACACGCTTCCAGTCATGCCACAGGGAAAGGTAAACATAGAGAAGCCAATACAAAAATGTCTGATTGGAGATGCTGTTTGTCAATAAGTCGGCACAATGTGACCGATCTTAGGGTATTGGAACTATTGGAAACAACATGCCGACTTCTCATGTGATCATGTTGGAAAAACTTCCATACCCTAAGAAAACAGTTAAATGTTTTGGTTAAAATCTACCTTCATAATACATGAATGTCTTTGTGTTTTTATAGACATCATTCACAGTATACTTGGAGCTTCCGCCCCTTTTTGGAGCTCTGTTCTTGGGTAAACTGAAGAAAACTATAGACCTTATTCACAGCAGCGCCATCTTTGATTTTTGACAGAAATTAAAACTATAGACTTATGTCTCATCAATTACATGCACTGTATAAAGCTAACAAAAAGCTCCTAGATCACATCTGATTTTCCACAACTTACTTTGTCTACTGAAATTGCTTGGAAAGATATTTTTCAGTGTTTCGTCAGCGGAACGATCCACACTTTAACAACTGTACAACCCATTAAAGAGACTGTACAGTGTGTCTATCCCTCAAAGCCTTATTGTCATTCCCATCAAAATTCAAAGATGGCACTGCTGTGAATAAGGTCTATTGTGTTCTTAAGTTTACCCAAGAACAGAGCTCCAAAAAGGAGCGGAAGCTCCAAGTATAGAGAGCAAAAGTATAGGGAGTCCCTAACCCTAACCCTGTTGGCCCTTTTCCACCGAAATGGCGATGGTTTTCGCGCCAAGCCTGTGCTCCGCTGGTTCACAGACGGGGCAATCTGTAGCCTTTCATAAACCAGCCGCACTTTTCCACTGACTTGAGAATCGAACGATGACGTGATGGGCTACGTGACTACTTCACCTGCCCATAAACAAACATGGTGCGTCACAGTGTTTGTATATAGCTTTTTCTCTTGTTTTTGAGGACATATTTAAAGATACAGAGTAATGCAATCCAACGTTATTACATTGCTCAACAAGACTGTCAGAGACAACATCTATGCTAAAGATGACAGATAACGTAATTACATTATTTTGTATGAACTATGGCTTAACTTGCTAAGTTCTGTAAACTGTAACAATAGAATCAGCATTAACATTGGTGAAGCAAATGGTTATATTTGAATTTTTGCCATAGCATACTGTATCATGTTTACGTCTTGATTAAAAATCCCACCGGTTTTCTTAACAGAAAGCCACGATCTTCCGAACTTAGTGAGAGGCTGGTCAACATGCCCTTATTGAACAAAACAATGCACAAAATAAGAAGACATCTGTGGAGGTGAGGGCGTGGTTGAACGCCAGTCTGGGGAGAGAGAAAGCGGTAAGGACATCCACCTGAGATGAATTGTTACTAATTACTGTTTCTATGTGTACAGTGAGATTCAGGGGAGATAAAAGATGACCCAGTCCACAGAGAGAGGAGAGAGAGATACAGGCTAGAGACTACGTGTCTGCTACCAGAGTGTTTCATACAGAGTGTTGTGCTAAAAAGCGGACCTGTCTTATCGTTTATGCTGTGAAGCAGACTTTTGGTTTTGAGTGTGAAGCTGCAAAGCGTTTTTCTATTATTTTGTTAATAAAACTCTGACTCACATAGACTGTTAAAACCAGCTACCGCTTCCTCCTTTGATCCAAATACGAACCTTTGTTACACTGGTGCCGAAACCCAGTATGAGGAGGAAGGTATGGAGTCATCTTCGCCACTGGAGGATGTCTTCCGAACACTCACCAGCCTCCACCAGGCTCAACACCAGGCCCTCATGGATCTGTGGGCGGAGTAGCAACAGCGCTCCGTTGCGGGGGAGCCAGGTCACGTCTGCGAACAATGCCCGGTGATGGAGGTGGGGACGTTTATGTGGTCTCCGACACTCCACAGGCCGCTCCCAATCGAGCTGGGACATACCAAATACCCGTGAGTATTGGGGGGTACATACTAAGCCTTGGTGGATTCAGGTTGTAACCAAACCTCTATTCATCAATGCTTGGTTCAAAATGGGGCATTGAATACAAATAATCGGGTGAAGGTGAGGTGTGTGCGTGGGGATATTTATGATTATCCTGCAGTGACCGTCACTATTCTATTTCGGGGTCAAAAACTAACTGTGGTTAGTTCCTGCCTCACCCATCCACTAATTTTGGGTACTAATTGGCCGGCTTTTCCCAATTGTTAAAAGGGTTGTGTGTGGATGGGTCCTGTAATACAATGGGATGGTGTGGGGTGAGCAATGCGCTGATGGGGGAGGTGGAGTCAGAGCCATCTACGTCAGATCCGCATCAAGATGACATAAGAGAGGGAGAAGCCTCGGCTTCCCCAGCCCTTAGGGGAATTCCCACTGGGGATTTTCCTCTGGAGCAGACGCCAAGACCCTTAAGCACACGTTTGACCAAGTGAAAGTAACTGATGGTCAGCACCTTCAGCTGCGCATTGCACTCACATATCCGTATTTCTCAATTATAAATAATCGGTTGTATTGAGTGACGCAGGACGCTCAGACAAAAGAAGATAAAACTCAGTTGTTAGTAAAAGGAGCCATCAGGAAATGTTGTTCCAGGTGGCTCATCATAGTCCGATGGCAGGTCACTTGGGACAGGAGAAAACACTAATCCATCTCATGGCCCATTTCTATTGGCCGGGTATTCACAGGGATGTTAGCCGGTGGTGTGCGACATGCCGCGAATGTGAGCTGGTGAATCCGCCGGCCACTCCAAAAGCACCACTGCGCCCTCTTCTGTTGATCGAGGTTCTCTTTGACAGAGTTGCCATGGACCTCGTCAGGCCATTAGAACGGTCAGCAAACTGGCATCGCTTTGTGTTGGTTCTGGTGAACTATGCAACATGATACCTGGAAGCAGTGCCTCTTCGCAAAATCTCAGCACGTAGTGTTGTGGAGGCTAACAGGGGAGCTCTGCTATGGGAGTTTGCACAGGGAGATAAAGTACTTGTATTACTGCTCACATCGAGCTCGAAATTACTCGCGAAGTGGCAAGGGCCCTTTGAGGTCACACGGCGAGTTGGGGAAGTTGACTATGAGGTAGTGCGTACGGATAGGGGTGAGGCTCGTCAAATTTACCACCTCAACCTACTAAAACCATGGAGAGAGGCGGTCCCTGTATCCTTGGCGATGGTAGTTCCGGAGAGGGAGGAGCTCGTTCCGGAGGTGAGTCTAAAAGCCAGTCAGTTTACTCCAGTCCTCGTCGTCACAACGTACAGAGGTTGCCAGATTGCAAAAAAGTTATCTGACGTGTTCTTGCCTCTCCCCGGCAGCACTTACCTCATAGAACACCATATCGAGACAACCCCCGGGGTAGTGGTACGTAGTCGTCCCTATCGCTTACCCGAACACAAGAAACAGGTAGTACAGGAAGAATTAAAGGCCATGCTTGATATTGGGGTATTAGAAGAATCCCACAGTGATTGGGCCAGCCCGGTGGTTCTGGTACCTAAGAGCTAATGGCTCGGTCCAGTTCTGTGTGGATTATAGAAAAGTCAATGCGGTCTCGAAATTTGACGCATATCCAATGCCTCGTATTGACGAACTGCTCGATCGGTTGGGCATGGCTCGCTTTTACTCGACACTGGACTTAACAAAGGGTTATTGGCAGATCCCCTTAACGCTGATGTCCATTGAGAAAACAGCCTTATCCACACCATTTGGATTACACCAATTTGTGACCCTTTCGTTCGGTTTGTTTGGGGCCCCGGCTACATTTCAGCGTCTTATGGACCGAGTCCTCAGCCCGCACTCTGTGTATGCCACTGCTTATTTGGATGATATCATTATTTACAGTAATGATTGGCAGTGGCACATGCAGCATCTGGAGGCCGTTCTGAGGTCGCTGCGATGAGCGTGGCTCACAGCAAACCCGAAGAAGTGTGCAATTGGACGGGTGGAGGTATCTGGGGTTCCTCTTGGGTCATGGCAGGTGCGACCCCAAATTGATAAAACCACAGCGATTGCGACTTGCCCGAGTCCCAAGACCAAAAAGGAGGTGAGACATTTCTTGGGGCTGGCTGGCTATTATCAAAAGTTTGTGCCTAATTATTCGGACGCCACCAGCCCTCTGACTGATCTCACTAAAAAGGGAGCTCCAGACCCAGTGCAGTGGACGAAATCATGCCAACGGTCTTTCACACAGGTAAAAGCTGCACTTTGTGGCGGGCCGCTTCTGCAATCCCCTGATTTCTCTCTCCCTTTTGTTTTACAGACGGACGCATCAGACAGGGGGCTGGGTGCTGTTCTGTCCCAGGTGGTGGAGGGGGAGAAGCGCCCGGTGCTGTATGTTGCTGTCGGACCAGATAGATTTATCAGAAGATTTAGGGACCGTGAAGCAGGTAGCGGGTTGTGGTGAGAAATAACAGACAGGCACTGAGCTGGATTTGAACTTGGAATGTTATTTTGTTCCTTTTGATAGAGAGTGAAAATAATAAAAAAAAATAAAAGAAAGTAAATTACAATATTACACAAACAATGTACAATACAGATTAACTATGTAAACTTTCCCTTAAGTGCACTTTTCTTTTACCCTGAAAATATACACAGACTGGTATTTTCAATATCAAAATGAAATTAAAGAAAATAAAAGAAATAACGTTTCTCTCAAAATATCACAGCTGTTTCAATGTATAAGGATCTCATTATCAATCAAACTGGTTATGGGGAACCATACACCATCAATAGTTCAATGTTCTGTAAAATACTGATCAGTTTCTTCTCTTTTCCTTATTTGCCAATTCTCTCCAGGAAAGGAGCTAAATAGTTCTCTAAGTTGGAATTGTCTTACTTCCAAAAGCAGGGCTGATGAATGAAAGAAAGGAAATTATCCTCTTCTTTATGATTTGTAGTCCTCTTTTCTCTGATTTGTTGTCCTCTTTTCTCTGTTCAATGTAGAATTTGGGTGACTCGCCATCAAATGTGAAGTTTCAGCTCACAGGAGTAACACAAACCGTAAAACCAAGAAAATAGGAAAAACACAAGGAAGGAAAAAAACCTGGCCTCTATATTAATCATTTTTTTTCTCTTACACAGGCGCACGTGTCCAACAATGGCGTCGGTGAATGATTGAAAATGTGACTCGACAATATTCAGTCGGCTTCTTCAGATACTGGATGGTACAAAATAAATGAACTTGAATACTTTTTAACTATTTCTGTACACTTTTCAGAGATTTTGAACTATATTTCTTTAACTTAGTTCGCGAAGATCAGCTCAGGTCTTTCCTCTGTCATGCTCAGCTCTCTCTCCTGTTGTCTCGCACACACACGGACACACACACAGGGCGCGTGATGATGGAGAGCTCTCATTGGTCTAATCAT
Source organism: Myxocyprinus asiaticus (assembly GCF_019703515.2). Taxonomy (NCBI): domain Eukaryota; kingdom Metazoa; phylum Chordata; class Actinopteri; order Cypriniformes; family Catostomidae; genus Myxocyprinus; species Myxocyprinus asiaticus. Next base: position 15,008,112 of record NC_059363.1, read on the forward strand.
TAATCAACTAAATAACTTAAATCGACTTCAGTATAATTTTTATTAATAACTTATACATTTCTTTTCACCTTTATTAGGGAAATATGATGTTACTAAATTATGAATTAATGAAACTTAATTCCTTTTAAGTACCCATTATTTAACCAGGGTTACATTCTCCCCTCCTGAATTCATGCAAGTCCCTTTGCATGTTCTGTTTGGCTGACTGGTTACCACACCTTGTGAACCATTAGACATTGAAGGAAGGATGTTCAGGTTTTCATCTCCACCAAGAGATTTAACAAAAGCTGAATTCAGACCTTGAAACAAAGATTGAACCACATATATTAATGGGTTTTCTGGCTGAAAATAGGTAAGTCGCTCCGGTTTCCCTCTCTGTCTGCCAGAACGTCTTGGCAGAGTATCTGAATTTTCACCTATCTCAACTTCTGACTGTTGTTCTGTTCCTTTCGCAGGAACATCTGAATTTTCAGCAACATCGGTTACTTCAACTTCAACTTGGCCTTTATCAGGTAAGTTACTTTGTTCAGGGACTCCTGGAGCATTGACAGGTAAGTATTCACCTGAAGCATCGATAGGCATATTGTCTGGAATTTCAACAGGTAAGTATTCACTTTGGTCTCCTTGCAAAATTTCACCATTTGGAAAAGTTTGTCTGGCAGAGTTATCAGCAGAATTACTGTACACTGTTTCTCTTGGTTTGCGGATTTCATGAACTGTAGAAAACCATACTGTTTCCGTATTTGGGAAATGACTGTACCCACAATACGAATTTCCCTCTTCCGAATCAGAAAGAGAATTGTCATCATCAATTAACTGAACATCAGGACTTTGTCGTGTTCTAGGTCTCGAGATGGATTTGTTTAGAGTAGGTATTTCAACCTCTGAAGATGGTAAAAATCCACAAGGAAGCAAAAGGTCTTTGTGAAGAGTACGCAGAGGACCGTCCTTTCTCTCTAGACGAACTGTGTAGACTGGCAATTCAGCTGCCTGATTCACCATGACATACACCTCAGACTCCCACTTGTCTGCTAACTTGTGCTTTTCACGCAACCTAACATTCCTCACCAATACTCGGTCACCAATCTCCAAAGAGCAATGAGTTACAGATTTGTCAAACCTAGCTTTGTTCCTTTCTGCACTCTATGACATAGCACTTGACGCAAGTAGATAGCACTCTTTCAGGTTGGTTTTCAGGTGCTTAACATACTCCGAATGAGACTGATGTGGACTATCATGATACAGCAATCCAAAGGCAAGGTCCACAGGTAACCTGGGTTGACGCCCAAACATCAATTCATATGGAGTAAACCCCGTGACCTCATGTCTCGTGCAATTGTACGCATGAGCTAATGGCTTTACAAAATCTCTCCAATGAGCCTTGTCTTTTTCCTCTAAGGTAACTAACATATTGAGTAAGGTCCTATTGAAGCGTTTGACAGGGTTTCCCCTGGGATGGTAAGGGGTCATTCGAGTTTTCTTAACACTTGACATTTCATAGAGCTATTTTGTGCGCGATTTAAAATCTGGGCCCTGATCGCTATGAAGACGCTCAGGGAACCCATAGTGCACAACAAAATTCTCCCAAAGGATTTTTTGCTACCGTTCTTGCCTTTTGGTTGGGTGTAGGGACAGCCACAGCGTACTTAGTAAAGAAGTCGGTGATTACTAAGATGTCTCTCGTGTGACTCTTGTCTGATTCTAATGAGAGAAAGTCCATACAGACTAACTCTAATGGTCTTGTGGCTTGGATATTAACCAACGGTGTAGCTTTTTGAGGCAATGATTTCCTCCTCACACAACGACCACATGTCCTGATCTTTTGTTCCACCTCAGCAGCCATCTTTGGCCAATAGAAGCAGGACCTGACCAAATCTAAAGTTCTCTCCACCCCATATGACCCATACTGCTCAATACAGAGGGCCTCAGTTCTTCAGGAAGCACAAGCTGGTAAGTGACTAAATCCCCCACCTGCTGTTTCCGATAAAGTACTCTCATCTTTTAACTCAAGGCAGTTCCATTCTTTTAGAAATAAAGGAAGGCCTGGGAGTTCCTTCCTCACTATTGGTGAAGGTTTTTCTCCCGTCTCTAAGTGAGATATTACTTCCCGAATAACTGGATCTGCCCTTTGTTCATCACAGAGGTTCCTTGACAAGATAGATACAACAGGTAACCCCTCAAAATCACCTTCTTGCTCATAACTATCAGGTACAGCGTCGGGGTGAAGCGCAAGAGATTCCACGAAAGCGGTACCAGACCCAACGTCCATTGGCTGTCTGACCAGATGCTTCTCACAAATAGCTCGAACTACATCACTCGCAGTGTCAGCTGAATCTGCAGCTTCCGTAAGATGATGCTGCATAAACTGTCAAATCCGTTCGTACTCTTTTTGTGATACAGGGTTTTCGGGCAACTGTTCTTGAGGTTGCCTCGAAAGACCATCAGTATCAGCATTCAGCTTGCCTGCTTTGTACTGTAACTTAAATGAAAAAGTGGAAAGAGCTGCAAGCCACCGATAGCTAGTTGCGTCTAGTCTCGCCGTGGTAAGAACATAAGTTAAAGGGTTGCTGTCCGTAATGACAGTGAATTGGCTGCCATAGAGGTAGTCCCTAAACTTTTCAGTTACTGCCCACTTAAGGGCTAGAAATTCGAGTTTGACAACCCTCTACTTGCAAATGCAATGACCCGCATCTGCCCTTCCTGTTCCTGATACAGTGCCGCTCCCAACCTCTTGGTGCTGGCATCTGTATGTAGGAAGTAGGGAAGTTTAGGGTTTGCAAAGCCTAAGACAGGTGCAGTAGTAAGTTTGTCGATAACGGACTGAAATGCCTCCTCACAGAGTGGTGTCCAACGACCCCCGAAGGGCTCTTTAGGATTGTGGTATGGACCCTTACTCTCGCTCTGTTTACCACCTTTCCTGGTCAGTGGATACCCCACGGTTAGGTCATTGAGCGGTTTCACCACCCTAGAGTAATCCTTAATAAATCGGCGGTAGGGATGGGAAGATTCATCGACGTCATCGATTACAGAAATACGTCGATTTGCATAACATGCGTTGGCACGTCGCAATGGAGTAATTAAAATGGCAGCGCCCAGTTTAAGTATGGATTCCCCCGAAGAACAAGCTGCAGCTAAAAAAAACTCGCCTACGGTCATCTAAAGCATGGGAGTATTTTAGCCAGAGACCCAGCAATGTGGTGCTGTGTAAGCTATGCAAATTGGAAATGGCTTATCACAGCAGTACAACCACCATGAACGAACACTTCAAGCGAAAGCATCCCAGAGCGCTTTGTCAAGACGGCAGCAAGGCAGCACCGTAAGTCCTGTTTACTTTTTATCCCCACCCAAGCATGACATATTAGTATTACAACACATGTTTCTGTTAGTAGTAGTCACTTTAAATTGATTTTCTAAATGTTTCCTCATCGCCCCCATGTTAGAAGTAATTTCTGCACCGCTGCTAACGTAGGGTGACCATACGTCCTCTTTTTCCCAGACATGTCCTCTTTTTTGGACCTTAAAAAAAGCATCAGGCCGGGATTTCTAAATTTGAGAAAATGTCCGGGATTCGGATTTAGTTGCATTATGATGTGCATCTGGTCTAATACTTAATTGTGTGTGCACGCATATTTGCATTGCTTTAACCCTCTCTTTGTAAGTCCCGCCTTCTCGCACACCAATTGGTCAATTATAAGACGCTTGCAGCAACTATTGGCCAAATTCCTGCCTGTCAATCTCTCTGCGAACGTGCAAAGTGCTGTTGTGTTCAGCATCAAACAGTTGCTTGACAGTAGCAGCAAATGACAACTGAGTGGAAACAATGCCCAAACAAAAGTGCAAATTTACAGAAGATTTGCAAAAAAATTCCCATGCTTTCATTCAGGTCGAGATCCGTGGGAAGCAGAATGTATAACATGTAAAGCTGGCACTTATGTGTCAGTTGCTAATAAAGGTGCAAGTGATTTAGAAGCACACATTAGTTCTGCAAAGCATAAAGGGTCAGTAAAAGGTGAAAGTTCATCAGGTAAATTAACGGACTACTTTTTGCAACCAGGTAAAATTATCACATTGCTTCATTTTCCATGGATATTCAAAATAATATTAATAGTAAATGAAGGTACACTCATGGCATCAAATATTTTATTTTAGTACATGGACATTCAAAAGAATGTTGGAAATTTTTATTTATTTATATATATTTTTATGTTATGCTAATAGAGTGTCTTTTTCACTGTATTAAATTTGCATTCATAGCAACTGTTTTTTGTTGCAGAATAATGCCCTGCAGTGCACACTTTGTTTCTTGTACATTTGTTTGTGTTTAAGAGAAGATGATTTAATAAAATATTGAAATATTAATGAGACAAGTTTTTTTATATTTATTTTGGGTTAATTAATTGTTATATTAATCAAGTAATAATTATAAAAATCTTTAGAATAATCGGCAAATTAGTCGTTAGATTAATCGACTAATCGGAAAAAGAATCGTTAGATTAATCGATAAAAAAATAATCGATAGGTGCAGTCCTAATCGGAGGTAATAGCCCGAAAAGCCCAAAAACGACCTTAATTCTTTAAGGTTTTTGGGACCCGGCGAGGTTTTTATGGCTTGTATTTTCTCCGGATCAGTCTCTACTCCGCGCTCTGACACGATGTGCCCTAAGTAACGAACGGAAGTCTGGAAGAATTTACACTTTTCCAGGGCAAGTTTTAACCCATAATCTCTGAGACAGGAAAGAGTGTTCAACAGCCGTCTTTCATGCTCTTCCAATGTCTCAGAAAATATGATCAGATCATCCAGAAAAACTAGTACTTCCTTCAGATTAATGTCTTCCATACACTTTTCCATTAATCTCTGGAAAGTACTTGGAGCATTAGTGACCCCTTGAGGCATGTGGTTAAATTCCCAAAACTCCAAGGGACAGACAAAGGAGGTTTTGGGTTTGTCTGTTTCTTCAACTTCTATCTGGTAATACCCAGACTGCAAGTCGAGCACAGATAACCATTTAGACCCAGTTAAGGCAGAAAACGTTTCTTCGAGATTGGGTAATGCATAGGCATCTTTTACAGTCTGGAGATTTAACTTCCTATAGTCTATGCACAACCGTACATCTCTGTTTTTCTTCCGCACCACTATGATAGGCGAAGAAAAAGGTGACTCAGACTCTCGAATAACTCCGCTCGCGAGAAGATCGCGCAGATGTCTGCGAACAGCTTCCAGATCTTTTGGATGGATTGGTCGCGCCCTATGTTTAAACGGAGTTTCATCATACAATTGTATACGATGTTTCACCTTTTGAGTATGCCCAAAGTCTAAATTGTGTTGACTGAAAACGTCTGGCATTTTTCTGAGCTTTTTAGAAATGCGGGCCCTTCACTCTTGTGGCAATGGGGACTCACCGGAATTCAGGGCGAAATTAAGCTCCTGAACAGGTAGGTGCTTACTATAGGGGAGACATTCAGCAGAGGAAGCACTGACTCAACTGCATGAAGCTCTGCTATTATGCATATCGGCGGAATAGCTATATCATGCTCCATTTCGTTTGTAAGTACCACCAGTAACCGGACAGGCTGGCTATTAGAAGGGGCAAGTAGGCAGCGTTTTACAAACACCCCACCAGGTAAAGAGGAATCAGATGGATGCTCTACTACCACACACTTATCTACACTACCAGGTACTGCAACAGAACCTTCCACAACAACAGTCTGACCAGCGGTCATGACCTCAGGTACATTGCTCCTTAATATCACATGACCCAGAACACCACTTGTGTTCTGCTTCCATCTTTTTTCAAGGATTTTCAGAACCACTCTATACCCAAATGAGGATGGTTGATGCATTGGGGATTTTGCATTTAATTGCTTTTCATAAAGGATGTCTAGAGTGTTTGTGCCTATTAAAACCAAGGGCTGAGAGTGAGGCTTCACATCTGGAACGACTAACGCTACAGTGGCCACCTCAACACTTGCACCCAGAAATTCTTCAGGAAAAGTAATGTCTACCTTTATGTAACCTTCATATGGGACAGAAAGACCATTGGTGCCTTCTACTTCCAGTATGTCGTCAAGAGAGTTAATCGGATACTCTGAGAGGTGTTGTTCATAAAAGGACTTAGGCACAGTTGTGACCTGTGATCCAGTGTCTAGTAAACAATGACATTTCTCACCAGCTATGCTGACTTCAGCAACACATCTAGCACTGACTAAACCCTTTGGTAAGCTTGCACTATGGTTTCTTGAAAATGTGACTCAACAATATTCAATCGGCTTCTTCAGATACTGGATGGTACAAAATAAATGAACACTTTTTAACTATTTCTGTACACTTTTCAGAGATTTTGAACTATATTTCTTTAACTTAGTTCGCGAAGATCAGCTCACATCTTTCCTCTGTTATGCTAAGTTCTCTCTCCTGTTGTCTCGCACGCACGCGGACACACACGTAGGGCGCGTGATGACGGAGAGCTCTCATTGGTCAAATCACTAATCAACTAAATAACTTAAATTGACTTCATTATAATTTTCATTAATAACTTTTACATTTCTTTTCACCTTTATTAGGGAAATATGATGTTACTAAATTATGAATTAATGAAACTTAATTCCTTTTAATGACCCATTATTTAACCAGGGTTACATGTACATTAGTCAAAAGCTCTCTAGGAGAGAGACGAAGTTCAGCACCATAGAGAAGGAGTGTTTGGTCATCAAGTGGGTGGTCCTCATTCTCCGCTACTATTTGTTGGGACAAGCATTCACCCTCTGTTTGGACCACGGCCCGCTCAAATGGCTCCACCGCATGAAGGATGCCAACGCCCAGATCACCCGTTGGTATCTGGCACTCCAGCCATTAAGTTCGAGGTGGTCCACACACTGGGGACACAGATGGCTGTCGCGGACTTCCTCTCCAAAAAATGGGGGGGAATAGGCAGTGCGGATGGTTCCCCCAGCCTGAGTCGGGCGGTGGGGGTATGTGGAGGTGAGAGCGTGGTTGAGCGCCCGCCTGGAGAAAGAGAAAGTGGTAAGGACATCCACCTGAGATGAATTGTGACTAATTACTGTTTCTATATGCACAGTGAGATTGAACCAGGTTTTTGGCCATGGAACTACCTTTCTGTGGTGGAAACGCATGGAACAATTTGATAATTTGCACCAGCCCAGGAACCCGCCCTCAAACCATGTCGATGGAAAGTGTGTGTGGAGTAACCACACTCCCTTTTGGAGTAACCCCGCCCATTATGTAGTAACTTTTAGAGATCCCGCCCCCATTTAGAGATCTCTCCAATTTGGAGATTGCTAGGCCAATTACAAAAATGTGATATGTGATGATGCCTAAAAAATACAGACTACCTACCTTTCAAAAACTGAGGATAATATATCAGCAAAGGATTTAAAAAAGAAATTGTGATAAAGGTTGATATTGATGCAGTCAAAGCGAAAGAGAAAGTTAATGCAGATGAGTTCAATTCTCATTCTTTTTGCTGATCCTCCTGTGCATCACCAGCGCTCATCAGTCATGTGTTGCAAATGATTTTCAAAATCACTCAACAACAGCATTCGCTATAAGCGCTAGGCCATAGTGCTAACAACAAGAGTTTCATTTTCAACACCAACAACATAATGCACTCGGTGTCGAAGCGCAGGGGATTTTAATGGATTTGGCTTCTGTTTAATGTTGATGTCAACAATGACAAAGTTATTAGGAGTTGAGGGAGGCGTGTGCAAGTGAGCGTCACTCGCGTGCGTTATGAATCTCTGACAGATATTTGCAAGGTTAATGTAGCCGAAAAACAGCATCTATCCAACCCTATCCCACACCTCCCCTTCCCTTTTCTATGGCTTAACAGTTTCATTAGCCCTCTAGATACAACCTCCCCCAGCATAACGTTGTCAAATGTGACGTGCATCAAATTATCAAAGAGGCCCAAGATCGATCAATATGCAACCCCAGTGTTGAGTTCCAGCGCTCCTGGCGTTGAACGGCACAGAAATAGAGGCCGGTGTGTGTGTGTATGGCCGCCTCTCTCTTCTCATTCGTCATCCGTGCAACTGTAAAGAGAGTGTCAGAGCTGAAAGATCCATCAATAACGTGAGCAGAGTGACTGAAGCAGGACCTGGACTGTGTCAGATATATTAAACTTTTTCTCCGTGCCTCCGTCATTCTGATTCATGGCACGGCCAAATGATCAGCTACTAGAAAAACACACTGAATCTGGGGATTACATTAGTTAAACAAATACAGAGTATAATCAATGCTCTCACTCTCCCTCCCTCACTCCTGACACAAACATCTCAAACTTTTCCTAAGCTTTTCAGCCTGTAATTCAAATGTTTTTTGAATTATAGGTTTGAATATCTCCAAAAAACATTCCAACGAGTTCTAATAATTAATAAGTAAGGGATGTTATGACAAAATTAACCCCGAAAGGGTGAACAGGACCCCAATGTGAAGCTGTACTGTATTATCCTGCTTATTACATAGCTACTAACAATTAAATAAAAATATGGACATAAAATTTGATTTGCATTGAAATTATGTAAGAGGGATATGGTTTGCGTCCGAGTTCTGTTGGTGTTTATTTTGAGAAAATTACCATCTGATTGTTCATTGTCCAGCCTACTACCCCAGGTAGCATGTAGTAATCAGCCTGAGCTCGGCAGCCTAGCAGCGCCTGCGGCTCAGACTCGGCATCGGCAGGTATGATCCGAGTCGAGTAATACCTGCAGCCGATTGCCTCATGTGTGTTTTAGTTACGGCATTAAAGCACTGGGCTGATTCTGAATCAACACAACTGGGCCAGATCATGCCACTTGGTCTGGGCCACTTCTGGAAATGATTCGGCTTGGTTTGATCTTTATTAGGATGCATTATACTGTATGTATATCATAAAATAAGAAAATAAATGAAGAAAATTTGTAAACCACACGTTTAATGTCATGAATTCATGAAAACATTAAATATGCCAATCATATCTAAATCATAATACTATAGTATGGGAAATTCACAAGTATTTATAAATAGTAAGACCAACATGGCAACGTGACTGCATAAGGGTAATGCATACTTCTAAGCAATTTCCTTTGTAAAAGTGCACTTTATAAAATGTGCTTCATTTTGTGCATTCAAGTACACAAGAGTTTCACTCACAGCAGTGGGAGGAGTCTCATTGCACCGGTGATTAGGGGGAGGGGGTAGGGGGGTTGTTTGGAGGCAGGAAAAACAATGGATTATTTACTAAGTCATATAAAAAATTGGCTAATTTAGAAAAAAAAAACTTGGGGAAGCATCGATGCGCATTTGCATTTGGTGTATTTATTTAGCAGACGCTCTTAAAGGTAGGGATGGCCGGATCATACTTATGATACTGATGTGGTATCAAGAATATCGATCCTCACATAAAAATATCAATTCTGATGTTATTTTTTTTATAATTTTTTTTTTAACTAGTGATCTTATTATTTAGATAACATGAATATCAATGCATCTCATAAGCTTCGAAGTGGAAACAAATTATTATATTAGCGAATAGTTGCATGGCACCGGAACTATTTTTTCTTCCACTCATTTCATTTTCATTTCGGCGCAGAAATGCTAAAATACACTAGCAGTCAGAGAAAGTGCTCACCCTTTCAGTCATAGCGCTCATTCAAAGAGAGAGCAGTGCTTTCCTGAGGTAATGACAGAAAAACAGCATCTGGAGTTATTCACACTAAGTAATGACAAACCTAGACATGACATGTATTATAATGGGCTTGTTTGACTATTTTTAGAAGAAGAAGAAGAATGAGCTTTATTGCCAAGTATGCTTACACATATAAGGAATTTGTCTTGGTGACAGGAGCTTCAGTACACAACAATACAAAAACAGCAACAAGACTTTTTTTTAAATAATTAAAATTGAATAAAAAATAGATGAATATTGAAAAGAAAAAAGTATATATAGAATACACAATTGACAGTATATATATATATATATATACACACATATACACACACACACATACATACATATATATATATATATATATATATATATATATATATATATACATATATACACACACACACATACACATATATACATATACATACATACACACATACATATATATACATACATACATACATACACACACATAATCCTCTCAGCAGTCCGAACTGTCCTTCTGATATCCGATTTCATAGCTGAACCAAACCAGACAGATATAGAAGTGCAGAGGACAGACTCAGTGACTGCTGAGTAGAACTGTATCAGCAGCGCCTGTGGCAGGTTGAACTTCCTCAACTGGTGAAGGAAGTACAACCTCTGCTGGGCCTTTTTTGCAATGGAGTCAATGTGGGTCTCCCGCTTCAGGTCCTGTGAGATGGTAGTGCCCAGGAACCTGAATGACTCCACTGCTGCCACAGTGCTGTTTAGAATGGTGAAGGGGGAAGTATTGGGGGGTTCCTCCTAAAGTCCACAATCATCTCCACCGTTTTGAGCGTGTTTAGCTCAAGGTTGTTTTTACTGCACGCCATCTGGACCCTGGTCATCAGCCAGTTGTTGGTAAGTTGTTTCATGCCACTCCACACTGATGCAGGGTTGTTAGCTGAAAACTTGTTTTTCAGCTTCTCAGAGTATCTTCTTTTAGCCACTCTGATTCCCTTATTCAGTGTGTTCCTGGCCTGATTGTACAAGTCTTTATTCCCAACTCTGTAAGCATCCTCTTTGGCCTGACGAAGTTGCCTGAGTTCTGCTGTAAACCACGGTTTGTCATTGTTAAATGTTAAATAAGTCCTAGTAGGAATGCACATATCCTCACAGAAAATTATATATGATGTTACAGTATCTGTGAGCTCATCCAGATTTGTGTCTGCAGCTTCAAAAACACTCCAATCAGTGCAGTCAAAGCAGGCTTGTAGTTCCAGCTCTGCTTCGTTGGTCCATATCTTTACAATCCTTACTACAGGCTTAGCAAATTTTAATTTCTGTCTGTAGGTTGGAAGAAGATGAACCAGACAGTGATCAGATAGTCCCAAAGCTGCTCTAGGGACAGAGCGATATGCATACTTTATTGTTGTGTAGCAGTGATCCAGTATATTTCTGTCTCTGGTTGGGCATGTAATGTGCTGTTTGTATTTGGGCAGTTCACGTGTGAGGTTTTCTTTGTTAAAATCCCCAAGAATAATAATAACTGAGTCCGGGTATTGTTGTTCCATGTCTGTGATTTGATCAGCCAGCGCGTTTGGTGCGATATTCACACTCACCAGAATAAACGAGGAAAACTCCCGCGGGGACTAGAAAGGCTTACAGTTAATAAAGAGCGCTTCCAAATTAGGACAGCACATCTTCTTTAACGTTGTTACATCTGTACACCAACTTTCATTGATGTAAAAGCATGTTCCACCGCCTCTCGTTTTCCCCGTTAACTCCGCGATGCAATCCGCTCTGAACTGCTGAAAGCCCGGCAGATGTAACGCGCTGTCCGGAATGGCTTCACTCAGCCAGGTTTCTGTGAAGCACAAGGCAGCAGAGGTTGAAAAGTCCTTGTTTATGCGGGTGAGGAGATGTAGTTCGTCTGTTTTGTTAGGAAGAAAGCGGAGATTCGCAAGATGAATGCTCGGCAGCGCTGTTCGAAATCCGCGCCGACGGAGCTTGACCAGCTCCTGCTCGTCTCACTCACCTGCGTCTCCCAAACAACACAGCCGTGCCTCCAAATAAAATGTCCAGTAAAACGTCTGAATATTCAAAATCCGGGAAAAGGTTGTCTGGTATATGCTGTCGAATGTTCAGCAGTTCGTCTCTGGTAAAACTGACTGGAAAAAGATTACTAAACACAGGACAAACAAACAAAAACAACAAAACAATAGGAGCGCTCCACACCGAGGCGGCCATCCGCAGCGCCATCATGATGTACAATCTTTAAATTTACAGGTTTATTTAAATTCAGAGTTGTTAAAACATTGATAATGATCTGTAATCCTTGTTAATAAATGATACCCTTATGAAAACTACCATGGATTTACTGTAGTAATATTGTATTAACCATGTCTGTAGTAACCATGACTGTAGTTACCTGTTTGTTTGTTTTTTGTTTTGGCAGAAAGCAAGGTTTTGATACAACTAACCATGGTTTTACTACAGCATTACTGTAGTATCCATATGATAACTTGGTTTTAGTAATAGTAACCATATAATATCTATGATAATTTTGAGGTTTTATATGCTAATTTTTAAAGGGTAAACAAAGCAGCCTAATAATTTTCTGTTTAGGCCTATAAATATAAAAAAAAAATAAAGTAATAATTTAAGTCATTTTATTCAAAGAATTCATAAAATTCAATTTAATAGAGGTATCGGTATTGATATCGGCGATATATGGCTAAAAGTAATTGGTATCGGATCGAAAAGAAAATTAGAGGTATCGCCCATCCCTACTTAAAGGGACAAAAAGCGCTTTAACTTTACACTCCAGAGTGCCACCAGCGGTTAGCTTAGCTTAGCTTACTTAAGTCAAAGTCTCTGGTTTAGTTTATGGACTCGTTTCTGTACTACTTTACCTACAACAAATAAACAAGATATTTTACATGTTTAATCTATGAATTGTTGAAAGTGGCGTGTTTTGAGAACAATACGCTGCTTGCACTGAAACTAACTTTGATGTGAAACACGTCGATGAGGAGGAAGAGGATGAAGATGACGACGGTGCAGCATATCAGGTTTGTTTATTTTATTTTATTTTTTTCTGCCGTCTGTATCACAGTCATTCTTCTTATTTCATCAAGGCTTTTGTATATTGTTTTGAAAATAACCTCAAATTCTCTGACCGAACTCCAGAAAAAATAAAAGAAGCATCCAGTCAAATCAACAAGTTGGCAAGTTGTAAATGTGTATGTAAATGTAGGTTAAGGGCAGTACATGTCATCATGTCTTAATCATGTAAATTGTTTTAAGACATGATTTATATATATATATATATATATATATATATATATATATATATATATATATATATATATATATATATATATATATATCATATTTTTTTTTTTTTTTTTTTTTTTCAGGCAATTAAAGGCCAGTAAGATTGAAGAGGATTTGTTTTTGTACTGGTAAGTATTAGAAAACAGTCTTTTTTTCAATATAACCTCAAATTTAACTAATTAAAATGCTTTTTTCAGTAGTTCCAGTATATTCTTATCAAAAAATAATGTCAGTCAAATTAGTTTCAGTACAGGAGTGATCCTCTACAATAGCTCTAATCTGCTTACAAGAAGGATAAGTAACTCGACTACAACACTATCAGTATCACATTTTGTCACTTTATTCTGTTGCTTTTCACTCTACATGTAGAGACACATAAATTACTGCTACTATTTCTCTATGCTACAAACTGAAAGACAACAGGTTCATGTCATGGCTGATGTTGTGTGCTTGTTTGTATATTCTATCATCAAGAAATCATTGCTGAAGACCCTGAAGAAATGGCGAACGTTAATCTTGAGACACCTGTGAAAACCAAATAAGACTGAACTTCATCCTCAGTCTACTTTGACTGAATTAGTAAGTTGTGTATGTGTATGTAAGGCAGTAAATGTCAGCATGACTTTACCATGTTTTTTTTTTTTTTTTCAGGAAGTGTAATTTGAAATAATCAGGGGAATCTTAGCTGAGGAGGCTGTGTGGCGGATCATGGGGAGGTTTTTGCACATCCATGGCTAAAGATGAACTGGGCGGATTAATTTTTGTACTCTGTAAGTAAATGCACTATACATTTACATGTTTGTGTAGTATATGAGACAGCAGTTAGTGTAATGCTAGTTTACTTACATTTACATTTATTCATTTAGCAGACATTTTTACCCAAGTCGACTTACAAATGAGCAATACAGCAACAGCAATTTGTCCTAAGGCAATAACATGAGCTGCAAAACAAAGTTTCAAATTGCTCAGAGCAGTACAAGTAGAGAAGAAGGTGAGAGACAGTGGTGAAATAATGGACTGAGAATGGATACATGTTTACTTGGATATACGTTGAATGTGTATTTTTGCTGCTAAAACAAGCCTTGATTTATTGTTTCGGTAACATTTTACAATAAGGTTCCATTTGTTAACATTAGTTTACAACATTTGTTAACATGAACTAACAATTAACAATATATTTTTAACAGAATTTTTTAATCTTTGTAAATTTTAGTTAATAAAAATACAATTGTTCATTGTTAGTTCATAGTACATTAACTAATGTTTACAAATGTATTAGTATATGTTTTAATTAACATTAACAAAGATTAATAAATGCTGTAACAGTATTGTTCACTGTTAGTTCAAGTTAGCTAATGTTAACAAATGAAACCTTATTGAAAAGTGTTACCATTGTTAAACTATTATTGTTTCTGAAACATGATGTTCAGGGGAAAAGTTTATATTTTACTTGATGTTACACACATTTCAATATTACTTATGCTGGATACAGCCACTTATTGTTAAACCGTTGGACTCTGCATTGTGAATAGTCTATCAAACAACACTGAGGTGTTGGCAACACATGACAAATGAGCCTACCTTTAAATATATTTGATATAATTAAGTCTGCATTCAGTTAGACCATGTTGCTTTTAATACATTTCTCATACTTTATGTACTATTTACAGGTACAGTAAAGAAAAACTCCCAAACCAAGAATTCATGGGATGAAGATGTGGAAAGACATGTTGCACTGCTTTGCCTTTTACCAAACTGTATTGTTGGAAACATATTCATTTTGTTTAGACCTACTACATTTAAGTTCATACTCCTCATTTAAGTTTAAATACTTCACATATATTCTGAAGTCATAATAGGTACTTTATAAGATTACTCACTAAATTCAGTGAATTGATTTAGTTATTACTCAACTTAGAGATTACTTCATTAAAACAATGCGAGTTGCAAAATTGTCTTTCATGCATGTGTATATGGACCTAATTGCTGTTTGTAACATTTTTTTATTTTTTCATGCACATGTAAACACACTTATATGTTTGTAAAATGTTGTCAATAAATGTTCTTCATGCATTCAAGTGAGTTCTTGTACATTTATTATAATGAGATTTAAAAATGTATTATTTATGTATTATAAACAATAATTAAAATGCAAGATAACTTTTAGGCTGAATATCAATTTTAAAAGGTAACATTTATTAACCGTACATACAGTAGTTACATAACTCGGGCTAGCTCTGGTGTGCTGTCACTTATAGCTTCTGCCGATTCCGTCTTAACTCTGGCCGGAATCGATGAGCGAGTTAACAGGCATCTGGCCAGTGTACAGGAAACAGAAGCTGGCCAAAGGAATAGGCTCCTGCAGGTGAGATTCTAAACAGAACTGGCCCGAGTGTATTTTGCTGCCTGGGACAAGACTTGTCAAATAAATAAATGTACATGAAACATTGACTTGCACTGAAATTATTTTATTAGCTTACTTGTAGAGATCGCAGAGTGATCAGAGAAGTAGTAAAGATAGCTGGCAATACCAAGATGAGTGATCTGATATGTTGATGTGCGGTTGTTACTCAGAAATATCAGACCGTTAGATTGTGCCATTGACCAATCAGAATTGAGTATTCCAGGGAGCCATGTAAAAGTAATTTTTAATATTGTAATTCCCGCCCTTTTACCACCATCAATTATTTGGGTCACAGCACATCACAGCCATTAAAGGAGGTGCAGGGTCCAGATAAACACCCAAATTGACCCTTTGTTAAGCTCCGCCCCCCCGGTTTCGGTTGCTCCTCTCACTAGCTCTGCAGTGCTTTGGTATTAAGAGTGACATTGTAATGCCTATTTAAGTTTTTTGTAAAAGAAATGGTTAATTTACACAGTGATTTGATTAAAAACTGTGGAGACAGTGAATCAGAATCAAGGCAAACGATTATTACAGCAACTTGAAAAGAAAAAAATGTAATTTAATAGCTATTACACATCTAATAAAATTAGCGTAGGTAAACAGAACTGTTTGTCATTCTGATGCTGTGAACTGTTTATTTACTATCGCTTTTACTATGACTTGAATCAATACATCAATTAATAAACATTCAGTTAATAGCTTTAATTTACCTTGGAGCAAATGAAGGTGTCATTGCGGATGTTTTATGCTCATTTAGCAATGAAGGACACAGTTTAATCTATAACATGCTCTTCTGTAGATTTATTCAAAGATTTTTATTTATTTATTTATTTTAAGAATGAAAAACACTGCAGGTAACTTCTCTGTGTAACTCTTGTCACTATTACAAATTACCTAGCAACAGCGTGTTTTACGGGGGCGGGGCTTAGCGAAGGGTCAATTCACACGCGTTCATTTACATCACCCTGCAGTGTGCTAAAAAATATAAATATATATATATTCTGCCAATGACTATATATAAAAACTAGAGAAAAAAGAGCAAGAAGGATGAAAAATTATGCTTTCTCCATCTTGTTGAATGCATTAACTTAAAAGTATCGTTCACCCTAAAAATGAAACTCAATTTCTGTCATAATTAGGGACAAGGATGCAATGAAAGTGAATGGAGACTGAGGTAGTATTCTGCCTTGCATTTCATTTTGTGTTACACTGAAGAAAGTAATTTGGGGTTGTAACAACATGAGGGTAAGTAAATGATGACAGGTTTTCATTTTTTGTGTGAACTATCCTTTAAGGACTGTATCTCAGTAATTACAATAGGGTCAAAAGTCATATTGCATTAATGCTTGTTTTGCTAGCAATGGTTTGAGATGTTGGTTTTAAGCTATTTCAAAACTCATAAATTAGGATACTTTTTGTGAATTCTAGCCTGCAATCTAAAATTTCATTATCATCATATTTTGTTGTGTCTTGGGTAAACATATGAACAGAATAAATCTACAGATGCATACATGCATTATGAAGATTTTAATCCAAACATTTAACTGTGTTTTGGGGACAATGCTGTTTTTACAAATGCCAGCTTTGTTACATATATATATCGGGGGTAAGTTGTCAAATGTGTTTATATGCTGTCATTTTAAATGAACTGTCATTTATAAAATTTTGTTTGTTACCTTATCCATTTTTGTTATTTCAGGAAATAGTTTTGTGTTTCATATTTGTTTTACTGTTTAAATATTTACTGGATATAAAAGTGTAATCTTAAAAAAAAAAAAAAAATTCTAAGTGTGATGAGTGTGATGCATTAGTTTTGCTATGACCCTTAGTGTGGGCTTTACCATAAACCTCTGTTATGCCTCAAATAATATGATTAAATACAGACTACTTTTAGAAATGAAGAAAAAAGGCATTATCTGGACAAATAACATTTCTTCAACCACAAAAGTTGCTTCATATAAACCTAAAAAGAATCAAAAGATCTGTTGAAACAGTTCTGTATTCAGTATTAATGGTGGATAGCTGCTATTTGAAACACAAATGCTGTGCATTCTGAATGTGTCCAACTCTGAGTGTCTTTTGGTGCTTTTGCTTTAAAAGGACCCTTCATGCAAACTCCTCATCGTATCCTGACTTGGGAAATGCACCAGCCATCCTGTAAATTGTAGCTTCACTGTCAGACTTCAAAAGCAAGATCAAAAAATCAGGAGACGCAGAACAGCCTTACACTTTTACACACCGCCTCCCCTCTTACTAACTAATGATAGTCAGTTCAGGTAATAACAGGAGCTTGAAATTAAAGAGATAAATAGTGTCATTAGGAATTAGAAAAGAAAAAAAATGGAAAGGGGGAGGTATTGTTTTATTGAAAAACATATTTCTGTAGAAATATATCCATGCTGCAAAAGATGGAGGTGATGTTTAGAGAATTACATTTTCACTCATTCATATTCGGTTCTGTCTTTCCTAATGCAG
The DNA here is from genome assembly GCF_019703515.2 of Myxocyprinus asiaticus. Taxonomy (NCBI): domain Eukaryota; kingdom Metazoa; phylum Chordata; class Actinopteri; order Cypriniformes; family Catostomidae; genus Myxocyprinus; species Myxocyprinus asiaticus. The sequence continues at coordinate 15,025,956 of NC_059363.1, forward strand.
CTTTTTTTCTCTCTCTCTCTCTCTGTCATTTGTGCTTCTTCCCTGATCTCTCTGCCCTATAACTGAACTTTAGATGATTCATTTAAAACAGTTATCAAGATAATATATACTTGTGTTTTTAAAATTACACTAACCTTTTTTTTAAGAACAAACTAGTTTTTTATTCAGCATTCAGATGTATGTTTCTCCATGTCTGCTAAAACAGGTTTCTTCAATGAGCAAAATAATTGCTGCCATTTCTGGTGGGAGCACAGATACATTATCGACTTTCTGCTAAAAACATTCATTAAACAGAAGTGCTATGGGCCATATTGCGAAATGTGAATAACCAACCATTACCTTTAATTACTCTGATTAGCTAGGTAATTATTTCTCTTTGCTAAACTGTAGATTCAATCCACCACTATTACAGATCAACAAGCAGCAAAACCTGGCTGTTTGTTTGTGTTTGTGCATGTGTGTGTGTGTGTGTGTGTGTGTGCATCGCTGCAATGTGATCTCATTAGAATTTATATGTATTCTTATGTAAAGTTTGGCTCTAGCAAACATACATTCTCGTACGTTTGCATAGACACTGAAACGTACAATATTGACGTATTGACAGCATCTAAACATCATCATTTTACATATTAACACCTATAGAAACTTACAAATGTTGACATTTTCTGTTTGAATTGATTAATATTGAATAATTCATAGAATTAATCAGTTAATTACATTTAATTTATAATCAATGAGATTAGTTAAATGCCATCACATTTATTTAATGCAGTTGACAATACATTATGACATTTTAATGGTTTCATTCAGTTCTGTGTGATTTCTGCTTCCCTAAACAACGTTCTAAAGGATTATATCACTTTAACTAAGACTAAACTTTAAAATGTTAAAATGAATAAAAACTCTGTAATCGTTTAATCATTAATTAAGCATTTAATTTTATTTTTGTTTGCCATGGGACACAAAATGAGTTTTCAGAATATGCCAAAAACAAAATCCACAAAAAAAAAACAAAAAAAAAAACCACCATAAAACAATAATAAAATTAATCCATACATTTGTAAGCTATAATCCAAATCTTCAGACTGCTTTCTGTGAAGAACAGACCCAAATTTATGGAGTTATATGTGTGCCACAATTCTGCGCGCACAAAATTATATTTTGACCGCACAATATATTTTGAGCACACAAAAATTTTCTGCGTGCGCAATATGATATTTTGAACGCACAAAAAAATTCATTTTGCATGCGCATTTTGTAAAGCAATGTATCTTCTTGCAAAGATAAATTCACTTTGAGCAAACAAAAAAGTTTATTTGAATGTGAATTTGCACAGAATTCTGACATTTACATAACTCCACTGTTTTTTGCGTGTGCAAGATCTCACTCGCTCTCTCCTCCTACCCACACTGTGTGTGCTCATAGCTTTGATTCCTTGTTTGCTAAACAAGGTCACAGCATTATAATGTATAAGAATTTCAGCCAATCAGAGATGAGGTGGTAAATTTTGATTGGCTGGCTAGACCACAGATCATACTGCTAATAAAAACAAGAGGAAGAGAAGGGGATAGTTTGTTTTCAAGAAAGGAAATGTGTAACACACTATGACCACATGAAAGCAGCCCTTTTGTTGACCTAACTGTTTTTATTTAACCTTTATATAAAAAATTGTTTTAGTCTGTACACTGACAATAGACTTACTAGCTAGCTAACAATCTGGCTAGCTCTCTTAGTATGGTTCTCTTGGTTAGTATTTGGTTACCAAGTTACACTTACATAGCTACTAGCTTGGCCATGTTAAGACTTACAGTATTCTTGGTATGTCTATAATCCATGGAATAAATATCTTTTGTAATGATAACTGCATACAGTATATAAAGTGTGTACTGAACTTGGAGCATTGTGCCTGTTGTCTCTTCTGCTACATTTACACTGAGATGTTCATAGTTGCTGTAGCTACCTCAACTGTCCAATCGCAGAACGCTTGTAAGCAGCTTCTAATAGCCAATCCTGACATAGGAGACTTGTCGGAATAGGGTTGGAAAAGCAAAAAAGCATTCAAAAGTTCAGAGCACACGCTGAGGGCATACGAGGAGAGAGAACGAGTGAGTTCCCTTATGACTCAGTACACTTGACATTGCGTACTAACGCAATGGGGAGTTGTCCTTCCACACGGCCTAGTTGAAACCTCTCTACGATAACGCCAATATTCTAATATTGGCCATGGTGTTTGAGCCCGCCCTTTTAGGCGCGAAGCTGTCCGCTATAAAAGCAGGTGCACATACACCATTCCTCAGAATTTTCTTCCTTCAAGACAGCGATTCATCTCTCATCTAGAATCCTTCTACTGCTTCGCCGTCAACAACATGAATCAGTGGACGGAATCTTCACAGCAACGAGAAGACTCTCCGCTCCCCTGCAGTGTTCCGGTGAACATCACTCCGCCTCGTCGCTTGATGCTTCGCTGGTGAACGGGTCACTTCAGCATCTTGATTCTGATCCTGATTCCACTTTGGCAGGTGTTGTGTATCCTTATAAAGCAATTGTATATTGTAAATTATATCGCTTACGTGTTCGCATCTTTTAAAGATGTCGTTCTGTAAGTGTTCCTTGTGCGAGAGGCACATCCCGCAGTCAGATCAGTATGAGAGCTGCATTCTCTGTCTGGGCTGCACCTTTGCAGAATCAGCACTCATGGAGACAGACTGCCCTCACTGCCAGGGCATGAGTCTCAATAAGCTGCGCTTACGAATCGCCCTCGTTCTTAGAGACGATTCAGCCTCACGCGCCCTCCCACCCGCCTCTTTTGTGATACCCGAGGGGTCACACGAGGAGGCACGGTGGGGCCGCGAGGTCGAGCAGGATGAATTTGAGGTGGACCTCATGCCGGCACATGTCCCGCGAGCCCCTCAACCTCAATGTGCATGGCCTCATCTCGTTTGGCGGTTCTGACGCTGGGGATGATGACGATGTCATGTGCCTCGCTGCATCAGACGAGTGGTTAGTGGATGATGCTACTGCTCCTCGCCCTCGCGTGTACACGCCACTGACAAGGAGATGCTTTGCGTCCTTTCAAGGGTGGTCGAAGAGCTTGATATCAAGTGGTGTCCTCCAGAGGAACCTACACAATCTCGCCTTGATAAATGGTTCCTGCTGTCCAGACGCTGTCAAGCGACCGTGTCTCGTAAAGTTAATAACGGACTGTCAAAATCCTGGCGCGCGCCCTATTCAGCTCGTCCACGTGTCTAAGCCGTGTCAACTAACGTCCGCACTGGCTGGAAGAGCATACACAGCGGCAGGCCAAACCGGTTCAGCACTCCACACGATGACGTTGCTTCAAGTTTTCCAAGCTAAGCTCCTCAAACAAATGGATGAGCAAGGCTACGATCCAGAGACGTTCAAAGAGCTCCGCACCGGACTTAGCGCTGCAAGCCACATGTCAAAATGCCAAATGGCGCCGCAGAGCCGCTGGTAAAGCCACGCAGGCCGTGGCCCAAACGAAGGCAGCCACCTCAGCGCAAGCCCTGCGATGACAGGAAACAACGGTGCATTATATCTTATATTATATCTTTAATGAATGACAAAGATTGAAAAAAATTACAGTGCTCATTGCACATGCACGAGACACTCACACTTTTCAATAAAGGGCTTTCCCATTTCAAAGCCTCACATTATGCGCAACTGCTTCCCAGTGGTGAGTGGTGCATTATATCACCAAATTGCCCTCTGTCCCATTACGCGGACGCATGGAGAGCTCTTACTGGCATTCCGACTGGGTGCTAAAAAACGATTGAACATGGTTATATGATCCAATTTACACATCGGCCGCCCCATTCTGTCTGTGTTCTGTCTTCCATGGTTCTGTCCAAAGATGCACCAGTGTTATGAGCCGAAATACACAATCTTCTCACAAAGAACGCGATAGAAGTTGTTTTATATGAATTAATAAGCCTGCTGTCCCGCTGCACGTATGCGTGGCAAGCCCTCATGGACGTGTCAGAGCTGGTGTTTACAACAATCAAGCACAATCTGTGGTCTGACCACACAATATGCCGGTGTTGCGTGCACAGACTGCAACACACAGTGGGATTTACAGTTAATTCCTCGTACTGGAGAAGGTTGGCGGGATTCGGTCCATTCTAGTTCTGAGACGCTTGAATTGCACGCTCGCGACGCGCCCATTCAAAATGTTAACTCAGAAACGGATCTTATCGCACATCTGTCCTCAGGACTGATTTGCATCAATAGATCTGAAGGACGCGTACTTCATGTACCAATTGCATCGCATTACAAGCGGCTTTTTAGACTCATTTTCGAGGAAACTGCCTATCAATTTAAATGGTGTGTGTGTTTTGAATTACCTCAGTGACAGGTTATTACTAGCCAATCAGAGGCACTACTAAGTGAACACAGAGACTTGCTGCTTTGCCATATGGAAAATCTGGTCTAATGTCAACTGAAAAAAGCATACTTTTCCCCAGCCAGTAAATCTCCTTTTTAGGAGTTCATGCATGTGCACCTCATGAACGAGTATGTACAGACCATGTGCGTGGTGTCTGTTTCAGTTCAAACTGAAAAAGCATTACCACTGAAGTCATTTCATTTTCCAGTGCATTGCGGTAACTCGCCACTGTCTGGCTGCTCTAGCACCATGGACAGCGCCAACCTTCTACCAACAAGGTGTTATGCTGGGTCAAGTTTTCAGAAAGATAGTGCTGACCGCAAATGCATCCATCACAGGTTAGGGCACAGTGTGTAATGGATGCCCGACTTTCGACACCTGGAAACAGGTGCGAAACAGCCATGACATGTCAACCGCCTAGAGCTACTGAATGTCTTTCTAGCTTTGAGAGCTTTTCATTACGATATTGTGAATCACCACATTCTGATTCGTTAGACAACGCAACAGTAGAGGCGTATATATGTTGCTATGACAAGCTGGCCCACATATGGCCGGCGAAACGCAAGTATGCGCTTCCCCTGGTGCGGTTCATTCATTCTGTCATCAGCAAAGTCAGAGTGGACATGGAAACAGTTCTGTTAATTGCGCCGGAATGGCCAAATCAGCCATGGTTTCCGGAAATGATGGGAAATACCGCTGAGGAGGGATCTTCTCTCTCAGGCACAAGGCACAATCTGGCATCCCAAGCCCAAGCTGTGGAACCTGCATGTGTGGCCCCTGAACGGAGCACGCTAAACGCGTCAGAACTGATGCATTCAGTCATGAACACCGTTTTACAAGCAAGAGCACCATCCACGAAATGCCTCTACATGCTAAAATGGAATGTGTTGACTGATTGGTGACTTTCACATGGCAAAGACCCAGTAAACTGCCCTATACATCAAATTCTCAAATTTCTTCAAGATCGATTAGACGCAGGACACACTCCGTCAATGCTCAAAGTTTATGTGGCGACTATATCTGCGTATCACACACATGAAGCCAGCGCCACTATAGGCAAGCATGATTTAATCATAAAATTCCTTAGAGGAGCAAGACGATTAAATCCACCTCGGCCAGCTACAGTCCCGACTTGGGACCTAACTTTGGTCCTAAAAGCAACATCTCTGTCTTTACAAGTCTTCTCTGTTTAGAACACTTGCTATTTTGTTTGACAAACATATACTTATGCCCCTCCCCTTAAGTACAGACTCCCCATCATTTTACACAACCACCTACATCAGGCCGTTGTTATTTACCATAAAGTACTTTCATTATAAATAAACTCCCTTCCCAACTGGGTTTGTGAAGGTGTTAATTTATACTATATGACTATAGTTCATATATTCATTCTGAGTGCTCCTCCCTCCTGGCCCAACATGAGGGTCTCTCACTTGCGGCATACTCATGTCGGTCGCTGTCCCGCGGGACTGCGGCATCATGTTTCCTCTCTGGAAGGTTATGTCACGTGATGGGATTCTGTTCCCCATTTGTGTTAGCATGCAATGTCAAGTGTACTGAGTCATAAGGGAACGTCTCGGTTATGTACGTAACCTCGGTTCCTTGAGACGAAGGGAATAAGAGATTGCGAACGCTGGCCGCACTACAAGACTCAGAGTTCTTCTTGTCCCTCAGTCAGAAAATTCTGAGGAATGGTGTTCCCTATCTGTCACTCACTCGACGTTGGTGTCGATGTAGTGACACTAGGGGTCACTCTTGGGAGCCCGAGACACCTATGGTCTTTGATAAAAGGCCAATGAAAATTGGCGAGTGGTATTTGCATGCCACTCCCCTGAACATACGGGTATAAAAGGAGCTGGTATGCAACCACTCATTCAGATTTTCTCTTCGGAGCCGAACGGTCATGCTCATTGAGCTGAATACTACTGTTCATTCACCTGCTGGATCTGACGGCGCATTTCAGCGGCTTCTCCCTCCTCTGCACTGGTGCACTGCAGAAAATGCCCCTGGGCGCTTCGGCAGAAAAACTAGAGAGTATATTTTCTGAAAGAGCATTTTTCCCCTCTAAAAGAGTATATATTTCTCTAAAAGAGCGCACACACGGAACGTCTTTTTAAAGACGCGTCTTTTTAAAGATGCTTTTCCGATTGTGTGTTATTCCTGGTTGTGCTCGTTATCTCTCGCCTTCTAACGGTCACGATCACTGTCTTTCGTGTTTGGGCACTGCTCACGCGGAGACAGCATTCGTGGATGGTCACGTTCTCATTGCGAGAATATGTCCATGGCAACGTTGCGGTCGCGGCTCGCCTTCGTAAGAAAGCGAGCCACCCCAGAGGCTCCCGCCTCGGTCCTTTTACCCACGGGTTTGAGGCCAGCGCGGCTAGCACTGGGGGCGATTTGGGGACCCCAATGGGACCGCCTCCGCCGGGTATACCCCCGCGGACCTCCCATTCCCCAGCACGCTCGTCTGCTCCGATCGGGCTTCCAGGTGAGTCCGCCGGCTCGTCTCACGGCGAGTTCGACCTCTTATTCGGAGCCCGCGAAAGTGATGAGCTCTTGAGCGCACTTTTTACTGCCCGGTCCTGATCTTTTCAGCTTCCCCGCTCTCACTATCCTCGATGGTGGGGCGGCCAAGGGTTATTCGGCAATCCCCCGGTGGATAAAGGCGCTCGCGGTGCACCTATGCCCGCAGAGCGCCGCCACCTGGCGCGGGTGCCCAAAGCCCCCGTCCAAGGCCTGTAGGTTTACGTCGTCTCTGACGGCCAAGGCCTACGGTGCCGCTGGACAAGCCGCCTCCGTCCTGCACGCCATGGCTCTCCTGCAAGTCCGCCAAGGCGCTAAAGGAACTGCACGAGGGTAGTTCCGCCCCGGGATTGATGCAGGAACTGCGCTCGGCGAGCGACAGAGGTCACGGCGCGGTCTCTCGGGCGGACGATGGCCACACTAGTGGTCCAAGAGTGCCACCTTTGGCTCAACCTGGTCGAGATGGGTGAGGCCGACAGGACATGATTCCTTGCTGCCCCCATTTCCCAGGCGGGCCTATTCGGTGACACCGTCGAGGACTTTGCCCAGCAGTTCTCGATGGTAGAGCAGTAGAGCAGTAGATGGATGCTAGCCGGCTTATCCTGCCCCGGTGTGGCTCAAGATCCCGCACCCCATCTACTCATCGCTGAGGGTGTCCCCCTGCGGTGACTGCACCGACTCCACCGCAGCCCGCCCCTTCGGCCTGGCCTGGCGTGGAGCCCACCGCAGGAAGCAGACGCCACCCGTCTCGCGGCCGCCCAGAACTCGTGAAAGGCTTCAAAGCGCCCTTGAGATGGGCGACCCAGGGACAACGAAACCCGCTGCTCTGGAGCTGGTAAGCAGATCTTCATCTTTTTGTTACCTTTTGCATTTAATTGCACTGCATGCCCAAGTGGCTGCAGTACTCAAGAGCTCAGCAAGAGTGGTTTCCTTGTTCCCTGGGTCACATATCCAGTGTGTACGGCTGGCATCACGACCACCGTCCACCACTCCATTTGGCAGGTTGGCGCTCCAGCGGCGGTCTCCCGCCCTGAGCGCCCAGCTGTGGCACAAATCCGCCCCTGATGTGACAGTCTCCACGGGTCACGAGGACAGGCCTCTTCCTCCCCCGTCCCAGGCTGTTCCGGGGGTGGTCACAAGGAGCCAGGTAAGTGCTTCGATGTCCTCGGACTCAGCACGGCCATGATGTGGTGTGGCACCTCGAGCTCCGCCCCGCCACGAGGCCCCACCTGCCGGTACATCCGATGACGTTGTCCCTTTGGTCCCCTTTGCGCGGAACTTGGACGCATGGCTTGCGCTTTCCAGTCCGTCACGAGGGCTGGTCCGGACCGTCCGACTCGGCTGCGCGATTCACTTCGCCGGGCATCCGCCCAGGTCCAGCGGTGTCCACTTCACCTTGGTGAGAGACAGAAGTGCTGCTACCTTGCGCGGAGATCGCTACCCTCCAATGGAAGGACGCGATAGAACCTGTCCCTCCAGCCGAGATGAAGAAAGGGTTTTACAGCCCCTACTTCATTGTTGCGGCCAATCTTGGACCTGCGAGTACTGAACCGGGCTTTACACAGACTCCCGTTCAAGATGCTGACGCAAAGACGCATTCTAGCGAGCGTCCGGCATCAAGATTGGTTCGCGGCGGTAGACCCGAAGGATGCGTACTTTCACGTCTCGATCCTTCCTCGACACAGACCCTTCCTGCGGTTCGCGTTCGAGGGTCAGGCGTATCAGTACAAAGTCCTCCCTTTCGGCCTGTCCCTGTCTCCTCGCGTCTTTACGAAGATCGCAGAGGCTGCCCTTGCCCCGTTAAGGGAGGTGGGCATTCGCATTCTCAACTATCTCGACGACTGGCTAATCTTAGCTCACTCTCGAGACGTGTTATGCGCACACAGGGACCTGGTGCTCTCACACCTCAGCCGACTAGGGCTTCGGGTCAACTGGGAAAAGAGCAAGCTCCTCCTGGTTCATCTCTTTTCTCAGTTTGGAGTTGGACTCAGTCTCCTTGACAGCGCACCTTATGAACGAGCGCGCCCAGTCGGTGCTGGCCTGTTTGAAGGCGTTCAAACAGAAAACAGCGGTTCCACTGAAACTTTTTCAGAGGCTCCTGGGGCATATGGCATCCTCGGCAGTGGCCACCCCGCTCGGGTTGATGCATATGAGGCCACTTCAGCACTGGCTCCAGACTCGAGTCCCGAGACGGGCATGGCGCCACGGGACACACCACGTGGCCATTACGTCGGTCTGTCACCGTCTTTTCAGCCCTTGGACCGACCTCTCGTTTCTACGAGCAGGTGTTCCCCTAGAACTGGTCTCCAGGCGCGTCGTGGCCACGACAGACGCCTCCAAAATGGGCTGGGACGCTGTTGGCAATGGGCACACAGCCGCCGGCCTCTGGACAGGTCCGCGGCTGCATTGGCACATCAACTGCCTTGAGTTACTGGCAATTCTGCTCGCCCTGCGGAGGTTCCGGCCGTTGATCCAGGGCAAGCACGTGCTAGTTCGGACAGACAGCACGGCAGCGGTAGCATATGTCAACCGCCAAGGCGGTCTGCGCTCCCGCTGTATGTCATAACTCGCCCGCCGTCTCCTCCAACGGAGTCAGCAGCACCAAGTCGCTGCAAGCCACTCACACCCCGGGCAACCTCAACACTTCGGCGGACGCGCCGTCACAACAGGTTACCCTCAAGGGAGAGTGGAGACTCCACCTTCAGGTGGTCCAGCTGATTTGGAGTCGATTCGGTCAGGCACAGGTGCACCTGTTCGCCTCCCAAGAATCCTCCCCACTGCCTGCTCTGGTACGCCCTGACCAAGGCCTTCCTCGGCATAGATGCGCTGGCACACAGCTGGTCCCCTGGCATTCGCAAATATGCGTTTTCCCCCAGCATATGAGGCCGCTTCAGCACTGGCTCCAGACTCGAGTCCCGAGACGGGCATCTCATCCTTCTCAGATACTTAATAACAAATGATCAGCAACCAGGAGGTACATGTGAAAGGTGTTTAATTTCATGCCAAAAAGGGAGCAAAGTACATACATCAAGGGCAGCATGTTCTTATTATGTCTATTAATGTATGAAGGAGGACAAGTGGAACTTCTCAGCCTCTCTGAGAACTAAGGGGTGGCGTGAGAAAAATTCTTAATGACCGATGGAGAAGTGACATCCAAGACCCATGAGATCACATCACACTGCTTAGAATAAAGGGCAGGGACTGTATGTATGACTTCACACAGTTCGATGAGATCACAGAAAAAAGATTTATGACCTACGTGTTTAAGAACAGGCTGGGTATTTAAAAAAGCATCTATACAATGAGGGCTGCAATTCGCTTGTGAAATTAAAGAAATAAAAGAAGAGGAACACTGGCTATAGGGAGAGATAGAAAGAAGGAAAGATTGACAGCTGTATTGTGGACCTTCTCAAATGCACTGTTTTAAACACATTGGACAGTCGCCCTTGGCTGTTATGTCTTCTGTCAGGGATACAGTGTTTGAAGAATATTAGGCCTCAAGACACCTCTGTAAGAGAGAGAGAGAGAAAGACAGAGCAGCTCTGTTGAGTGTTCTCTAACTTGTCAAATGTCACAGAGACAGTAAAAAAAAGAAAAGAAAATTAGAGTTCAGTTGTCTATACCAAGTGGGATGGCTCAAAGAACCATTTAGGGATCTTTTGATAGAATGGATTTTTAGGGGGTGCCAGAATTAAGCACGTGATAGAACCCTTTGGGTTCTATATAAAAGCCTTTTCTTCTAAGAGTGTACTGCCCTACAAAGGCAAAACACAGTACACAGTCTAAAAAAAAAAAAAATAGAAAAAGAATGAATACAGTACATGCTACAGTAAAAAAAAAAAAAAAGTTAATTGGTTACTTCATATACATTTTATGGTAAAATATTGTACAAAAATTTAATTTTCAGAAATAAAAGGTAAGAATGTTTCTCATTGTTGACAGTGAAAAATTATATTATGTTTAACAAGACAGTTCATTTACTTAGTAAACTATTGTTAAAATTATGGAGAAAAACAATAGTTTGGCATTCCCAGAAGTTCCTGCATGACCCATCCAATCCGATCTCATGACAAGTCAGTACTAGATGGCAAAATAATACAAGTTGGCTCATAGAAAGTGTACGACTTCTACTGTTGTGTACTATGGAAGAAATAGAAACAGCAGGGTTTTTAAGGAGTGTTCTGACGATTTATCGTAATTTTATGGCCTAACCCAAACCCCAAACCTAAACCTTACCAAAACCATTTCAGTAGTTCACAAGTAAATGTAATCTTGCATTAAGGATAATGTAAACATGTGTGGCTCACTGTCCTGGGTGAAAGTGTCTCGAGACTCGACCCGAGCTCGAATACCTTAGACCTTAGGACTTAGATTAGTTATTGATGGATAGATAGGAGAAGAAGGGGAGGTGGAGGGATGCCAGAAGACTCGATGCCACATAGAGGTAAGCAGCTGTTTATATACTCTTACTCTGGCAGTGTGATTGATCGGATTAAATGACTTGTTCCTCCCGAACCTTGTTAAATTAAACTCCATTTCAGTACTTCGCAAGTAAATGTAATCCTGTATTGATGATAGTGTAAACATGTGTGGCTCGCTGTCCTGGGCGAAAGGGGCTTGAGGCTCGAGACTCGGCCAAGCTCAAATACCCCCCAATAGGTGCTAGAAAACGGGACAGCGAGCTGTTGTCTATGGATCCTTTGTATTTGAGATGAGACTAAATATTTTATGATGCTTCTTATACCTTATACCCCGCAAAAAGGAACGGGAAACTACTAAGTGCTTGCTAAGCCCTGTGTGAACGGGAGAGCCCTTGATGGATTGCGCTGGAGGAGTCTGCCACGCCCGAGTGGAGGCGTGAATCCAAGCTACTCGGGCAGATCGCCCCGAGTGTAGGCGTGAATCCTAGGCACTAGGAAATGATCTAAGCCTCTCCTCCTGACAATGGGGGCCCTCACGGCATTCGAACAGGGGAGTCCTCACTTCGTTTCTAATGGGGGAGCCTACGATACAAATAAACATGAGTAAGCTCTCACTGCATTTGAACGGGAGAACCCCCTGCTGCAGTTTGAACGGGAGAGCCCTTGCGTGTTTGGGGTGTGCCCGTCCAGCAATTTTAGACAGGGGGGCTCCTGGACTGGCCAGGATGGCCCCTGCAGCGTCTCAACGGTGGGGCTGGCCTATTGAACAGATGAGGATGAAGCAAGTGTCCCCCTGACCCTGATTGTGAACATTGTGATTAGTTAATTAGGGCTTGTTGTGCTTTCCTGATATGGATACGATTGGTACGGATGTAGCTGAGATATGCGTCAGATGACCAGCGACCCAGTAATCGTATTTGGTGCTCGGGCAGGCCTTTGTGGGCTGCTGTGGTTGTGGCACTGATGTGAAAGGAATGGCTTGAGTATAGTTTATCTGAGATGCCGGAATTGAGCAGGACGTATTTGAGGTGTTTTTGGAACCAGACTCGGGAAACTGCTTGGTTTTTGTCGTCTATGAAAAATGGATCAAAAGGGATTCTGGTTAGGGACCATCTGTAATGGAGATAGTGTGCTAATGACTGAAAGGGCTGGATGGGAGTTGGCAGACTGAAAATGAAAATTGAATGCCCTTTTTGGTCAGATCTGTTTCGCTTTGTTTGATAAAGTATCTGATATGGAGGTCCGAAATGGTGGGATGGATTCTTGGGTCGAATTTAGCTGTGGTAGTGAGTTCTGAACAGCAAAGGAAGCCAAAGAAGGTGAGGATGAACATTGCGTCTAGTGTTTTTGTGGTGTTTGGAGAAGTATTTATGCATTAGATTAGCAAATCAATGGTAGGGGAAGCCTGGTATCGGTTCTGGTAGGTAGAGATTTGTGGAAACCTTTAACGAGAAGTGAGATCTGGGGTGGCTCATTGTGGAGTTTTTGCCGAAAATTAATTCATAGTAGAAATGGCTTAGGTAAAAATGCAGCTTAGGTAACCTTTGATGGTTCCTGGATGGAGATTTTTGGATTGATTGTAATGATTTCCTAATGGTTCATTTGGAATGAATGGCATTATATGGGTTACAGAGACATGTAAGCTTAGACGCATGGCCTGAAAGACATGCCGCGGTTGTGGCGCATGAACGACGCATTGCACTGTTTGCGGTGTAGTGGGAGTTTGTCACATGGCCCGAAAGACACCACAGCTGCGGGGCTTGGACAGCGAATTGCGCTGTTTGCTGTGTAGTGGGAGTTTGTCGCATGGCCCGGAAGATGCCACAGTTGCTGCGCTTCGACAGTGCGTTGTGCTGTGAGCAGTGTAGTGGGAGTTTGTCGCATGGCCGGGCGCGTTGCGCAGTTTGCAGAGTAGTGGGAGTTAGTCACATGGCCCTAAAGATGCCACAGTTGTGGCGCTTGGACAGCACATTACGCTGTTTGTGGTGTATTGGGAGGTTTAGTCGTACGGCCCAAAAGATGCCACAGTTGCGGCACCTGGACAGCACATTTGTGCTGTTTAGGTATGTATTGAGCCAATAGAAAATGTGGTAACGTGGTAAACATAGCTTCTGCGGATGCCTGAACATAATTGTTTGCTAGATTAAATGTCGGGAACATATGTGAAGCAATGTCATGAAACATGCTTGCGTGTGCATATGAATTATGTCATTTAAAGTTGGTTTGTCATGTAATTTGAAGGCACCTGAAACTGAGAGCCCAGATGAATACCATAGCCTGATGTTTATTAACTTAAGCATTTAGTTTGGAGCTTTGTAGATTGTTTTCCAATGTAATGCGAGTCATTGCATAACTCTGTATTATTGGCACAGGGTGGCTCATCTCGTTTTGACAAGGACGTATGAAATCGTTGGAGTTTGTGCCTGAGAGTTGGATTTAATAGATACTATAAGAGCACAGTAGTGTGGTGAATAAAATGATTTGTTTATATTGATGACTTGTAATAAATTCTACAGAGAAACTGAAATATTGTGAGTATGAAGCAAGGTGCAAAGTCGAATCGTCCTGCGTCGGTTTAAACCCGTTACTTTAAACTTGGGTGGAGCGTGAGATTATGATGGATTGTTAAAACACTTTAAAAGTCATGCAGCAATTAGGTTCTATGGTCGAGCTTGTTAAGAGTTTGTAATCCAATGATTAAGGTGAAAGTAGAGAAGGCTTGTCTGTAACATAAAATTATGTATTGATTATTACCTGCGTGAAGAGTTTGTCCTGGGCAGGAGGAGGGAAAGTCATGTTATGGTCTAGAGATGAGTAAAAGTTTGTAGAATTGCTTGCTTCATGGTTATCTGTGCTGCGCAGCGAGGCGAGCTTGAATGCTGTGCGGAGGCGAGACGCGTTTGCAGAATGATTATGAATGAGTTGGACGTGGCATGTGATCCGCCTCTTGCGGAGCCAAATATGGCTCCTGTCTGTTCGGACAGAGGCTGTGTATAGCTGTAGTGAGCTGTAGAATGGTCAGAGCAGGAGCTGCTGCGGCAGCGAGTACATAATGAAGTAGTGGTCGTTTGGAAGGAGTTCACTTGTTGCATAATGCCCTTGTGTTCCGAATGGAATAAATCACACTCCGAAGGGCGCTTTAAAGGGAGAACAATTGTGATAGTCATGTTGGAAGAAACGGAATCGCTGAATGGAGCATGCCCTAAACGAGCTGCGCGGCGAGGTAATGAGGCTGACAGGAATCAGCTGTGCAGGAGAAACAGATTGAAATGCTGGGGAGTGTTGGAATGATGCTTGAATTAAATAGATCATCTTTTGTTTCCCTCGTGTTCAAATGAAGCTGTGATAGAGCTCAAGTGGCATGAAACCGGAACAGCGCCCTTTCACGGAGGTAGGCTTACGCGATGGACCGCTCCGGGTGGAAAGTTTAGATAGGAGAACATATAAATAGCCATTGGGAGCTGTTTCTCATGTATACGGTGCCAAAGCGGTCACCGTGCGGAAGCAACTGTATACACTGACTGTGTATACAGTGCCGAAGCAGCCAGTTTGCTGAGGAAACTTCACGCTACCTGCTTCAGCGAATAGAGAATACAAAGAAAGACTTATAAGAAATATAACACTTAATGTGGTTTTGTAGTTCCAGTAGGTTTATATAATAACATTACCATGTAGTGATATATACGGTTGTGAACCATAAAATATAAAGGTGTAATGGGAGCCAGCTGGTAAGTAATAGCTGTGCGATGTGTGTAAACCTCACTTGCCTGGCCTCAAGAGGCACACTAGCAATTGACGCTATAGGCTGTAACATTTAGCCTCCTCCTAAGCATGCCCACCTCCCATGCCGGAGACGCCGGTTTGAATCTAGCTCAGAGCGGATTGAGCAGGACCAGTTACAGTGGTGCCATGACGCGGATGGGAGTGAGGTTTAGGAGGGGAGAGTAATGGGAGCCAGCTGGTATGTAATAGCTGTGCGGTGTGTGTAAACCTCACTCGCCTGACCTCGAGGCACATTAGCGACTGAGGCTAGAGGCTGTAGCCTTTAGCCTCCTTGTTAGCGCGCCCACCTCCCATGTCAGAGATGCCGGTTCGAATCCCGCTCGGAGAGGGTTGAGGCACCAAAATGACATTCCGCAATGCCTGAGACATTGTCACTGTATTTTTTTACGTTGAATTTCTGGCAAACGGGATAACGTAACAGAATTTTGGATGCAGACACTGAAACTGAAAAAAGGCTTAAAATGTTTTTATTGGACAGCCAAATGTGCTGCACAATACACATAGTAATGCAATGACTTAATGAATCTGAGCATAGCTGAGCCAAACCTATCTGTCACAGGACAGATCCAGACTGATCTCACAGTGAAATTGGAAACAGTAGGTTACATTTTCCTTAGCTAAAATCAGTCTGTGCTTACCGAAATTCGAAACACTGCCCTCAGTGGCCAAAACGGTAAGTGTTGTCGAGCATATGGGCACATGTGAGCTCAGGGGTGGGGCCAGAAGGGTGGCAAAAAGTGAGCTTTGCCACCCCACTTGCCACCCCAACTTAGACCCTGCTTGCATCCTGGAGACAGCGTGCCACGGCTTAAACTGTCCGTGTCGCAAGTTGTGAAGCAAGTTGTTTTCAGCTGTACAAGCTGTAATCCAGTAAAGAGGAATGCATATTTTATAAACTGTACCCCCCAACCCAACCCAAACCTAAACCTAACCATCAGTGGAGTAAAAATGTAATGTTAAATGGAAAAATGCAACCTTCGAATCACACTCGTCACTAATTATTCAAAGGCAATTACTTCCTGGTTTTATAACAGGATCTGAACCCAGTCGTGCCACAAGGGAAGGGAAATACACTAGAGCCAATCTAAAAATGTCTAATATGAAGCTTGTCAGTGAGTTGGCATAATGTAGCTGATCCTAGGGTACTGGAACTCTCAGAAACAACATGCCGAATTCCCGTGTGATCATGTTGTAAAGATCATAGATCTATGAGACCCGATTACAATTATAACTAAATTTTGACAACATTTATATTTATTTATTTTATTTAATTGCCTTTGCAAGGCATTATACGCTGTATTGTTTTCAGTTTGCCATCAGATTCCTTTTTAAAAAATGGAAAGGTCTGGCCAGCAAATTGTTTACTTTTAAAACGGCTAATTTTTTTAAGTCAAAAACAATTTCACATACCCACAGGCTCAGTTTCTTATTTTTTCTGTTTTTTTGTTTTGAAAACATCCCCATCATGAACTTCTTAAGCACTGACCTCCTCAAGGCTAAATATATCCCATACCGTGTGTGTGTGTATAGACTGTTTTGCCCCCATTGAGAACAGACTACCAATAACCCAGCACCCTAATTAAGCTCGTAATGGATCTGAAGGGTTTGTTCTCTCTCTCTCTCTCTCTCTCTCTCTCTCTCTCTCTCTCTCTCTCTCTCTCTCTCTCTCTTGCTCACTCCTTCTTGTTCATCATCTCTCTCTACAGTCTAATCTGCCCAGGGGTTCTTCAACAGAGAACCCGTAACTCAACACTCCTAGATTCACTGCATTAGTTCTGCTTAGCTAACCGTGAATGCTAATTGCAGGAAGGACAGAATTGCTACCTTTCCCTCCCTCTTTTTCCTCCCTATACCTTTTATCCTCTCTTTCTGATAATACCCCCTCTATCCATTCATTCTTTCTGAGTTTGAAGGCACAGTGTAGCAGTTTGCAGTTTTTTGGTGGAGATCACATGAGGGAATAGGTTTGACAGTCACTGTATCTTGCAGGAATATGACTTGATATGTGAGTGGTGTCACAGACAAGCAGTTAATTCTGCCCATAGCAATCTAGGACAGGTGATGACATCGTAAAGACTTGACCAATCACTCAGCACTCTGTTGGCTCTAATCCTCTATAAAGCTTTCAGATCTGTTCTCTTTTTCTCTTAGATCTATTTGCCTGGTTAATGAGTTCAAGTGAATTAGCAAAATTATTGTAAAACTTTGCACACATTGTGGTAGTGTACCTGAATGCATTTTAAAATATAGGCTGTAGTATGTGTCACTACTGTCAAAGGAATATTCCAGGGTTCAATGCAAGTGAAGCGCAATTAACAGTGTTTGTGGAACAATTTTGATTACCACAAAAAAAAAATTTGACTCATCCCTCATTTATTAAAACAAAAACAGTAAAGGACGGTTATAGAAATGGACTTACAATTTAAGTGAATGGGCTAGTCCATAAATGCTAAAATACACGTAGCTTCAAAAGTATACAAGATGTTTAAAAGCTACAAGATGTAAACATTAAACATTTTAACATGATTTTAGTGTGATAAAATTACTTACAAACCTTAAAGTTATATCCAATAGAAGGATTACAGGGTTTCATTGTTATGACAAGGAAGTTGTAATATTGGAACTTTACACAGATAAGGTTAGTAAGTGATTTTATCACACTGAATTGTTTTGTTCTTAAATCATTTTAATTGTATTCCACAAAAATTACTTTTTGTGGAAATCAACATTATTCCACAAATGCTGTTTATTGATCTTTACTTGTATCAAACCCGTAATACTCCTTTAAACTGTTAGTCAGCCAAATGTAAAAACACACATTTTGAAAATGTAAAATGTCTTCATTTTAGACCGTTAAACATAAAATTTCATTTTAACATGCCGAATTTTCCAGATGACCGAAATTCACTTGTAAGAAACATTACAAAATGAAAGAGAAAATATTTTTTTACTGCTACAAAAGTACAAATTTACATAATGGGCATTTATATAACAGACATTTTAAGTAACTGGATATTAGGGTTTGTCAGTAACAGTTTATTTGCTTAATGTACATTTACATTTACATTTGATATTCTTTCGTATTTTCATATATATTATTTTTTGTAATGTGCATGTCTTAACATAATGGTTACATAATAATTACATAATGGTGGCTAAACACACAAGTTATTGTTACCATTTTTCTTTCAAACAATCAATTACAAGAAATAGCGAAAGGGCTTCAGTGTACCATTTCATTCAAATTAATACTTTAACAAATTGCAAGCAATACATCCATACAAGGCCTGTTAGATATGTCCTTCATCACCATGTGTCTCATCCTGCAAGGATTCAACCACCCATCGCATGTTAATTTTGGAGAACAAAGACTGAGAGAGAGAGAAAGAGGGGTTAGTCACATGGTGGAAGTGAAATAAACACTAGTTCTGATACTGATAGTAATCTTAGGTGAAGGTCAAAGATCTTTATTCACTAGGATATGGCAACTCCACCTCTGTCTCTGTTCCTGCAAGCCTTGAGTCAGGGGTCATAACCCTGATCACAGACTGTGACCTCAGCCAAAGAGAGGCCAGAAGCCCACAGGCTGGTCCTGAGCTTTTTATTCTTATTTTTATAAAACAAATTTGGTATGCAGAATTAACACATCACTCACTAAATTTGTTTTAACCTCTATAGGACAATCTAACTTGTTAAGGACTGTCTTGTTGAAAAAGGCAGAAATGCAGAAATGTTTGCTCAGTTATTTTCATTCTAAATAAAATTTTAAATCATTTTGAATTTCTTTTCTCACTCTTTTTCTTTCCTATAACTCTTTGCTTCAGTATACTGTACAATCAGTGACTACAGCCAATTCAAAGATTATTCAGTCAGGTAACTAAGCCATCTATCTTAATTGTCTAAACCAAGGTCTAAGAGCTCATTTCTTTATAAACTTTTCCTGTTGCATTGAAATTAGGCAAGAATACAATTTGACTCTACTTCTGTGCTATTATTATGTCACTGTGACATAAAAAATTATGTCATTTTGTATTGGTTGACTGCTTCTAAATCTGCAGATTTCCCTCTGGCCTGGTTACTATCACATGACCATGGCTTCTCTCTCTCTCTCTCTCTCTCTCTCTCTCTCTCTCTCTCCCCGCCAGGCAGAGTGGAGCTTTATTGTAATGAGAGGATTCTGTTACAGAGGTGAGGATCATCCTCTTCTTGTGTGCTTCCCACAGGTCTGTACCTTTGATCTGTGAACTTTGCCCTTTCAGGTTAAGCCATGCTGTGCTAATATGATTCTAATATTATAACAGTCTCCTTAACGAGGACTAAGGGTAAGTGGTGTCTTCGGCCACTTGGTTTAGCATGAACCTACCTGTGTGTATTTGTGTGTAGCTCTTGTATTGTCTGTCTTTCTTACCTCTCAGAAAACCCTCAAGATCCTCAAACACCCTTTGAAGTAAGAAATACAAGCTCCTTTTTACCAAAACAATCTGACTTTGAGGATAAAAAGGAATGGACAGATAAACTGCAGTGAATTCTATCTTGAATTTTATCAGTTCTGCATTACTCTTTACCAGGCAGTTAGTCCACAATTGACTTTGCTAAATAAATAAATAAATAAAACAGAGAGAGAGAGAGAGGCAGGCAAGCAAACCACATTTATTCATTAAGACCACACACACCACAATACTGCACCACAGATTATCAATTAAGGCAATCAGCATGTCTTTTACTTCAAACGGGTGCTTTCAAAGTCAAGCGCTAATGCCTCAAATTGCCATTTTCCCATTCTGTCAAATTAAATGTGCTGAAATGTTGGGTGGTTTTCTCTTATGGCATATATCTAAAATGTCACATTTGTTAACCTGTAATGTTTGTTATGCTTTTAAAAGGCACTTAGTGACTCTCTCACTCAGTGAAACAGAACAAGCTGCAGAAAATGTGTTAAATGATTATGGAGACTTAGAATAACTGGAACTGCATTTTTTTTTCTTCTTTTGGTCAAAGACGAAGCATACATGCTTCTCTAAAAGGTGCTTTGAACCAGAACACATATAAAACAAAAGCACACACATACCCACACTCTTGCTCACTGTGTTTCTGTTAGTTGGTTCTTTGCCCCTAGTGCAGTACTAATTATTCAGTAATGTAATGACACTTCTTTTGAAGAGCTGTTTTCTCTAGCCCCAAATCTCCTTAAAAGCCTCTCCAGGGCTCTGTGAGGCCACAGAGAACCACAGCCATGCTGGGAAGAAAGCTCGGGTTACTCTTTATACCCAGGATGATGCATCATCTGCGGGATGAAGAGGCACCAGACTCTCCCTCCAACCTGGAGCTTCAGTACAGAACACACACACACACACACACACACACACATACACATACACTCTGATGATGCTGTTAGCTCAGAGATGACATGAAACAGGAGACCCAACTAATGGTTACAAATATGTTCTCAGTGAGAAAATGATCTCTAGTGGGTCTCCCTAGTATATACACATGCACACACACACATGCACATGTCTGAATTATTACTCAGACATACCGCTTTTAAACTCAATGAGATCTCTCAGAAACTGATTTGTTTGTTTACTAAAAACATCCTTAGTCAAGTGTTCACTGGGACTTTTGGATCAGCACCACAAACCTTGTCTTTTTGCTAAGTTTAAAACCCTTTAACCCTAATATGGTACTTATCAAATATCTGCACAGTTATTTTTGAAAGTAGAGTACTTGAAATAAATTAGATTGCAATCACATTTCACATGTCACCTCATCACTCAACATGCCTCTCCAAAAAGTACAGGTGCGTTTCACATTTACCTGCCTTGCCTCACACCTGAGTGACCCCTGCCTCCGAAAGTCAATAAATCGCTCTAATCAGATTTTTCCTTCAACATTACACTGATTACCTTACAGGTGTGTGTGTGTGGGGGGGGGGGGGGGGGGGGGGTCGTGTTTGGGTGGTTTACAAGGAAAATTTTAGGTTACAGACTGGTAATTACAAGGGTATTATGCTATAAATGTTGTTTATGAGGACATTTCTAGTGTCCCCATAATTCAAATCACTTAAGAAACATACTAAACGATGTTTTTTTTTTTAAATGTAAAAATGCAGAACGTTTTTTGTGAGGGTTAGGTTTAGGGGTAGGGTTAGGGGATAGAATCTATAGTTTGTACAGTATAAAAATCATTATGTCTATGGAGAGTCCTCATAAGGATAGCCGCACCAACATGTGGGCAGGTTTAAGTGGTTTACGAGGACTGTTTTTAAGGTTATAAACTGGTAATTACAAGGGTATTATGCTATAAAGGTGGTTTATGAGGACATTTCTAGTGTCCCCATAATTCAAATCGCTTAAAAGACATACTAAACAATGTTTTATTGAAAATGTAAAAATGCAGAAAGTTTTTTGTGAGGGTTAGGGGTAGGGTTAGGGTTAGGGGATAGAATCTGTAGTTCGTACAGTATAAAAATCATTATGTCTATGGAGAGTCCTCATAATGATAGCTGCACCAACATGTGTGTGTGTGTGTGTGTGTGTGTGTGTGTGTTACTGTGCTGTTCGGCTTAAAAGGGGTGAGTGGGCTCCAGTGAATGGACATGTTCTCCAATTTGGATTTATCCAAACCACACTAAAGGTTCTAACACCAACAAGCCGCAATGACTTTCAGTTTCCCTCTTTCACAGCATTTGGTTACCAGCACAGACACACACACACACAAATATAAAATCTACATCTCCCTGATTAAAAGAAAGATGGAATATTTAAATAAACCTTTAAATATACAATTTCAAACTTGTAATACTAAATAGCTGTTTTATTCTGGTTGTTCTGTGATACAGTACCAACAGCTAAGAAACCATCTATTTTTTTCTTGACAACTGGCTGACTAGATCATTTAAGATGGACAGCAACAGCGTACACAGTGGCCCAGTCTTCAACCCCACTGTTCTGCAAACTTCATTTTCCAATTTACGGGAATGCACAATGGCAGGAAACCTCCCCCTTCCAGCCTTCCTTTCATTTCCTGACCTCCGAGAAACACGGGCAACTATTCCTGAAGAAGCGAGATGCCATGTTGAATTAAGGCATATCTGCGTCAGAGACGTTCGGGCCCGCCTCATTACAACTAATTATGAACCAATTAGAAACATCATTTAACTAAACGAGCAAATAATGGTCAGGATATTGAGGGAGGCTGGTTGTGCCTCTGTGGACTGCAGCAAAAGCCATTACTAAAATTGTACCTCTTAAATAGAATAAGGACCCTGCCACCCCCAACCCCTATCCCCTGCACCTCCTCTTACACTATGAAAAAAAAAAACATGGTCTGAAAGAAAGAGACAAAGAGTAAGATAAGTAAAGATGAGGTGGAGAGATAGAGAAGGAGAGAAGGGAGAGAGTTCACACAACTGTTACAGTGAAAGCATCATCACGATGACGATGTCATGAAGAAAGGGAGGACTTTTGCTGTGTTTCTTTACTTGAGTGTTTTAACTGTATCTTCAGTGTTTGAAATGCCACTTCGTATTTCTCACAAAAAAAAAACAAAAAAAACACACAAAAAAAAAAACACAAAAAAAAAAACACAAACAACAGCAAAAAAATTTTACCCCAGAATTTCAATTTTGCCTTATTCAGTCCACAATAGGTTTCTTCAGCAAAGTATATTTGTACAACATTGTTGCTCCAAACAATTCAATAGGAAGTGTTATTAATGATAACGTTACTATTAGGGTATGTTAACGTGTTTTTTTGTTTGCATGTTTGCATTTCTGTAACTTTAAACTAGGGAACATGTAAAAACAACTATTCATGCTTTTTCTCTCATCTGCACAATCAATGTAATCTAATGGAGAAATGTGATCGCCTTTCATCTCTAAAAAGTTCTGCCAACTGGGATACTTTTATACCATGTTTATTGATTTTGCCATATAAAATGGACTTACTTTCTACTGCCCAATGAAATAAGTGATCAGCATCATTGGACTGTAGACAGAAGGAAAGCAGTGTATAGTTTAGTCATCATACAGGGAGAGATGAGAACTTCAATACTGTATTAATTTTTATTTTCTGACATTTTTTTGTCCATGTATGTATTTTAAATAGATATTTAGATGTTTTTCAGTTGCTTTTTGTTGTGAATGGTCCTCATTCTAAACAGTGCGTCAATTAAATGTTAAACTCTATCATCCAACTGTGAGTTATCTCAGAGTGCATCTGGAAATTACTAAGTGGCTTTATATTTAGTTATTGTCTGGGGGGATACAAACATGATTTCCCTTCGGCTCCTCCATTAGGTCTTGATATAAACCAGAATCCGTTCAGACTCAAGCTCCTCATTTCAGCCATTAGTCTGATGGTACAGCCGCTCATGGGGGTCATAAGTGATACAGAGACCAATCAGAAACCTGGTTATGTTTTTTCTTAAATTAATTTAGAGAGAAAAGCAGCTCCTGTTAGATTATGTTTGTAGTGAGTGACAATTATGGCAAATGTCTGTCCAAACCTGTAGCACTCCTTCATTATCCAGCATTTAGACAATGTGGTTTCAACAAAATTTTTACACAAATTAAAAAAAAAAAAGTACACACATGCATCCAAAGATAATCATGAGCAAATAGCTTATGAACACAACACCCAGACAGCAGGCAGACACAAGCATCAGCGTTTTCATAAGCACCTTATAAGTCAGATGTCTAATTTGGACTTGACACATGAACAAGGCATAAGAACAATGTTGCAGATATTTTACTTTTAAGATTTAATACTGCTTTTAAATTATTATACCAGTGTCAGTTCTAATATTAGAAGAATGGGAAAACATTTCTCTCTCGATGCATTTCTATTGCTCTCTTACTCTCTATCTCTCTTTCAGCTTTATATATAGGGCCCATTACCTTGCTCATAAATTACACCCCAAACTGAATTACTCTTGCTTTTTCGCTGTGCCAGGCAGGTTTGATGAATCCTGAGGCACAACACATCATCTCAACAAATCTGCTCCACGCTGTCTTCCACCTCTTCAAACGACTTCAAATCATTTTCATTGCTGTGCTATTAAAATTTGTAATTCATACCTGCCATTTCACCTACACATGGGTGTGTAAAACAGTGAAAGGAAGTGTATGCGCTTTTACTCAGCGAGAAAACCTGTAGGATGAAATTTAAAGTCTTTTGTTTATGCTCACATACGTGCCATGAGCCTATATATATATATATATATATATATATATATATATATATATATATATATATATATATATATATATTGGCTCATGGCACGTATTTATTTAGAAACAAAACCTGATTTTGAGCTAAGAAATTGCATGGTTTAATCTGCACAGTTTAAAACTAACATATTTGGAGGGGTGGCATTCCATTCAAAGTGCTGTATTGTCATCTGTTTTTATGTTGGAAAGAGTGCCCGTGTGTGTGTTGATAATGAACTTTCTCCTTGGCCGGTGCAGAGAACATGGAATCAGTGCAACATGACACTACTACACCCTTTGTAATTTGACAGCGGGTGAGTCTTATCAGATTGCACCGCGAGCACTGTCATTCTTGACTGCGGATTCTCTGAGGCACCACTGCGCCTTTGACGTCCCGCTTGTCTCCGAGTATGTTTGAATGCGTGTTCGTGTGACAAGGAACATGTAATTATCCCTAATTGCGAAAGCATCAACTGGGGACACTTTACATGACCCAGTGTCACTGTTACACAAACGAGACGTTTGTCTTCAGCTAGTGGCATGTCTGATGAGCACACAGAACACTGTCAAGAAGCACTGTCAGTGTACTGTATATATAGCCTACTTAGTCTATACATTTTTGTTAGTCACTCTCAATCTCAATGTATGCGTGTCTGCCGTGTTCTTTGAAAAATAGGTAGCCTATGTATTTCCATAATAATCTTAACCCATAAATATAATCATTTTATGGAATATGCATTTGATTTAAGCCTTAATGTAGGCCTTCTTCTGTTGTGATTTTTTAGCTGCTAAAATCTGCTAAAAAAATAAAAATCAGGTCTGAAGCATTGAAACATTATGATAATGTGTTTGTTTAGAGGAAGAGGTATCACTTCAAAATTAGCATGAAGTCTTTTTAAAGTGTTATTGCTGCTATACTTTTTTTAATGTATTTATATATCACAATAATTTAAGGAATATTATTATTCAAACAGACTGCAAGCTAAGCCAGCAAACTAATAAATGCCAGGCTTAATGTTTAAAAATCACTACAATGAACCCAGATCGACACACTGCATTGATAGATTTAGCCTCTGACATAATATTTTATATTAATAATAGTATTATGAACGAGGGTTCTTCTCCAAATCTCGTTCGTTTTCATTTTAGAGACAGGGATCGAATGATTACACTTTTATTTCAATCTTTTTTCACTCCTCATACGGTTTCAAATGGGTTAATAGTGGAACAGAAATGTAAATCAAAGTACAAAATCATCATTATGCTATACACATGGTGTATTTTATAGAACATGTACAGAAACGTGTTGCTTTCGTGTTTTATACATAGACTGGTATAATTGCTGCATAATAAGAAATGTATTTTTTTTCCACCAAATAAAGAGGTATAAATAGAAATGAATTTTGCCAAACATACTTAAATTTGTGTTTTGTACGTTTTAATAGTGTGTCATCCTTTATCGAGGAACATTCGTTGTGCGCAAGAGTTAATATTCAATCTTATTGTAAAGATTGTATAACGGTAAAGCTGGTAAATTATTTCCCGGGTAATACAGGGGAGTTGGAAAAGCGATGGACCTCGGCACTGGCACCCGGAGCAACGAATTTTCTCTAAAAACGAGGGGCATCCCAACCAAAGTCTGCGCCGATGCGTGCGCCATGTTCGCAGCTTCCAGTTCTGCAGAGAGCTGCCGTTTCCATTTGTTTCGTCGGTTCTGAAACCACGTTTTCACTTGTGTCTCCGTTAACTGGAGGCTGGAGGCGAGACAGGCTCTCTCGGAGCTGCTCAAGTAGCGTTTCATATCGAATGTGGACTCTAGCTGGTAAACCTGACTCCGAGAGAAAACGGTGCGCGTCTTCTTTTTGGCGGAGCTGCTCTGTTTGTCCGGGCCGTCTCGTTGTCTATCTTCAGAAACGGGAGACATCTGGCTACGCGCTCGCTCCTCTTTGTAATCCGGTAGAATGGATGGTGTCAAATGCGGCCGGCGGTCTAACCCATCATGCACAGGTAGAAGTCCTTTAGTGGCACCTGCAACAGATGCAATAATAAAAATAAAATATATATATATCAAATTGTGCTTATAACACACTTGAAGAATAACAACCATTAAAACCCATGCTGCCTGCTTTCGTTCAGACTACATCAGTGAACAATATCCACATGCCACTTAAACTAATTTGTCTGCATTAGTGAATACAATTAATGGTTGATGTCTTGTTTATTTTTAGTGTGGCACAAAAAAAAAAAAAAAAAAAAAAAAAAAAAAGGGCTTTGAATATTCGTCCATCATCAAATTCACTCGGTGTTTTTTTTCCACCCCCCAGTTGGCAAAACATCGCCATTACTCGATGCTTTACACAAGAGTTCATTAAATGTGAACTCTGACTGTTTGATCGACTGTTGAAAGGTTACAAGTGCCCTGTTAAATAAACAATACAATATAACTAGCACTGGTGCGGGATATTAATTAAATCGCGTTACATTTAACGCTCAATTGACGAATGCAGTGTTGCCTTTGAAAGCGGCATAATCAATTAGCAGACTCGATTAAATTCAGGATGCTGGAGAAAACACGCTGTTAATTATTTGACCTTTCCCCTGTTCACCGAGGCGCGATAATATGTCAGATAAAAACACTATTGTGGTTTTATTCAGTGGTGGCAATGGGGACATGGTGACAAAAACAACCCCGTGTTTTTTGTACTTACTGATTCTAAAGTGAGACGTTTTTTGGGAAAGCGACTTCCTTACTACACAGTATGATCGGGAGTCCAATACTGACCACGATTGTCTCATAATAATTGTAAAATGGCACTGGAGGAGTTTCGATGTCACTTACCGAGGATAGAGAAGTTCAAAGGCTGGTGTGGGATGCAGGTCTCCGGTACACCGGGCTCAGAGCAGTAGCAGTCGCCCGAGTCCTCTCCGGCGCTGCAGTCATCCTCCGATGACACGGATAACGTCCGCTTCCTAGGCTGGGCTTTTGGACTCTCCTTTCCAGATGACCGGACTCCCTCGTTGGAAGTGCCCAGAATGGACTGGATCGTAAAGTTTGAAATGGGGGCAGGCGAGCACTTGCTTCCGCTGTCCTCCGAATTATTCATTCTCGCCTCATAACAATTCGAAAATGTTCTAAAATTAATAAAACACCAATGCGGTATTAAGTTCCACTACATAGAGAATGTTTGTCTTGAAATTTGAAAAGGGTTCTTTAAAGCTGTTGGGACGTTTAAAAAAAGTTGTTTTTCGTGGTGCTCAAAAGTGTTCGAATGCATTCCTCTCCACTTCCAAGAGCTCTGGTCTAAAGGCGGGTGGAACGTGCCCTCATTTGCATGTAGGTAAGACCGGCTCTGGCCAATCACGCGCTCAAAGCGCACCCGGAAATTTCAAATTTAATAAAGTGCTGAGTTCCTCAAGGACTCACGATAAGTGCTGAACGCCCGATGGAGATTAACTGTGCAAAACATTTGTGTATTTTTCACCATTTAGTTGCACGATGTTCAATGTTATGTAGGTTTTCCTCTTAAAAATATCTTAAAATGTGTTAATGCATGACGGACGTTATCACTGGAAGGAGAAATTACCGGTACAACCAACTTTGTTCTAGCTTTCTGTATACTGCTCGATGCATAATTATTCATTGTCATTACGTGCTTCTAATTTTACAGTTTGATAAATTGTGATTATTATTGTTTCTAATTTCAGTCATTTGCTTGATATTGACATCACATTTTTTTTATTTTTTTTTATTTTACAGGACAACATAATTAGGCCTATTTATTTATCTTTTTATAAAACATTATACAGATCACATCTTGAGATTTTATTTTTCTTATATACAGTATATTGGAAGATTTGGCAACTGAGATATGTAAACAGTTCTCTGCAATATTATTTAAAAAAAAATCTTTACAAAACTTAAACTTTGATGCAACATTGTTTGTCGTGTGGTTGTCACAACATTTGCAGTTCAACTAGAGCTGAACTGTTCTAGAAGCACTTTTTAAATAGATTTACTAGACTGTGATTACTGACACAAACTCACTGCACAGGCGGCCATGCTGTTAACATAGAAGTGTTCTCTGTTCGCCATACGAGTATGCCCAGAGTTCTCAAGTTCATGCACATCAATAACCAACAATAAACTCTACAGAGACCGGTCCAACCTCATATTCACAAATCATCTGAATCCATGGTTTAGTTCAAAATCATATATCTTATTAAACAGTCGTTTTAAATTCCACTAGTCTTGTGCTATAAATGGCAAATTGATCAAATAATCTAACACACAGTCTAAGACCTAATAATGGATCCTATCTCATTTTTCTTGAAAATAATAAACTCGTTCCACGTCCATTATCTCCGTTTAAGAATTAATTTGATCATTATGGTGGGCTAATCTACTGCCTCTGTGGGCCGGCTCGCGCGGGTAGGACCCAGTTTAATTGATTGACTAATTGATTGGGGTGTGTGCGCGCACGCCACCCCTGACTCGTGTCTAGAGGGCAGCTGTGGCTCTGCCACATTAGCTCTCGTTAGCGTTTTCTAAAGGCTGGCGACACTTAACAAATGCTTTGGCTTTGTCGTGGTGACAGCACGCGGACACCTAATGGAGCAGAGGGAGCCAGGGTTGAGCGACCCCGACTACAAATTTCAAAGGTCGGCCGTAATGCCACGCACACATGGGTCTCCAAACCGTAGACAAACTGGGCTGTACCAGTGATGAATATCCGCAAATGTAAAATATTTTTGTATTTATTATTATTATTGTTGTTGTTGTTGTTGTTGTGTTGGAAATATTTTTTAAAGTATTTTTCCATGTGTTCTCATTTACAGTGTATATGTGGTTAGAACAAAAATCTAACAATATGACTGGTATAAGGCCCTAAAAGTGGGCTACGACGCTTGAACTAAATGTACACGATGATGGAAACGATGTGGTTGAACTGTCACAATCTGCAACTCTGTTTGGAACGGTTGTTAAAGAGACCCATTGTAAGAGACCATATGCCCACATATAGTCATTTATTGCGTAAAATATGAGGGTCTAGTTCACAGCGGCCCAACGATTTATGGCGCATTCACATAAGGCGTGAAATCCGCAATGATCGTTAAAGCCGGTTTCATACGCTGCGCCTGTCAACCGAGTCTGGATGGCTTA
Organism: Myxocyprinus asiaticus; assembly: GCF_019703515.2. NCBI lineage: Eukaryota > Metazoa > Chordata > Actinopteri > Cypriniformes > Catostomidae > Myxocyprinus > Myxocyprinus asiaticus. The sequence goes on from NC_059363.1 coordinate 15,055,454, forward strand.
GAGGCCGTTTAGATATTAAACAAAAACAATACACCATAAAAGTATACCTCTTCTAGTATTATTTTCTACGTGTTTAGAGGTAAATGTGGTACTATCAGAGTTTTCATTGATAGCTGTTTAAGCATGGTATATAGGCCAATAGAGCATTTTTATTGCTCTGTTAAAGGAATATTCTGTGTTAAATACAATAAAGCTCATTCGACAGCATTTGTTGCATAATGTTGATTACCACAAAAAAAATAAATAAATAAATAAATAAATAAATAAATAAATAAATAAATGAAAAAAAATGCATAAATCGAGGCAATAAATTGTGGCAATCAACATTATGCCACACATGCTGTCGATTTAGCTTAACTTGTACTGTATTTATCAAAGGAATATTCCTTTAAACGTTAAAATCTACAAAGAGGTGTTTAAGTTTTATTTCTTTAACTGCCTGTGATGGCAAACTGATCAGTGTTATCTGTATGAAGCACCAAGACATGGCACTATCTGTCACGAGTTCATAAAGGCAAAGATCTTTCAAATCAGGCAGAACAGGGGTTTTGCACGTGCTGTCAGACAGTGCAGCATAAAGCAGACGGTAATGACCGAACATAGAACGGGCTCTGGCAAGAGTGCTTTCAGCAAGAAAGACAGATGAAGTCATGGGCGCCTTTGATCTGAAAATCAAGCTTCGATAAATATTAAACAAAGGGCCCTTTACACGTGTGTATTATGATATATGGCGTGTCCAACTTTAAGATTAGGAAATTACCAGAGAAAATGATATCAATACATTTTCTAAGTATAAATGCTGATTATGTTTCGATTTTCATTCAAGATTCTTTTATTTTTTCTCAAATGGTTCTGCAGAGAGAGAGAGAGAGAGAGAGAGAGAGAGAGAGAGAGAGAGAGAGAGAGAGAGAGAGAGAGCAGAGGCTCAAGCCCTGGAGGTGTACAATTTATGTAATCTACGGCTGGGAAATGAATTGGGTAATTTATTGGAAAACAGAAAGTCAAGAAGATTGGATCAGTATAGTTCAACCAAGGGCTTCTATTCATCAAGATCCAATTAACAACCTAACCATTGAGTCTTAATGGGTTTCCAATCTACTGCTCTGATATACTCATCAATCCCTGAGGGAGAAATTTAGCGAATCGACCGCCCCTCGGCGTTGTGGTGTCATTTCTCTCCGCAACTATATGTCAAATTAAAAACACAATTAAAATTTAAACTGTTTCAATCAGAGACTGCCCCGCAACTTATGTTTCACTTAATAGAACTTTGATGAAAATCTGATGCTCGCTTTGAATCACAAAGGCAAAGGTGGGACAAAAAGAAGACATCCCTTTTCCTGAATGACAAAAACATTTAAAAAAATGTATACAATAGGCCTGAGTTCACGTTCTCGTGGTCTATGTGGGTAAATGTACTTTGCAGTCAGAGCACTGAAAAACATTTTCCCCGACACAGCCAAAGATAATTCAATAGAGCAGATGATAGTCCATTTTGTCAGTCTCATCCTGTGACGCAGTGAGTTATCTGTTATCCTTTGCGACTGAAAATGTTAGGCTGGCTAAACGTATTTTGTTTTATCGAAATTGTCCAATCACCGTTCCGTCAGCTTTTGCTTTGATGAGCTGACAACCCTACCAAATTCACAAAGAAAAATAATAATACAGTTAGCTCATAATAATAATACTGACAGGGGGAGTGAGGATTGTTTAAATACCCCAAAAGCAGTTTCCCAGTTATGTTATATACAGTGTATGAGTTCACCATTTAAACCCATTTCTCAGCTTCCTGTTAATGGGCTACTTCTTTCAGTAGATCATTTTATCTGTGTTTACCCCATCCTCCCTTCTTTACATAAAGATATGGTCAAATGGAAATTATCGAGTGATATATATATATATATATATATATATATATATATATATATATATATATATATATATATATATATATATATATATATATATATCATGGTCAAATGGAAATGATCGAGTGATATAGATATATATATATATATATATATATATATATATATATATATATATATATATATATATATATATCACTCGATCATTTCCATATGACCATGTCTTTATATATATATATATATATATATATATATATATATATATATATATATTTCAGTTTATGACAGTGGATCAAGGTCATCAGTTAACCATCAGTGAAAAAAAAAAAAAAAACTGTTAACAATGCCCTTGATTTGAAACAATATTTTACAGACGTTACCCGATCAATACTCGACAGGCAATAATGCCTCTGTGATCTATTAATTCACCGTAATGGGCTTGCATTATATTATCCATCAATACGGGAGTTATGATTAGGCGGCGCTATTTGAATATGCTCCTGGCTGAGTGCTTACACCCAACGCCGCGAGTTGATTTCGACATTAGAGAGGAAGAGTGCAATAGAAGGGCCAGTGCTTGTCGATGAGCCAGAATGACCCATATTCAAGTTCTCTCGATTTTGGCCCCCTGTTTAATGCATAGTTGGTCATTTAGTTTTTGTAACGATTATATGCAAATGACCGACAATATAGACCTACACGTTGCCTGTGTAATTTTACATAACTGTTGGGACATAAACTTTATCGCTTTTTTATTTTTATTTATTTTTATTTTTGTTAACTAAGCTAAAGCAGCCACGCACGAGAGTATATTATTATTATTATTATTATTATTATTATTATTATTATTATTATTATTATTGGTAACCCTTTGCACATTAGTAAAAGCATGAGTTATTATGAACTAATGAACAATATATTTTTATATATTTTCGCAGCATTTATTAATCTTGCATAATGTTAATTTATGAAAATAGTTTTAAGTTGTTAGTTAATAATGCATTAACTAATTTTAATGTAACTTTTAATGTGAAAATGTATTATTAGTAGGTCTATGTGTTGAATTTAACAGTAAACAAGATGAGGCTAATAAAATATTGTTAATCGATTAATGTTAACTAATGTTGTTTACTAATATAAACAAACGCAACCTTATTGTAGAGTGTTACCTAATTACTATTAATTATTATTATTGTTGTTGTTGTGTTATTGTGTTATTATTATTATTATTATTATTATTATTATTATTATTATCCTGTTACTACCACTACTACCACAGTTGTTGTTGTAACCTCTTCAACTGAGGTTAATATCATAATAAATTAATACACTGAGTAATATTTAAATAATACAGATAATGAATTGAGCATTAATTTCACATATTTCATTAAACTTAATGAGGAGTATAACATTTTAAAACTTGTAGACACAATCCACATGTTTTAACCAATAGATACAGTTTTGTAAATGGCAAAGAAACGATTTGTTTTAACTGAACTCATTTTATACTTTGGAAAGGATAAGCATATTTAAATTAATCTATTGAAACTATCTGTAAAAATCTTACTATTTCCGGGAATATTTTTTGGTGTAGGTATATCTACAGTCTGTAGTCAAATTGATTCCTCTTTTAATTTTGTATTTGACATTATTGATTATGCATTATATATGTGTGTTTGACCACAGTGTTGTGTACACTCATACAACACATAACAAATAAATACTGTTTTCACTCTAGTCTCTCTCTCTCTCTCTCTGCACGCGCGTACACAAACACACACGCACAACGAGCAGTAATACTCTTAATGTAATTCCGCAAGCTCTCACCGATAATTATACAGTCTTATTGACAACGCCATTCTGCAAAGCAATTGCTTGCAGATTTAAAGGTGCACCTGCTTGTGATTCAGGTGGTAATGAGTGGTTCAGCTTTTTGAAGCGGGAGTGAAACAATTCCGGGTTTGCTGCAAGGTTCAGTTAGCTTCCTCTAAACCAAAAAGATTACACCATTCAACAAGATGTTTTATTAAATTAGAATTTGTATTAAATTACTGTCTTCGTCTTCTTTTAATTCACTCGGTATTTATTCACACACCCGGATGAGACCTCATTAAATCAAAACAAGTACAGGATATTTTAAAAATGATTATTTATCTTAAGTGATTACATCGAATTAAACTGGCCCACCTAATTATTACATTAAACTAAAAAATTATAAACATATTCAACTATTTAGGCTACACCACTTTAGTCCTATTTCGTTATTTTGAAATGACTAGAATTACCTCCGTACAATTTGTACAACTTTTTTTTTAATTGTCTTCTCTAAAAGTATTGTCCGGGAGTTGAGATGATTTCTTAACTTGCCTATAAACTGCCTATTTTATTTAGTCAGCATCTTATCCTGTATCCTGTATCTTATCACTACTCTCTAATGTATCAGTCATGCAGTGTGTCCATGTTTATTATTAATTAGGCTACTACTAAATTTTAAGACACCAAAGTAGCCTCCTAGCTATTCGCCTCAACATAGCAGTCGTGCCACAGCGTCAGGTTAGTAACTCAAGACATTACTTTTATAGTTTCCGTTTATTTCACAACAGCAATTCAGCAATACAGTGTAAAAAACAAACAAACAAACAAACAAACAAAACTTAGCTATTACTGTACAAAAGAAACCTTTCCTCATTTGGTTCGTTATATCTGTACATATAAATCTGTAAATAATATAGATAAAAAGTACAAGTTTTTCACTCTGTGTGTGTGTCTTCAGTCCAACTTTATTTCTGGTCAAATCATCAGATATAGCTTTTGATTGTCCACTGAGCGCACGGGACCAAGGACACAAAATCGTTTTCAGCGTTTTACCTTCTCAACCTAATAGCGGGTGAGTTACGAGAAAAGGGGTCTGAAATAGAATCTGTTGCCAAAATGTATAGTTCATACACAGTAGTATTGCACATCAGTGTTCAGAGCTGTGTGTCATTTTTCAGTGCTAAAAATAAACTAAACCATGTGTATAAACACTTTTCTTTGACGTGTCAAGTTGAATTGTCAATTATATTTATATATTTTTTTAAATAATTAGTAAGCATAATAATAATAATAATGACGATAGTAAATTAACGAAGTCATTGTAATTCATCATCAACATCAACATTAGAAATGTAGGCCTCTAAACAATCCTTTTTCTGTGTAGTTTAGGTGTATTTTTAGAAGTTTCAAAACAAAAATGTAGGGCTCAAATGCATGATAGTCGTCTTTGTACATTTTTTTTTTCTTTTTTAAATTATTTTCTAAACAAAAATAGCTTTGTCTCTTGGTTTAATTTCCCTCTCTCTCTCTCTCTCTCTCTCTCTCTCTCTCTCTCTCTCTCTCTCTCTCTCTCTCTCTCTCTCTCTCTCTCTCTCTCTCGCTTTCAAGTCTTTGTGAAACGGTATTAGTTACATAGTTACATAGAAAAAGACATCTCTCTCTCTTCTCTCAAACCGGTCTGAGGAGAGGCACTGAGGTGACGATGGGATGAGAGTAGTAAACCGGATGAGGGAAAGTGAGCAGCGGCTGGCTTACGGACACGTTGCCCGGTGTGTTGGAGCTTTCAGAGGCCGAGTTCTCGTGATACAGGATGGGTACTCTCACAATCCTTTGCGCAGCCGCGTGACTCAAATTAGCCGCCTCCAGCTCAGCTGCCAGTTGACGTTTCCACTTGTTCCTGCGGTTCTGAAACCAGATTTTGACTTGGGTCTCTGTGAGGTGAAGCGAGGCAGCCAGGCCCGCGCGCTCCGAGCTGCTGAGGTAGCGTTTCATGTCGAAGGTGGACTCCAGCTGAAACACCTGACTCCGCGAGAACACCGTACGCGTTTTCTTTTTCCGGCAAGGTTTCTTGTCTGCGTCGTCGTCACTCTTCTTCCAGTCGTCCACGCTGCCTTCTTTTTTAGGCTCTTCGGTGTCGCTCTCCTCGAGGACAATCTCATCTCCACTTTTGTTATCGTCGTCATCGTCTTTGGCGTCCGGCTCGGATTTGAGCACGAGCTCAGGTGAATCTCGGTCGGTGCCTGTGATCGGAGACGAGTCCCTTGCTTTCTGTGCTGCTACAATAAGAGAGCTCAAGTTAGCATTGTTTTTTTTTTCCCCCAAAACATATTTGTTTCAAGTTTTACAGATCGCATCTAACAGGTGTAAACTCTTTCGGCTGTCCTAATCTCAATGTTTCCAGACTTCTACGCTTTTTTAACAGTGCGAACACACTGACTTTCATTTAAAAAAATACATAAAATAAGGCAGCTTATGCACACTGTCGCCAGTTTATCTCGCTTAAAAAGACCTATAATCTTTGGGAAAAGACTAGTGCAGAGCAGAAACTGTTCTTAGCAATAACATATGCGAGCAGAATCACGCTATCCTTAATAACAAATTCATAACAAATCGACACATACTCTACTGCCAAATTTGAAGCGATGCTAAAGAAACATTTTGAGGGATCAAAGCTTACCTTCTGTTCTGTGGAGATGCGCAGATGCACTGAGTGTGTACGGGTACCACCATGCAGAGGCGCGCTCAAGATAAGCCGGTAAAGCAAAGCGCTGGGTCGGCAACTCGAAGCGAGGAAAGTTTAATTCCCCAACATGAGAGAGTGAGAAGCTGCCATCAAGTCCTGCTTTAGTTGATGCCAAAATAGGCTTCGGCTTTGATGGCTTACTATCAGAATTGAGAAGATTTTTAATGAAAAATGGAGAGTCTTTCGCTGAAGCACACGTTTCCTGGGTTGTTTCGGGCATGTTGACTTAAAATTCGGGGATCTAATATTTTTTGACCACCGTGTAAAATCTTTGGGGGGGTGGGAAATATTAAAGAAAAAACTGTTGACAGTTTGAAGATCCTTGGTAAACTGCTCCAGTAGTGGGAAATGAAATGCTGTTGTTTACGCAGTCAGCACTGCCGTTAAAAGGAAAGACAATAATACGAGGCGAAATAAACAAAATTAATCTTGCTGATCATCTTCCGAGAGTTCCTTGGTGAAAATGATGCTCACCGCGTCCGTCTGGCGCCAGATGCTAATGATGAAATAAAAATGTCACCCGAGTTAAATGCAGAAAGTATACGGCGATTGGGCACGTACAATAGCAAATGGGATGAAGGGAGAAATGGGAAGTGGACAGTCGGGAGAGAGGAGGGGCCTCCCAGAAGCTTCGCGTTGGCTGCTGAGCTGAGAATTCTCCCCTGTTATTGGTCTCATATAGTCCAATTAGGTGGCAAATGAGGACGAACCATTAACACAAAGGAACACGGATTTAGTTCAAGCGTTGCTGTGATGAAAGCATAACGAAAATGTGGTTTGGTTTAGGCCATGAGCATTGCAAAGTCAAAGTTGACGTTTTTGAGTATTCCCATATTTGGGCAGATAACACATTGAGACATAGGTAAATTGTCAGTTAGGGCCAGGGAAGTTGTATTGCACTAATTAATATAAAGAAAAAAATGTTTTTGCAAAAAAGAAAGAAAGAAAATAATAATAATAATAATAATAATAATAATATAATGTTGTTGTTTTTTTTTCACGTAACATTTGCATAGCCTATTTAGGCGAATAAAGCATAAATCGTAGCCTAAATGCTAAATCATACAATACAAGAGTGTCGAACATTTATACAAACTTACAAAGTACAGCATTTTAGCACAATCTTGTGTGACATAAGCCCTATTGTACTATAACATTGTAAACCACATAATGTAATTTTTAAAGGTAAAACACACTGCAATTTAAAACCAACAGTACTAAAATCATGCATAATTTTTCTTTCTTTCTTTCTTTCTTTCTTTCATTGTCCTATATACACCGATCAGCCACAACATTAAAACCACCTGTCTAATATGCAGTTCCCCCTCATGCCGCCAAAACACAGCCAACCCACTGCTATTCTTCTCACCACAATTGTACAGAGTGGTTATCTGAGTTACTGTAGATTTTGTCAGTTCGAACCAGTCTGGCCATTCTGTGTTGACCTCTCTCATCAACAAGGCACTTCCATCCACAGAACTGCCACTCACTGGATGTTGTTTTTTTTTATAATTTTTTTTTATTTTTTATTTTTTTGGCACCATTCTGAGTAAATTCTAAAGACTGTTGTGTGTGAAAATCCCAGGAGATCAGCAGTTACAGAAATACTCAAACCAGCCCATCTGGCACCAACAATCATCCATGCAATTACCTAATCAGCCAATCGTGTGGCAGCAGTGAAGTGCATACAATCATGTAGATACGGGTCAGGAGCTTCAGTTAATGTTAACCATCATAATGGGGAAAAAATGTGATCTCAGTGATATAGACCGTGGCATGATTGTTGGTGACAGACAGGCTGGTTTGAGTATTTCTGTAACTGCTGATCTCCTGGGATTTTCACACACAACAGTCTCTAGATTTGACTAATTTACAGAAATGCCTTGTTGATGAGAGAGGTCAACAGAGAATGGCCAGACTGGTTTGAACTGACAAAGTCTATGGTAACTCAGATAACCGCTCTGTGCAATTATGGTGAGAAGATGTGGGTTGGCACTGTTTTGGCGGCACAAGGGGGACCTACTACACAATATTAGGCAGGTGGTTTTAATGTTGTGGCTGATCGGTGTATAATAATATAAAATCCAACTGTACTTTTTTTTATTTCAATTATTAATAACGTTTGATCTTTAGTTATGTTTCATTGCATTCTGCTCACTGCCCAATTTTTAAAGGATTTTTTTTATATTGTTGTTATACCGCCAGTTTCAGGGTTCGGTAAAAGTCCACTGGACTTTACTGGATGCATGTCTTTTTTAGAGGCATGGCTTTGTCCATAGTTCAACAATCTTAAAAAAAAAAAAAAAAAAAAAAAAAACAGACCAATGGTCATGTTGTCAGATTCAGTGCTTCGAGATGGCTTGGTTTGGAAACAAGACATGTCACTTCAAGAAAAAAAAAAATAAATAAATACTGGAAAACTGTGCACGTGTTCTCGACCTGTCAGTAGTAATCCTACCTTAAATTGTCAATTATTTACCCCGTTTACTCAAAAAAGTGGAGTTGTGCGTTCATGGTTCATATTAATCCCGTAATTTACAAGACTGAATTGAAAGCCACAAGTCAATGATTGAACTAGGTGAGAACGTCCTCTACGGGTTATAAAGAATTACTGCAGGCTTTCAAGCAGACTGCAATCCAAATATATATATATATATATATATATATATATATAAATAACTTGTCAATCTCTTGTCACCTCAAGAAAAACAATACTGGAAAAATGTGCACGTGTTCTCGACCTGTCAGTAGTAATCCTACCTTAATTGTCAATTATGTTTTATTATTATTATTATTATTATTATTATTATTATTATTATTAATGTATTTCTTGTGTAAAGTGTAAAAGTGAGAAAGTTCAAATTTAATCAGAACTGCTATCACATTTGATTGTTATTATTTGGTTATTATATTATTAAAATCTATTATTAACTATGTTACATCTAGCAAGCACACCAAATCTGGCTCGTTTCGTGAAGACACGAAACAACAGACCAAAGCTTTCGGAAGACAAAGCGTGATTTTTAATGTAAATGGCATCGCTCAACAGATTCGTTAAGGATTAGACTTAAGGTCAGAAATTGTCAAAATGAGATCATGGTTTTGTGAAGATATCATCCCCTGTCAGCACGTCAGTCATACACAATAGTTTGAAAAATATCTAAGTTATCACACATAACGCATGGGCTAGAAATACAACACTAGAACAAGAAAAACGTGCAACCACCGTGTGTTTAATTGCTTGTTCATCTCGTTCCTATAGCGCCATCAGGTGTTAGAGTTAAAAAGTCAAGAAACATATTCGGGTAAAGAGATGATAATGTAATCTACACTTTTAATTTATTGCAATTTTTCATTACATTAATAAATTATTAATTTATGTTTGTATTATAATAGTAATTAATTTATATAGCCTACAAGTTTCTCTTAAATGAAAAAGAAGACTGTTTAATTAAAAATCACAACATTTTGTTTACTGAAATCTTCTAAATACCTTGATGAAAATAATCCGTCAAATGTTTTATTAGCACTCATTACTCAGTGGTAGTTAGAGGGTCAAAGAAAGGCCTTATTATCAATAATTACACCGCAGAAATGATTCACACACAAAGAGATTGATCTGAATGATGGACGTTACACACATAAACCCATAGGCTATTAGAATCAAGGTTCAGTGCATGCCTTTATTGGGGGTTTGTGCCATGTATGAATAGCTGTTTCATATTAGTCATCATCTCCGTTCTTTGTGTCTTTCTGCCTGGTGGGAAGATATAGCCTAATGTTCCCTGACTTTTAGATTATTTATTTCAGAGCGTGGAGTTATTGATTATTTCACCGGGAAAATGACGAATGGCACAACGGAATGACACGGTCAGCAGGTTCTATTAAAGAAATGATAGTATTGCTCATGGTTTGTTAAAAGGTCCAGTTTAGATACTTTATAGGTTTACATCCATCATCGTCTAACGACCCGCGAGATGAGAAAAGCGCGCCGCTCTCTGACAATGACCCGAAGCCGCTAACTTCGCGCTGTAATTGCCCACGTATTATATATAGATTTTTGTTTTGATATCTTGTGAGTTTCTCTCGTCTGGTCGAAATTGTGATAAAAGACATGAGTATAATATCGAAAAGTACCACACAGTGAAAAATGGGCGAGGAGGTATTCTAAACCTTCTCGTGATTGCATGTGGACGATCCATGCAATGTGAATTCTAATGTCAACGGACTTCACTAAACAACTTTTTAAAAAATGGTTGCATTTTAATCTGTTTATTAAGGGTTAAACAATTGTCTACTGCCCTGTGGTAAAAAAGCATAGTAAAGAAACTCCAGATTTATTAGGCCATAGGCATAGATTTGTAATGTTTGAGATAGATAGATAGATAGATAGATAGATAGATAGATAGATAGATAGATAGATAGATAGATAGATAGATAGATAGATACTCTAAGAACTTTGTCTATGATTAACACTCAGACTAAACCTTCAGTTTAAACTCTCTTGGTCTGTTTAACCGACTTCAACTAAATGACCACTGCATGCTCTCCTTCAGTGCATTAATGTCGGGCACTATTGAAACGAGGCATTAAAAGCTTGAAGGTCAGGCTACTTGTCCCACTGTAATACACACAGTGGATTTAAACATGGCATTTAAGTTGTAAATGACTGACTGTGGCCTGGCCCTGACCTGGACTACCTTAATTGGGATGGTGAAACTATTGATTGGCTGAGGGATAGTTAGAGACTCTGAGTTACAGTGTGATTAGCCGAGTATCAGTGAGCTGCTTTTATATGCTCATGGGGAAATGCAGAGCAAAAAAAAAAAAAAAAAAAAAAACAGAATTCAGTGTCACTGAGGGTGAGAAGAGGCTCTCGCCAAGTAGTTTCGCATCAGTCCAGAAAGCTGGATCACTAGTGGGCAATCAAGACCATGGTTGTCCATCTTAGCTCATAACTTCTTGTTGAGGTCGACATTCTAAGTTTAGGTCATTCTTATAAAAATTTCCACCGAAAACATTTACATATGGAAAATGATGCAATTGAAAAAAACGATGCAATGAAAGTGAACGGTGACTGAGGTTAACATTCTGCCTAACATCTCCTTTTATGTTCCACTGAAGAAAGATAGTCGTACAGGTTCGGAACAACATGATGTAATCTGATGTAACGCTTTGTGAATCAGGTACAGAGATGTTCCAATAGGTTCCCTGACCCTCAGTGTCCTACATCTGATGCTATGATCTGTGTCTTGCTTATGCCAACCAAGAGTTTAAATACTCCATTTATTCTTTCTGACATGGCTGAATCTATGGAATGGCTTTGCAGCACCTGTCCAGAGTCGCACGCATGCACACACACACACACACACACACACACACACACACACACACACACACACACACACACACATACATACACACACATACACACACACACATACACATACATACACACACACACATACACAGGCACATACACATAGAGGCACACAGGTGATGCCTTCTGCAGAATAGCCAGGTGTGAGTGTTCTTTGGCCAATTGTTCTGACCGTGTGTCATTACAGTGCTGTAATCGGGCTGAGGCACCAGTGGCTTCTCATCAGTGTCAGTGAAGGAAGATAGAGATATGGACCCCATTACAAATGGCCCAAATGCTCAGCTCTGAGGAAGCCCATCAATAAAGCAATTTCTGGTGTCATAACAGCAGCGCTTTTGCTAAAGCTAACCTTTCAAAAAACTTTTCCCTCTGCAAAGTGCTGCAGCCCATGCCATTAGAGTCCTGCCTTGTGAATTTAATGGATTCCGTACAAATAATATTCCACCATAATGGAAAAGGTTGAGGTGGCTGAAGACGGATGAAGTCATAAACACCTATAATTGAGAATCAAAGACCGATAAATTTTAAACTGCTATCCATTTTCCCCCTTTTTTCAGATGATGATCTATGTCATTCTGGCTGCAGGAAAACTGAGGAGATTATGGGTGGAAATTATAACAATACATTTTCTAAACATACACCTTGATTATGTTTCGATTTTTTTTTTTTTTTTTTTTTTTTTTTGGAAGGAGAGCAGAGGGAGAGAGAGATGGTTGGCCTAGATGGCTGAAAGCTTGCTGGCTAAATGGCACCATAAAATAGCTTCTGTGTGCTGTTTCGCCCGGAGAGGCCAGGCATGCCTGGAGGTGTCATTTTCTTCACCTAAATGGGGGGAAATGAATTGTGTAATTTATTGCAAACTGAAGCACAGTGAGATTAGATCAGCATATCCCATCAAAGGCTCAACAATCAATCTGCTCTGCTTTAACAGCTTGAGACGCATAAACCAGGGCACCTAATGGCTTTCCAATCTAGCAGATTGATAGACTTATCTGCTCCCAGGGGATGTATTAAGAAAATCGGCTACTTTCACACTCTTCCCCACCACTTCTGACAGAACCCACTTTTTCTCTCCCTTCCTTTCCCCACTCACAGCACTGATTGTAGATATAGAGATATACATTTCTATGAGATGCTTTAAAGGAGGGGGACAGAAAGGAGAAAAAGGCAGAGTGGAGAGAAAGGATATTTGTTATTTAGATGAGTGTGGTGGTAGAAAGGGAGGGTGATTTTCTTTAATGAGCTGATTATTGCTCGTTGTTTGGAGCCGAGATGGTGAGCAGTCTCTCAGGGCCACTTATGAACGCATATAAATGTGGCCATAGCAACCAACCTTTCCTGACTAGAGGAAACAGAGAGATGTGGTGTAATGGGGTGGATTACTCAAACAAATAGATTACAGTAATTAAAACCGGTAATTTATAGAGGTTTTAACTTCATAGAAATGTCCTGAGACACAAGCTTACATATAAATACATATTATTTGTATTATTATTTGCTGTTAAATATGTATTTTAATAATTATTTTTTTTAAATCTTTCTAAACAAATGGTTCGTTGTTAGGAAGCAAGTGCAAATCCATAAATGCTTAGATATTTAAATCACAGATGTATTACTATGTAGCAGAAATATCTTCAAAAATATTAACTCCATCAGCAGCCCACTATATATATAGACAAAAGTGTTTGCCCAGAACACCAGTACAGCTTCTCAGCGCAGGTGTAGGATGACTCCCATTCGTCCGCCAGCCTGTCAAGATAAAACCTAAAGCTCAAACACTGAGAGTGAATGAGATACTATCAGCATGGACACAGAGAATAAAGATCTCCTACCTCCCTACATAATTAAGCAGCTACTGCCACTGCTGAAAGGGAGCAATGAGAGGGGGCTATCTTAAAGGACAGAAAGAGAGAAAGAAAAGACTTGGAGTGAGACAGACTTCATGATCGATATTCAGAGAGACGTTGTATCATTAATTAGAATTGGCTAAATAAATCCTAAAATCTAAAATGTAATAGGTAAGATTATATCTGGAATCAAACATTAATAACCCCTTGATAGGGGGCCTGGGTAGCTCAGAAAGTATTGATGCTGACTACCACCCCTGAAGTCGTGAGTTCGAATCCAGGGTGTGCTGAGTGACTCCAGCCAGGTCTCCTAAGCAACCAAATTGGCCCGGTTGTGGGAGGGTAGAGTCACATGGGGTAACCTCCTCGTGGTCGCAATTAGTGGTTCTCGCTCTCTATGGGGCACGTGGTAAGTTGTGTGTGGATCGCGGAGAGTAGCATGAGCCTCCACATGCAGAGTCTCTGCGGTGTCATGCACAACAAGCCATGTGATAAGATGCGTGGATTGACTGTCTCAGAAGCGGAGGCAACTGAGATTTGTCCTCCGTCACCTGGATTGAGGTGAGTAACCGCACCACCTACTAAGTAGTGGGAATTGGGCATTCCAAATTGGGAGAAAAGGGGATAAATAAAATAAAAAAAATAAAAACTTGATAGTGTCACCACACAAATCCTTTTGAGATAAGACACTTTTTATTCGCCTCACATAATCCTTTCTTCTTGACAGCCATCCTAGATCTATGATCTGATTTGTATCAGAGTCCTGGGGGCAGAGGGGTATTTCCGCCCCATAAATATCAGTCTAGCCTTACATGGACCACAAATCAATGGCAACCCCCCCACACTAACACACATTTTTTCTCTCACATACACACACAATCATCATTGGAGGATGCAAGTAACAATTTTATAAAGGAGATATCAAGTCATATGTTGTGCAATTTCTGAACAAATTCTATGTGAATAAATAATGATGATAATGATAGCATTGGTGGTGGTGACGATAATGATAAAATAACAATTAAATAGTGGATCACATAGATGAGCATAGATGACTGTGACAATAATGGATCTTTACAACTGGGAATCTCCTAATACATCAAGTATTTCTGAAACAAAAACAAATGTACTCAAAGTCACAAGAATGAAACAGTTTAAAAATCCCATGACTGAATGCAGGGACTGCACTTCCTATATGTTTAACTGTTTTATCTCAATTTCAAGCCCTCTCTCTCCGAATGAAGAGATGAACATCTCTTCGTATGTACTATACGAAGCCTGATCTGTCAAAATGAAGCATTGATTATTTGTAAAAACATAAGTGCAAATCAAATCAGTGCTGCTAGGCTAGGATGTATGGCCACTCACCTGCACACACATGAGAAGTGAGACAATTATCGACCAATTGATTTTATGCACAGCACATTTTTTACTCTCCCTCTTCACTTCTTTTCATTTAATGTTAAAATCCTTGTTTCTTTTCTGTTCAATGGCCCTGACTATTTCCTATGCTGCCATAAAACCCTTATTCCCTGGCTCCAAATGAAACCTTTCCTTCGACCTCTTATATATTTTGTTCTCTATTTCGCTTTAATAGCAAAAAATTGATTGAAAATTGGTTACATATTCTTTTACAGTCCCCAGATGCCTTTGCACATATGTTGTCATTCGATTATTTATAGAAAACTATTACATGCTTACATTAGTGGCTCATTTCCCCCATGCGGCCTACAACATACTTTTCCTTTTTTTTTTTTTTTTTTAGAAAACCTTAAAGCCAATTCTTTACAGGTCTACAGGCTCACTATTGTAGTCTTCAATGGACCGAGGAACAGGGTAAAGCATGTGTGTGTGTGTGTGTGTGTGTGTGAGAGAGAGAGAGAGAGAGAGAGAGAGAGAGAGAGATAGCAGGAAAATGTAAAAAAGATGCAGAGTTGTGAAAGTGTAAGGAGTGATAGGATCTGACAAAGAGAAAGAGCCAGTGTGACAGCCTGAACGAAAGGTGAAAAAGATGCCTCACCAGATGCCAACACCACCAGAATAGGGGTAAAAGGGAGACACAGAGACTGACGGAGAGAAGCAGAGAAAGAGAGTGAAAAAGGCTGATGGTAAAGGGTCACAAAGTGCCCTGTTAAAAGCAAAAGTAAATTTGCATGTGTAAAAATCACGTATTTTTCACATATTTTTAAATATATAATTTATTAATTGCTAAAATATTTGACATTCAGGTCTATGCAGTTGTATCTAATAAACTGTAAATTGAGGACCTAGCCTGGAGTGTGCTGCTAAGCTTGTTTAACACACTTCATAATCACTTCATCAGCCTCCCAAAATTTCTTAGCACTGACATCTCAGACAGACAGACAGATTAATTTATTGAATTTTGTTTATCTACAGATTACGATCTTTATCCATCTCTTTTGTTGCTCCTTTATGCGATTTTTATGATATTCCAATTTTTGTGTTCATAAACTATACTCCCTGCTGCTCTGTGGTCTGCTTAGTTTGTCATTGTTGTACAGGTAAGGCAGGTTATTAATGATCTCCCCAACTGAATGTTGGCATGGTACAAAGTGTGTCATGATTAAATTCCTCCCACTATGCATTGGGCCGGGAAGGCCCAGCTGCACTGCCTAGAGATCGATAAGAGGTCAAGGAGGTCGAGGGTCATTCCTCCCTCCCATTATGGCCTGGCCGCTCATCTCATATGGTGACTAACGAGGCCTACTGGGTAGGGTGCAGGATAAGAGCAGTGTTCAGGGAAAGTGAATATACAAGATGGGCTATTCATTCAGAAACAGAATACAGAGGTAATGGAGTACTTCATTGTTACAGCGTCAATGTGTGTGGAGTATAAATAAAACATACTAGCCACTGTGATGTGGAAAGCAAGCTGGACCTTTGTTTAAAGATGGTAGTAGAGAATTGGGTACATGGAACACTGGGTGGAGGGCCTTTGCTCTGTGGTAAAACATCATATGGTGCTTTAGAAAACAGTTTCTATAACAGCTGTAATTGAAACCCAGAACAGACTAAATTAACCAGTTTGGAAACTCAGGTGCAGAACTTATGGATTTTACTGATCACCTGCTCTGTAATGAGTCATAAGTTTGAAAAAGAGATATGGAGCCTATTAGATTTTATAACGGCCATGATCAGCTATGATCAATAATCAATACTCATTTGGAATGGTCCTCTCATTAGCTCTCGTTACCCTGAGATGTCCTCTTTGCCTGGGTGCTGCCTTATTTTTGTAATGCAGACATGTGCATGTGCGCACACAATAATCACTTAAGAGAAAGCCTCAGTTCAAATTTGCTATTACATTTCCATTAACTAATTTAGATGTCAGTGAATTTTTGTTATGTCATATTGTTTATTAAAATCTACATTTTATAAGTTGTTGACAGAATGATTTAACACAAACATTTACTTAATCTGCCAATTTTGTTGCAAATTGTATGCTATTTTCATTTTAATTACTATGTAATAACATATAAACAACCATTTGTGTACAGGAACCAAAGAAAGACTGTAAAAAATAGACTTAAAGGAATAGTTCACCCAAAAATAAAAATTATCTTATCGTTTGCTCAGCCTCATGCCATCCCAGATGTGTATTACTTTCTTTCATCTGCTGAACACAAACAAAGATTTTTAGAAGAATATCTCAGCACTGTAGAGCCATACAACACAAGTGAATCGTGACCAAAACTTTGAAGCTCCAAAAGGAGCATGAAAGTAGCATAAAAGTAATCCATACGATTGGTTTAATCCATGGCTTCAAAAGAGATCCAATCGGTTTTGGATGAGATCAGACCAAAATATAACTCCCTTTTCATGGTAAATCTTGACATCAGCAGTCTCCTTGGCAATCATAATTTCAAGGTGCCATCTAGCACTCTGCGCATGTATCAAGCACTAGGAAGTGTAATCGAGCCTGAAATCATGATCGTGCCTAGAGACTGCAATGGCAAGATGTACAGTGAAAAAAGAGTTACATTGTGGTCTGTTCTCACCCAAAACCGATTGGATCGCTTCAGAATTCATGGATTAACCCACTGGAGTCGTATTGATTACTTTGCTTTTATGTGATTTTTGGAGCTTCAAAATTTTGGTCACCATTCACTTGCATTTTTTGGACCCGAGCTGAGATGTTCATCTTAATAAAATCTTAATCTGTGTTCGGCAGAAGAAAGAAATTCATACACATCTGGGATGGCATGAGGGTGAGTAAATGATGAGAGAATTTTCATTTTGGCGTGAACTATCCCTTTAAGTCTATCACAATTCTGCATATAATTAATAGATACCCCTACATTCCCTAAATTTAAATTCCTTTTGTGAATTAAAAAGCCATTATGAACCTCAAGTGGTTCAGTGCCACAGTGGTAGGGAGGTGCAGGGGTGGATGCATTCTGTGGTGTGTGCTGGCCTGTGTGGAGCCATGTGTTTTAAAGATTTAACAGAAGATGCTCTAAATTACCTGCCTTATGACAGTGCTATCCATTAGTTCTCCTCTCAGCACTGAGCATGAAATGCGAGTATTGGGGCAGCTGTGCGTTGGGAGATATCTTTCAAGAATATGAGCTATGACCAGGCACTGACATTCAGGATAAATGCCCCCACTTTTCAGGCTGCACTGTAAACTCGAATAAGTTAGCATTTGAGGTAATCATGAGGTAATCAGTTATATCAAATTTTTAATAAATAAAAGTTAATAAATTCCAAATTTATGTAAGTGGAACTGTCAGGTTTTGATTTTGTACTACTTATGCATGGTTATTGCTCTTAACTTACAAATTGAGTAAATTAACTCATGCATTTTGATGACACTTTAAATTTTGAGTAAACCGTCAGATTTTTCCATTACTTTATTCACGACTAGTAACTTGCTTAATAATGGATAAAGCAGTAAGAAAATTAAATACTTAGTATTGGTCCTCAACCTAAGCTCAGGCTCCATTCTTCACAATAATGGTAACCCCCAAAACTCCAACGTAACAGAAACTCTTCTAAATGGCAACAAAACAAAACATTAAACACCAACAAGTGTCCCCCTTTGCATTCATGTTGCAAAAACACATAAAATAACACTTAATTTTAACATTTACTTTCCCTATCGAGTCCCATGCAAAGTATGCTGGGAACAAGAAATCCCCTGCCCAATCTGAGTTTACAAAACAAAACAAAAAGTAAGTTCATTAAACTCGAAACAATAAAACAGTTCAGGTTACTTAAAAGGTGTCAGTTTCGTGAACTCAAAAGAAAGAGAAAGTTCTAAATACACATCAAGAGAAATTTATTTGAACTAATTTGAATGATTTAATTTTTCTCTACTCAGTACAGTTAATTACTTTGAGCATTGGGGTTTACAGTGTGTACAAATGGCATTTGGCCACAATAATTGGTAGCATGTACTGAATACACATATTTTTTTTATTATTTTTTTTACCACAGCAAAGGACAGTTCATTCCCCATCCAGAGAGATTGGACCCAGTCATAAGCTATTACAGCATCTTCTTTATTTGTGCCTATATGGTTTTGGTGTAGGGCTCCTCAGATAAATACAGCTAAAATGTCACTTCACTCAGAAATATTGGCCCATTGCTCCGATGCCTGACTGGGCCCGAATGGCAGCCTTTTTCAGATATTATAATCCTTTCTGAAGTCACACAGTGTTCCTGCCACCCATTTGTCATGCTGTAAGTACCATCATTTGCAGACCAATAGAAATGATCAGTAGTTTTTCCCCCAACCCCGAAGCGAGGCATCATAGTCAAAGGAATTGATTATCACTTTATCATTTAAGTATCGCTTGCTTTGAAGAATAGTAACTCACATTTAAGGTACCAAATGGCTTTGCGTATATCTGAAAACGGCAGCAGTTTAAGAATAATTGTGTAATTCGTCATTTGCAACGTTGCTTTATAGTTTTTTTGCATATACGCGGCTCAGAGCTCGGACGAATAGGAGCAGGCTGTCACCTGTGACGCTTGAAAATCTCTCCGCGATGCTTTGATACGTTGCCAGGGGGATGCGGGCGCGTTCAGACTTTATAAGGTGACAGCGGGTTTATCGTGCGACGCCTCGTAAAGACACGTCATCTGTAGGACGCGCCCGACACTTTTATTAAACAGCTATTCACCGCGTGCGCGGCGAGAGATGTGCAAAGATAAATTCTCATGAATAACTGAACTGTCTGTTTCAGGTGCAAGTGTCATATCAAGTTAGAATGTGATCCAGACAGAACATTTAACAAAAAGGAGGTAAAATGATCCCTAAAGGGGTTTTGTTATAATATAAATGAATACAAATAGGCTGCTTTATATACATAGTTGCCTAGCCTATATTTGTGGCACGTGACATTTCAAGGTGAGACAGAATTGTGCCGTTTTTAGCACCTCATATTAATTGAGCGGCTACAGAAGCCGCCTATCGTTTGTAGCTGCTTTAAAATAGGCCTAATCCTTTGCCACATCACATAACTTTTTTATCCTAGGTAAACTGCAAACAACTTATGTGATTAAATAAAATGTGGAAACCTCAAAATCTTAATATTGAAAAAAGAAAGTCAAATTTGTCAGCTATACTTTATTAGTTTAATTGTTTTCTTTTCCTGAATATTTTTACGATTCTGTGGGTAAACTCCATTGCTACAACATTATATCATCCAGATTGGAACAGATTTTTTAGCAGATTAGATCTGGCATTCAACTAAATGAGAATTTCCGGAACGGAGACATTCATTGGTTCATGCAGGAA
Source organism: Myxocyprinus asiaticus (assembly GCF_019703515.2). Taxonomy (NCBI): domain Eukaryota; kingdom Metazoa; phylum Chordata; class Actinopteri; order Cypriniformes; family Catostomidae; genus Myxocyprinus; species Myxocyprinus asiaticus. The sequence goes on from NC_059363.1 coordinate 15,075,873, forward strand.
ATTAAAACGCATCTTTGTGTGTGTGGCGCGCGTATCGCCGCTAGTCTGCGCCTTTGTGCCTATGTAACCAGGGCCGCTCTTTGGCAATTGAGCGCAACGCCACGGCTTTGAGAAAAACCACTTGTTCTGTCGCATAATTAGAGATCTCATACCCGCTTTGTGTGGGGGGAGAGAGAGGATGGAGGGGGGCCTTGTTTGCCCATTTAAAGTGTGATTCAGATAATAGTGTTCTCATCAAAGGTAGCAATTACATTCATTACACAGACGTCCGCGAGGAAATTAAGTGGCACGAAAATGAAAAGCTTAATATGTTCTTCCTTTATCCTATTTCTTTTCCTTTCTCTGCTTCTACACACGGCCCGTGTCGCACAAGGGTGGGGGTGTAAGAGAGGGTCTCTCCAGAAATAAATAGTCTTGGGGGCGTGAAGAATAAATCCAGCCGTTGTCCTCCTTCACCCTTTAACAGTAATGATTTGGCGTTGGGGCAGCCGTTTCTGCACTCTCCAGGCAGGATTAAAAGCCTTTCTTCAGGGGCTAATGTCCACTGCCGCCTTTAAATGACACCAGCATTGGAGTCTTAAAAAAGTGCTCAGGGGCCTTCTCCAAATTAATACCCAATTCCTTTTCAGGAGAAAATGAATTGTTTCGCGTTCTATAAAACCACAAACAGCACATAAATCAAGCGCTTTGGAGGAGAAGGGGGCTCACTCATTCAAAGGCTTTTAAATGTGAATTAGGGGACTCAGTATGACTTACCCCTGAGCAGGTGCAGGCAGAGCAGCCTCAGACACACTGCAGATGCTGCATTAGAATGGAAGGAGATAAAAGAGGAAACTAAGACTTACAAACAAATTAAGCTGATACTCGTTTGTGACCTTTCATGTCATGAAGACAGGCATGCTGAGTTTTATCCATATCAAGCTATAATCAGATATTTGTCTAGGCTATCTTATTTGGTTGTCAACACTAACAACAACTTCAATGAAAGAAAGAAAGAAAGAAAGAAAGAAAGAGACAACTTCTACAGGCCATTTCTACCCATCTTTCAACCTCTTAGGATTACTCATGAAGCCTTGCAGGCTAGAATAGACATATATTTTAAAAGTTTGGCATGCTGATGAATAATAATAATACTATTTATATAAATGCTGATGCAAGTTTTACATTTACTGCATTTAGCAGGGAATAAGAGTTCTATAAAATGTGAATAATGGAGTTTAATTGATCATTTGTTGAAGAAAGTACAGAAAATATTATAAAAAATGTATATCAAAAGTATATCAAAAGATAAGGTCTCATGTCAGGAGCAAAGAGCAAAAATTTCTAGAGTATAGGTCACTGACAAATAAAGTTGTCTGAGGTGACAAAAATGGGTAATCTTCTTTAAATCTATTTAAAATATAGTGCATGTGACAAGTCCATATTGTCCATATTGGTTTCACATATTTTTGAAACATTTACAACATTTTATAAAAAACTTGCTAATCATTTTAAAAATGTCATGCAGTGTAACCATCAAGTAAAAGGTATTACAATACTTTCCTTGCACCTTGAATACATGAGTGTACACAACTTTTAAAAAATATATTTTTTTAAATGTTAGTAAAAATATTTAAAACATATACAAATAATCTATCTATCTATCTATCTATCTATCTATCTATATTTTTTTCTTCTTTTTTTTTGAGTCAAGAATATCAAAACGTTTTCTCATGGTTACAACAAATTACCTTAACAAATGTGCCTTTTCGCATAAATGTCAGAATGATAATATTTAATGAAATGACAAAATACTTTTAAACTTCACAAACAGTCCTGATGGTTTAAAGAGGTCATATCCATTTTATTTTATTTTTTGTCACATGACAGCAAAATGGCTGTTGGTTGCACCACGTGACTTCATATTTTCAAATAAAATAGCATTTTTATTTTCAAGAATGTCAGTTTTTAATGAGACTTTAAAAAAACATTACAGTCTCTGGGCGGTTACACGTGATATTTTTTACTTTAAGCCCCTGGGAAAAAAACAAACAAATCAAAATGACTTTAAACTTAGTAACTGAAAACATGTCATAGAAGAAGTGTGTTCAAGTAATTGTTTTGTGATCTGCATTTGTAATGCATTTTTTGATAATTTAATAATTATGGACGAAAAAATTTTGCGTCACGTCATTGACCCGTATATGAAACATAAGATGTTACATAGTACTTAGGTGTGCATGATACAGTTTTATTCATCCAATGAAAACTAAAGAAATAATTAACTACCAAAAAAAAAAAAAAAAAAAATGTGTATTCAGTACATGCTACCAAAAATATTCCAACTTTGCATTTATTCTTAAAATATTCGTAAATTTTTTAATTTGTCCCAGATATTAATTAAATGATACAGTACAGGATGTGAGGTCTAGATGTGAAATCAAGAATAGTTTTGTAAAGTACCTTATTGATACAAACACTGCTACTTGGAAGGTCACAGATTTTTATACAGAGAGAATGCACATGCCTTTGCATATCAATCACAAAATCTTACATACACAAAGAATATCATATTTTAACATTTTGCATTTAACAAATAAAATAGATAGATAGATAGATAGATAGATAGATAGATAGATTCTTCTGTACATTTCAACCATCTGGAACAGTTTGAAAAAACAAATTCTCTTTGTGAGGTCAAAAGGTTATTCCTCTTTAAACAACTTATCTCTTGGTGAAGTTGACCAAACACATTAATTATCTAAAATATATCTAAGAATCAAATGAACTATTATTATAATGATAGCAATTTGTTGCATGTACTGTTGCACCCCTGCTTTGAAAACAATAACGTTTCATGAAAAGAAGCCCACTTGAAACCCCATTTAATCTTTTTCAACTGACAAATTACTGTCACCCTGCTTGAATTAATTAAAGGGAAGTGGCTTCATGGGAAACCTGAGCATTATTAAATTGCTATAAAATAAAATTAGTGTGGACAGGTCATTAGGAAGTGCTGTAATTGACTGCTTCAGAGGTCGTAGTTCAACCCTGCAAGGTCAGGCATTTGTGCCTTCCTTTGGATCAGTTTATGGCGTTTTCCACTGTAACACCCACACACTGTAAATACTGCACCTTAAAGTAATTGTCCAGTTCGAGGAGTTTGACTTGTTTTGAATTTATAATATTCATAAATACCCATTTTCATTTGCTAATGCTAATAAAACTGACACTTCAATGAGGGTGCTTCAAATCAATCAGATACAATAGACAGCGCACTCGTATGTATAAAAACAAAACTGGTAACTGACCATTCAAATTACGTATGGTACATGACTAACATGACAGATGGAATGCAAGTTCGAAATTAAAACATACAGACAGGCAGGTCTACCTTTTAGTGGATTTTCTGACATGGTCATCACTTGACATCCTACGCCATCTAGTGTCGCAAATGCGAAATAAAACTGAGATTATAGCCCTGTTGAAAGCAGAGCATTTAATTTAGACATATACAGTAACGACATGTCTTTAACTGTAAATAAAATGTGTTTGTTTGAGACCACAACATAAATGGGTATGTCATTTATGATGTGACTAAGTCAGGAGTTATAATTCAAGAGAAGAGAACTGGAATCCCAATGCTGCTATAGAATAAAACATAAACATACATAAGTTAACCAAATATATTAGCTTGGCAAATGTGATTTGTTTTGGTGTAATGTGACCCGTAAAAGACAAACTCTACAGTAAGGCTATAAATAGACTGTTTGCATTTTAACCCACGCTGTAGGCCAGACAGGTTGTTCCCTGGTCGTGTTACTAGAACCCCCTCTTTACAACTTAGAAGAGTGTCACAAGGATACAAAGCTCTGGCTCTAACTGGTCGTTTGTCACACCCTCTTCAATGGTTTTCCTACAAGTCTGACACAAATGGGGCAATGCGATCTGCGGCTAACTTCCCCACTAGTTAAATATTAAACGCTATGAAACATAAATGAGCCAATCCAGCTATTTAAAGTAATGCAATTGGCTCAAGTACTCATAAAATTGCCTGTGACATTTGAATATGGAAATTATCCACGTATCTGGCTAATCTGGTGAAAAGATGTATCAACAATTCATGCCCAATCAATTCAATGGATGCAGAATTATAAAAGATTTAAGGAAAATTTTGGGTTCGATACAAGTTAAGCTCAATCAGTAGCATTTGTGACATAATGTTGATTACCACAAAATTAATTTCAATTTACAGACAGGCACTTGCAATGGAAGTGAATGGGGTCAATCCGTAAATGTTATAATACTCACTACTCACTGTTTCAAAAGTATAGCAACAAGACATACACAATATGTGTTTTTAAATTATTTTAGTGTGATAAAATCACTAACCTTTTCTGTGAAAAGTTATGTCCAGTTTTACAACTTCGTTGCCATGACGATGTAACATCCCGCAAAACCAATGAAGTAAACAACTTTACAGCTCAAATAATACACAAGTTTTAACAGAAGAAATGTTAATGTTAATTAACTGTTTATGTTAATTAAATGTTAATGTTAGTGGTTTTATAAAACTGTAAGCTTCATTTTTATGTCTATAAACCCTCAAATAATTTGCCCCATTCACTTCCATTGTAAGTGCCTCACTGTAGCCTCGATTTCTTTTTAATACTAAAAGGAGGGCCGAGTCGAAATTAATTTATGTGCTAATCAACGTTATGCCACAAATGCTGTCATTTTAGCTTAACTTGTATTTAGCATGGAATATTCCTTTAAAAAAATGAAAAACAACTCACAATGCCACGCAGCCTACATTAAATGTCTAGCACAAACTTCTCCAGTTTTGCATGAATCTAAGTTCCTAAGGTAAATACAGCTGAATTCAGAAGTTTACATACACATTAGCCAAATACATTTAAACTCAGTTTTTTACATTTCCTGACATTTAATCATAAAAAACTTTCCCTGTCTTAGGTCAGTTAGGATCACTACTTTATTTTAAGAATTTGAAATGTCAGAATAATAGTAGAGAGAATGATTTATTTCAGCTTTTATTTCTTTCATCACATTCCCAGTGGGTCAGAAGTTGACATACACTTTGCTAGTATTTGGTAGCATTGCCTTTAAATTGTTTAACTTGGGTCAAACATTTTGGGTAGCCTTCCACAAGCTTCTCACAATAAGTTGCTGGATTTTTTGCCCATTCCTCCAGACAGAACTGGTGTAACTGAGTCAAGTTTGTAGGCCTCCTTGCTCGCAGACGCTTTTTCAGTTCTGCCCACAAATTTTCTATTGGATTGAGGTCAGGGCATTGTGATGGCCACTCCAGTACCTTGACTTTGTTGTCCTTAAGCCATTTTGCCACAACTTTGGAGAAATGCTTGGGGTCATTGTCCATTTGGAAGACCTATTTGCAACCAAGTTCCTGGCTGATGTCTTGAGATGTTGCTTCAATATATTCTCATAATTTTCATTCCTCATGATGCCATCTATTTTGTGAAGTGCACCAGTCCCTCCTGAAGCAAAGCATCCCCACAACATGATGCTGCTACCCCCATGATTCACGGTTGGGTTGGTGTTCTTCGGCTTGCAAGCCTCACCCTTTTTCCTCCAAACATAACGATGGTCATTATGGCCAAACAATTACATTTTTGTTTCATCAGACCAGAGGACATTTATCCAAAAAGTAAGATCTTTGTCCCCATATGCACTTGCAAACTGTAGCTTGGTTTTGGAGCAGTAGCTTCTTCCTTGCTGAGCAGCCTTTCAGGTTATGTCGATATAGGACTTGTTTTACTGTGGATATAGATACTTGTCTACTTGTTTCCTCCTGCATCTTCACAAGGTCCTTCGCTGTTGTTCTGGGATTGAGTTGCACTTTTCGCACCAAACTACATTCGTCTCTAGGAGACTCCTAGGAGTCTCCTTCCTGAGTGGTATGTTGGCTGCGTGGTCCCATGTTGTTAATACTTGCTTATTATTGTTTGTAGAGATGAATGTGGTACCTTCAGGCATTTGGAAATTGCTCCCAATGATGAACCAGACTTGTAGAGGTCCATATTTATTTTATTTTGTATTTAAAAAAAAAAAAAAAAAAAAAAAAAAATCTGAGGTGTTAGTTGATTTCTTTTGATTTTCCCATTATGTCAAGCAAAGAGGAACAGAGTTTGAAGGTAGGCCTTAAAATACATCCACAAGAACACCTCCAATTAGCCAATTAGCCTATCAGAAGCTAATTGGCCAATCGCCTGAAGGCTTCACATCACTTTCTGAAATTTTCCAAGCTGCTTAATGGCACAGTTAACTTAGTGTATGTAAACTTCTGACACACTGGAATTGTGATATAGTCCATTAAAAATGAAATAATTTGTCTGTAAACAATCGCTGGAAAAATGACTCGTGTCATGCACAAAGTATGTGTTCTAAACGACCTGCCAAAACTATAGATTGCTAATATGAAATCTGTGGAGTGGTTAAAAAATGACTTTTATTGTCTTCAACCTAAGTGTATGTAAACATCTGACTTAAACTATAGCAGTCATCTGACAAGAACGTGTAGTGACAATAAACTATTATTTTACCGGTCGTTTTAAAACTCGACTTTTCACGCTTGTGTCTGCACACAGGAACACTTTGTTCAATCGGCGAAACAAGTCGGAATCATTTCAGCGGCACACCCCCTGGTTGAACCTTCAACCCTGCGTTTTCTTTTGTTTTGATATCGCAGAGCATCACTTGGGCCCATCAAACCTCGACTTTCCCCTCTTCATTTACAGGTGACACGGTCCTAAACGACGCATGGAGAATGTTTCAAAACCGTTGGTCTCACAGCCTCTCTAATGTATAGCTTGTAAAATATATGTTTGACTGAACAGGCTGAATCAGTCGTGCTAACTCGCTGACGTTAGCTGTCAAGCATAACCATGGAGCTGTATTTGAGTAGATCTTTCATCTGATTTCTCCCTAAAGAACGGGTCGTCAGTCAGTACATCCAGCAACTGAGTGTGTGTTTTCCTTTCTGGGACATTTGGAAAAGGTAACCGTTGTTAGTTGTTATTTCAGTGATAGTGTAATAGTCGGACAAGCTGAGCAACGTCAGCAAGCACTCGCTATGATAGCAACGCCTGTTACCCTGCCAACTGGATAATAGTCAGACTAATAGAAATGTTTAGTGTTTAACTAGTGCATGACTGTGACACAACTATAAGTTAGAAGCTCAGTGCTTGACAGAGTTGTTAAATGTATCCGACGGCCTAAAGGAAATGCTTTTGTAGAAGAAGCAACTGGTTTATTTAGACTAAGTTATCTGAACTTGTAAATTTGTATTTTATTGCTGTCTTATAATAGCATCATGCTGTTCTGAAAGAGTTTGTTTTGCATGATAGATCAAATTGCTTTCATTTTCGTGTATGAGATCCTTGGGTGTGATATATTTACAGTCTGTTTGGTCCATTTTAAGGCAGCAAAGGAGGACTGTGCAGATCTTTCAATGGGCGAAGAGAAGCCTGAGACGCTGGATTTTGTAAAGGACTTTCAGGAGTACCTGAGTCAGCAGACCCAACATGTCAACATGATATCTGGCTCAGTCATTGGAGTAAAGGAGAGTGGAGACCTCCAAGGAGGTAATGCATAGAGAGAGCATTCCTGTTGTTAAAAATGTACTGTTTTGAAGTGTAATGAAAGCAAAACTGGTTAATATTTGGTAGAGCAAAATAAAATGTTTCATGTGAGCCTTATCAATTCTCTTTATTTTTTGTCTTAAAGAACTTGGTCAGAATGGCCTGGAGCATCCAGCAGTGGATATGTCCTTAGAAGATAGTTCAGGGATGTTGGTGGATGGCTTTGAGAGAACATATGATGGCAAACTCAAGTGCCGCTACTGCAACTACGCCACCAGGGGTACCGCACGGTTGATCGAGCACATTCGCATCCATACAGGTAAGCTTGAAGAACTAAGGGGGTATTTACACTTGGGGTGTCTCAGTCAGCTCCCTAGTTCAGTAGTCAGGGCACTGATCAGGGAGTCAGCCATTTTTAGGGCTTTCTCAATCGCAAAATCGTTCCAGTGCACTGAAACGTTCGCTCCCTAAAAAAATCCCACAATGCACCATAAAAACCAGGGAGCACCGTTGCTCACTGTGTTCCCTTACCGGAAACGTCGCCATGTCTTATGAGTCCGGAGGTCAAGTCTTTTGAAGGCTGCAGTATACCGAGCATCCTCCTATAAACAAGTCTCATTTAAATGAGACTGCCTTCGTAGGACAATCTGAAACGGAATGTAACATGATTGCTATGGCAGCACGCCACTCTTTATCAAGCATGAGCGCTTTGAGGAAACAAAGTCTCTTTGGAATGGAATGTATGAGGTAAATTTTAGGAGAGTTATTATGATGTAAAGAGAAAAGAAAATAGAATTTACAGGTGTACTTTTAGTCTAATACTTTATATATTAATATAATTATACATATATACTCTGCACCCATCTACTGAGGTACTTCAACTTGGGAATTAACATTACTTAAGTTTGAACATCATATTTACGGGCAAATTGGCATAATTTTTTTTAAACATTTCCATTGAAGCAAAGAATTGCAGTTTGAGTGCCCACGAAGGATACACCTCATGCATCCTCCGAAATCCTGTGAAAGGAGGTCGCATTCGAAGGCTGCATTTGAAGTGTCCTACTCGCTTTTCTGAAACGAGACAGCCTCGATGACATATGCGGCCGACAAATGCGACCTCCGGAGGACGCAGCCTTCCAAACGAGACACAGCCAGTGTCATTTATACAGCGGAGGTGCTGATTAATAACAGCTGTGCTTCAATGCGCAAGCTAGTTAACGTGTCACAGGTGATTGAGCCATAAGTGTCCCAATGTTCAGTGGATGAACACCCTTGCCAGTGCCCTAATTCATGTTCACGATATACTGATTTATGACATAAGGAGCTAGGGAACTGATTGAGACACAGTGTTGGTCACTTCTTGCATTTTTGCTGATTGGATTACTAGAAGTGTAAATGCCCTTCAAGATGGATAAAAATCCAATCACTGAAAGTACAAATGACGTGCATGGACATATCTTAAGTATGACAAGCCCCAAGGGGAAAAATACATAGCGCACACTCGCACAGATACCTGTGCGTGGCGCAAAGTCAATTGGAATTAAAAAATAAGTCACGTTTTAATGTGAACAAGTGTAAATACCCCCAATATTTTAACATTAGTTACATACAAGGCAGTAACCATCTCTTGAACATCTTGGGGGGGGGGCAAGCCATTTAGGGGGGTGGAAGGTCACAGGTGTTGCGGTCACAAATATAATGGTCCTTTCTGGTCCTTAATATAATAAAGGCAATAACTGAATGCAATAACCTTTGAAATGAAGGCTCTAAATTTGATGATAGCCCCAAATTTAATTCTTTTTGGTTTTAAAACATACGTGGTTCTTTTGACGTTCACATAGTACATTCAGATATACCCAAAATAAAATGTTTGCAGTTTGTGAATCTGGTCTCTTCTGAAACTAGACCCTTTTTTTTTTTTTGTCCAAAAGTCAGAATGAATTAAAGAAAATAGTTAGAAAATGCCAAATTTATTGTAAACTATTTTCAAGTAATAGTTTCATTTAAAAAACAAATGACACTGTCCTTGCCACAACCTAAAAACGATGAAGTCAAAGCCACAAGTCTTACCATGTTTTTGTTCTAATCTGAGGGTGATAACCCTCCTACCTGAGTTTTATTAATCGTTTTCTTAGACAAGGTCACAGAAGTTTTCTAAAGGGCTAGTTAATAACCATGATCAATTCATTCACAAAATGCACTCATGCCTGACATGCTGAAAACTGCTCCGTTAATTTTGTCTTTTCACAAAATATCACAGTTTAGCTACTTGCATCTTACAAGGCACTGACACTTTTAACCTGAAATGCTGACCTTACTGATGTGTCACGCTGGAATAATTCCAGTTTAGCTTTTATTAAAATGGGAGTCACATCGCCTTTGATATGATTGGCCATCTCACACAACATTGACGTGTGACGTTAGACCACTGAGCTAAAATCTAACAAGACTTTTTACCATTATGTAATAGCGTCATTGCAATTAGACAGCAGTGCATAATAGACTGTATCAGAACAACAATGATAAAATTATTGGGGGGTAGGGGGACAATTTTGCCATATCTGATTATTGGGGGGACATGGTTACACAGAGCTTTTCTTCTTTCAGGGTGTGTAGTTCTGCCTGGGCCAGTTATAAAGACACTCTTTGGTCTCTACAAGCTCCAAAAGAGTTCTCCCTCTTTCTTCCTCCAGGTGAAAAACCCCACAGATGCCACTTGTGTCCCTTTGCCTCAGCATACGAGCGCCACCTAGAGGCGCACATGCGCTCTCACACGGGCGAGAAACCTTACAAATGTGAGCTCTGCTCCTTCCGTTGCAGTGATCGCAGTAACCTTTCTCATCACCGTCGTCGTAGACACAAACTCCTGCCCATGAAGGGTGCACGCTCCTCTCTCTCTCACAGAAAGATGCTTAGTGTTCTGCAGAAGAGAGGAGGCTCTCTAGGTTATGGCCGACGGCTGCTCATCAACCTCAGCCCACCGTCCATGGTGTTGCAAAAGCCCAGCTCTGAGCAGCACCAGTTGGGTGACTTTGATCATGATCTCCCTTCTCACGCCCACCTCCATCAGGAGGCTTATAATGGTCTAGAGAAGGATCCACAAACTAGTGGAGCAATTGGAGGTGGCTCCAGGGAGGACCAGGACTTTGCATTGGATAACCCATTGAACCAGCTTTCTACTTTGGCAGGTCAACTTGCCAGCATCCCACCAGAAGCTCAGGGAGCCCCAGTATCTCCTGGAGCAGAATCTCTACCAGATGAGAAACCCACATTCCTTGTCCAGCAGCCTGTTACGGCACCCGCTGCCGTCTCTGTCAGTGCGGCCCAGGCTTCTTCACCCATCACCCCTGAACCCAGACCAGCTGCACACAGTGGCTGCAGCCCAGGGGTGGGACCATGCAGCGAGAGAACCAGCACTCCCAGCGGCACCAACAGCCAGCCAGGGACACCCACTCCAATACAGGATCCCCAGATGCTGCACCACTGCCCCCACTGTCACATATATTTCCCTGACAACATCCTCTACACCATTCACATGGGCTGCCATGGTTACGAGAACCCTTTTCAGTGTAACATATGTGGACACAGATGCAGAAACAGCTATGACTTTGCTTGTCACTTTGCAAGAGGCCATCACAAATAGTGACACAGCAACCGGTTTGGTTGTTGCTTGCCTCTTCTTTGTCCCATTATAGAATAATGGAATTCTGGTATCTGGAACATTCCAAAGACAAAATTGGATGACCCTGCTATGTGTAGCTTAAGTTGTTTAAAAATGTTTATTTAACTGATATTGATATGTTAGGCTAAAAAATGTGAACCACATTTGTAGTGTAAATTTGGATCTTTTAAAAGTGTAGAAATGTGGATGCTGATTTTTAATGGTTTAAAATTCATCTCAAATTTCTCCAATTCAAGATCCTGAAAATTTAACTAACTTTGCAGTCACTCAGAACACACCCTAATAGATTTGACCTCAGTTCTCTCTTATAAGTGCCAGAAATCAGTAATCAGTGCCTGCAGTTATTTTCTAAAAGTTTAGATTTGATTGAAAGTTAGACTTGCGTTAGAATTTCTTTATTAGTATTATTTTTTTACATTTGGAATTTACATTGACATAAAAGATTTGATGGGATGTGTGTGTGTGTGTGTGTGTGTGTGTGTGTGTGTGTTAGTAAAATGACATTGCCACATTTAATAATTAGGCTCTTCTCATATCATAAATAATGATTAAAACATTATTACTTGCCTATTGGTTAAGAGAGCTGCATTATTTTAACTTAAATCGACATGGTTGTGATTGAAAATTAAATTGTATAGCACAGGTAAGTTGGCTGTTTATAGCAGTGAGAAATAGTGTCCCACGAGATTGTTGTCCAAATTTTTCATTTTACTGTAGTGGCCCAGGATCCTGTCCTTCCTTAGCACCATAGCTGATGGCTGTATACACTGGTTTTGTAAAGCAGTGTTGATGACTGTGTTAAGTTTAAAAACTCTGTTTTCTATATCTCTTTCATTCTCTCTCCTGCATTACTACCACCAGTGCCATTCTGTAGATGTTATTCGTAATGTTTTTGGAAATGTCTGTGGTGCTACAATTAAACTTTTCATATGCCTGTCTGCATAATGAACTAAATTAACAGATAAGTATTGTATAACATGTTATGGTGGATTTGATGTTGAATGTCAATAAACCTGAATAATTGCAATGTGCATTTGCGATGTTGTGCTTGTCCTGTCATTTCATTTTCTAAACCATATGTAGTTACAACGTTTTATGTTTTCTGCATTTTCCAGGTTGCTTGTATTTGTCTCCAAGCACAGTTATGGTTTTCAGTTAGTAGAGCACGAGTGCGAGCCTTCATATATGTTAAGACGCTCATTTTAACTGAAGGAGAAATGTCCTGCTTTTGAATATCTTCAGTAAGAGCTTAATTTGGTCTACATTAATTAGTTTCCCAAAAAAGTACTATTGTAAACTCTACTATTGTGATGCATGCCATTAAGACTGCTCTTAATGTTGGTGGTGTTAAAATGTAAGTTACATTGTCTTTGCATTTAAACTGCCAGCATTTAATAAATGCTAATTTTTGTTCAGGTAATCCTTAACTTTTTTTTTTGGTTTTGTCGTATTAAACAAATGCTGTAAATAGCTGTCATTTCTTCACCCACCGGTTCTTTACCTAGACACATGAGCTCCATCTCTGAAAATGGGTTATGATAAATGCACAAAAAATGCACCACCTTGTATTTATGGGAAGCACCAAATGTGTTTTTTGTGGGCACACTCGTGCGATAAAGTCACTATAAAATATGTTTTGATCAGGTAAATTGCTCAATGAACATTCTGTTGTTTAAATTAGATAGTAGGTCATTAAATGCCTTAAAGTAATAATATCAACCTGTACATTACAAGCATTCATTTAGCATTTTCACAAATGTATTGAGCATAAAGCGAACATTGTAATGCCACGATTGAAAGGAATTTCAGAATTTCTTAGTATTTGGTATGACCCAGTATTGGTTTTGCTTTAATAACAACATGCACTCGAACTGTTATGGGCTCCACATGATTCGTGTTAGCCCATCATGATTTTAGAATGTTCCAAAGAGCATCCTTAAACAATGTCCAACAACTGAGAGTGCTTCAAAAGTGGGGTATAAACTTAAGATTCTCTGTGTTCAAGGTTTCATATTAGTCCAAAAAAGCTAGATAACCATGGCACTCTTAATTAAAAAGCCTTTATTATCACATGGCTATGTACAAAAAGTAAAAAAAAAAAATAATCCTGTGTGTCTCGGCATTGGCCTTCTTCAGGGAGAGTCTCACAAACAACTCTCCCTGAGGAATTCTTGTGTGCATAAATGGAAACAAGGAAATTTTTTTTTTTTCCTAAGGAGTTAACATCACAAATTTGCTGGTTTTGATGAGTGACCTAAAAATAGGGCAGAATCTGAAATATTTTTGAAATATATTAAGATTTTGTTTTTATTATTTTGCTACATCCTAATAATTTCTGAGATTTTCAGTGTGGTCCCAGACTTTTGGACCCCGTTGTATATTCATAGTCAATGGCAATAAAGATAGTGGTAGCTATTGTGGGTTATGCACGCCATTACTTATGCATGTTTTACTAAGTTGTCTAAGTATTTTTTTTTGGGGGGGGGGATGTTTTACAACACTCTTTACAGCGCAGACGCACAGTTCTCTGGACTGATTGCCCCATTGGCAGATATAATACTGACACTTATCTGCCTGTAGTTATATGTAGTATGTTCATATTTCTTCCCATTGATTATGCTGAATAGAAATTCAGTTTGTACATCTTTATGTACAAGATAAGCCGAAAAATGACAGCACATACAATGAGACTTGCCTTTCAGGAATGCTTTAATAACTTAAAGAAAAAAAATATTTCTGATCAATTTGCTCTGGAAGAATAATGGGATATGATTAATGATACATATTAAAAATCAAGATGATGATGTTGAGGATCAGATCACTCTGCTGTCTCAATCTTCTCAAACTGCTTCAAAGTGGGTATTCCTCCTGCACAAAAATGAACAGAGGGATATTGGTAATAGTTTTAACAAGCAGAATATCACTAATTCACACTAGGACAGGTATTTCACAACTTCAAGAGTGGTATTATTGTTTGCCAAGTTAATGAAAGACTAGTCACACTATTATTCAGTGGGTGTGGAAGTCCTAACAATAAAGACCATCACGAGACAAAGATTAACAGATTAGATTTGGGGAATACTACATTTAATGTTAAAATTAATTCATTAAGAAATGCAATATTTTCAAAGAGAGCATTTAAAAAGTTAAACTGTTATCTATGACACCCAGAGAGACAGTTTGACCTCTGACCTTTGAGTTTGATTGGCCCAAGTATCACAGTGTTGGTGTGGTTGGTAGTGTCAAGGGATCTCCTGCGGCGCTTATGGCAACCTTGGCGACAACGAGAGTTGTAATCGTTGTCAGGGCAGATGATCACCTTACATTGCAGGTACACATAGGCGTGAGTCCGGAGGAACTTGAAAGCCTGGAAACGGAACCGAGCATAGTAGTGCTGACCACTAGTGTAGGAATAGTATGTGCTGTCTCTGGCACAACTAAAAAAGATAAATAAAAAAATTTGATTACAGAGATTTGGATTAGAGAGCATTAAACAATAATAAATACCACATCCTTAAGGGTTTGGTCTTACCCATTGCGTAGCAGGTCATAGGATTGGGTTTGGAAGTCATTGGCTTATGGAGATGCTACACAGGTGTCCAGAAAGAGATCTAGGCTGTTGTCACGTCTGTCTAGCTGAACCTGAACATACAGAAACTGGTTAAGGGTCACCTCATATGGAGAGTCGTAAACTGGCTGGTAGAAACCGTCGGAGCTGTAGAAGGCTATGCTGGCATTGAAGCGGCCCATTCCAGTGATGTTGGCATTGATAATCTCTTTGGCCTTGTAGAAAATCTCCACCATGGTGTCCGGCTCCATTCGGCAGCCCACGTGCAGAAGAAACTGTGACTGACGCGTGATCTCGCCCGACTGAGACTGAGATGCACGCACATTGTTGGTGTAAGTCACATAACCATTCATCATCTAGAGAGAGAGTGAGACAGAGAGTGGGTAATATATATAGTACACATACCCCCAGCAATGCACATTTCAGGTGTCTCACTTATCTGGCAAAGCCATTTCAAGGGTACGTTCCAGTCGCCCAATAGTGCTCTGCAAAGTAGTATTCCAAAGTACTGGAATTTCACTTAAATCATGACGCACTCTACTAATGAGCTGTTACATTTTTTTTTTTTTTTTTGGCATGTGAAAACAAGTACCTCTTTATGTTTATCTCTTGCACTGGAACTGCATTGAATCTTGTATAGATCATACCTCTTTGCCGGTCCCACAAGTGTCGAGAGAGAAGCGAAACACAACCTCAGTACTGGTAATAGTGGGTCTGCATCGATGGTCATCCACATAAAGATAATTTCCACTGAACCCAAGTGAGTTCAGGTAAGATGTTCGAATAACAATGACCATGTTGTCTGAGGAACAGTCCACGCGACCTGCAGAGCAAAGGGTTTTAAATCCCTTTAATGTAATTTTGTGCATTGAGAGTATTCGTTTAAATTCAGGAAATGCTATTTTATAATTGTTTTTAGGATACTTTTAATTTTATAACGATAAAATGGAGACCACAGTGTTATGATTACATACAGTAAGTGATGGCATATACAGGTGCATCTCAATAAATTAGAATGTCGTGGAAAAGTTCATTTATTTCAGTAATTCAACTCAAATTGTGAAACTCGTGTATTAAATAAATTCAATGCACACAGACTGAAGTAGTTTAAGTCTTTGGTTCTTTTAATTGTGATGATTTTGGCTCACATTTAACAAAAACCCACCAATTCACTATCTCAAAAAATTAGAATATGGTGACATGCCAATCAGCTAATCAACTCAAAACACCTGCAAAGGTTTCCTGAGCCTTCAAAATGGTCTCTCAGTTTGGTTCACTAGGCTACACAATCATGGGGAAGACTGCTGATCTGACAGTTGTCCAGAAGACAATCATTGACACCCTTCACAAGGAGGGTAAGCCACAAACATTCATTGCCAAAGAAGCTGGCTGTTCACAGAGTGCTGTATCCAAGCATGTTAACAGAAAGTTGAGTGGAAGGAAAAAGTGTGGAAGAAAAAGATGCACAACCAACCAAGAGAACCGCAGCCTTATGATTGTCAAGCAAAATCGATTCAAGAATTTGGGTGAACTTCACAAGGAATGGACTGAGGCTGGGGTCAAGGCATCAAGAGCCACAACACACAGACGTGTCAAGGAATTTGGCTACAGTTGTCGTATTCCTCTTGTTAAGCCACTCCTGAACCACAGACAACGTCAGAGGCGTCTTACCTGGGCTAAGGAGAAGAAGAACTGGACTGTTGCCCAGTGGTCCAAAGTCCTCTTTTCTGATGAGAGCAAGTTTTGTATTTAATTTGGAAACCAAGGTCCTAGAGTCTGGAGGAAGGGTGGAGAAGCTCATACCCCAAGTTGCTTGAAGTCCAGTGTTAAGTTTCAACAGTCTGTGATGATTTGGGGTGCAATGTCATCTGCTGGTGTTGGTTCATTGTGTTTTTGAAAACCAAAGTCACTGCACCCGTTTACCAAGACATTTTGGAGCACTTCATGCTTCCTTCTGCTGACCAGCTTTTTAAAGATGCTGATTTCATTTTCCAGCAGGATTTGGCACCTGCCCACACTGCCAAAAGCACCAAAAGTTGGTTAAATGACCATGGTGTTGGTGTGCTTGACTGGCCATGCAAACTCACCAGACCTGAACCCCATAGAGAATCTATGGGGTATTGTCAAGAGGAAAATGAGAAACAAGAGACCAAAAAATGCAGATGAGCTGAAGGCCACTGTCAAAGAAACTCTGGGCATTCATACCACCTCAGCAGTGCCACAAACTGATCACCTCCATGCCATGCCAAATTGAGGCAGTAATTAAAGTCAAAAGGAGCCCCTACCACAGTATTGAGTACATACTACAGTAAATGAACATACTTTCCAGAAGGCCAACAATTCACTAAAAATGTTTTTTATTGGTCTTATGGTGTATTCTAATTTGAGATAAGTGAATTGGCTGGGTTTTTGTTAAATGTGAGCCAAAATCTATCACAATTAAAAGAACCAAAGACTTAAACTACTTCAGTCTGTGTGCATTGAATTTATTTAATACACGAGTTTCACAATTTGAGTTGAATTACTGAAATAAATGAACTTTTCCATGACATTCTAATTTATTAGATGCACCTGTATATGTTACATTTGTGTAGCATCTAAATGTGATTTTAGAATTATTTTGAAATACTTCTTGTTTAGGAATTAGTGTCTATATATTATAATACAAACAGTATATGCTACAATACATATCCTTCCAGGCCAGTACCTTGATCTGCAGTCAGAGAGCTAGTGAACAGGGCCTTAAAACCATGGCTGACACCAGAGTAGTCACTTCTGAAGAGAACAGTCAGGTAACGTGAAGAAGAGTGAAAGGCCTGATGAGTGGTATTACTGAAGCAGACCTGTCCCAGCTGTGGATAACCAGTGGAAGGACCGTCGTACACAGAAATGTAATCACAGTTACAGCAGCGCTCCAATCTGAAAGATATGCTCATTAACATTCAACAGTGTAAAAACAATCATATTTGCAACTGACATTCATTAAAAATAACTATTTATATTTGTTACCCCCTGCAGCTTGTTTATGGTCAAACAATGACTAAAAATACATTTACTAGAAAATTAAATCATGGAAAAAAGTAAATTTTAGACTTAAAGCTACATTCTGGGATTAAAGAAAGTAATGCTTTATGATTAGTCAAAAGATCTTTTGAGTTCACTGCTTGAAACAGATGCTCCTCTCTTTCAGATAAACATGATTTTACCCCACTAAACCATTAGTCAAAGCTGATCTCCCACTTACTGCACATCAGCAAATGACAGGAATATCCTCTGGCCTTGCTGAGCAGAGAGATACCACACACAGTACGCATTGTCATGGTAATAATTGGGGTAATTAGGGCTGGAAAATAGCCCAGAACCATACAGGTGTCCTCCACATGCTGGGTGATTCTCTGGAGGTCAGAATAAAGCAGTCTGTTAAAGCTTATAGTTGCAATCAAGAATTAGATTCAGATACAAGAGGTACAGTATGTTAATTTATACACAGGTATTACAAATAAACACTGTTACATTAGTACCTGTGGATAGGATTGGCCATGATGTTGTTGGCACTGGGCAATACCCTGAGTACAAGGGAGAAAATAGAGTATAAGGAGAGCCCTTTCAGAGACGTAAATGTTTTTTAGGTAAAAAAAAAAAAAAATTTTTTTTTCAGTGTGGCTATTATATTTTGCCTGATTTTCAGGAACTTACACTCAAAGTCTTGACAACAGTTGCCGTAGTACTGACAGTAGCTGGTGCATGAACAGCTGCCAAAATCATATCCACAGTTATACATGCAGGAGGGGGAAGCTAGTAGAGAGAGAAACTGATTTTACCCAACACCATCTGTACATGTGAATTACTAGTCATTTGTTTCAGGTTCATATAGCTAAGCAGATAAAGTCAAATTATTGATGACATTGAGTACATACGGTTGATATTAAAGTGCAGAAAGTCACAATGTGGACAAGTGCATACCTGCCAACACCCCTGATTTTACTGGGTTTCTCCCGTTTTCCACCCCTCCTCCCGTTTAACTCCCAATTTACAATGTCTCCTGATAAACTCACGATTTTCCACATCCTCACTTTGCTCATCAGAATGTATTATTAGGCCTCCAGGTAGGGTTGCCACCTGTCCCGTAAAATACGTGATTGTCCCGTATTTAAACATGAAAAGATGCGTCCCATTTCGAATCAATACGGGGTGCGATTTGTCCCGTAAACTGGACAGATGGCATCACGGCGAATATAAGTTGGAAATTCTTCATATGGAGGGTCAGGGGTCGTCTGAAAAGTCCACACATTGGACTAAAACTGTGGATTTTTTTTATTGAAAAACAGAAGGATCAGTATAAATGTACAATAATATGTACAAAATTACACAGATCCAACAATGTATGAATACAATCACTGAGTCCTAAAGACAAGAAGTACAGGTGAAGGAATAATAAATAAATAATTACAGGTGAAGGAATAATAAATAAATAATTAAAATAAAGTAAATAATATTAATAAAAAAAAACTTTAAAATACATATAAACCAACACAGATGTATACATAAAGAAGATAAAGAAGAGAAATAATCTAAGAAAAAAAATAATTATAAGTCATGGGTCAGGAAAGTTCTCAGCATGCAAGAAAGTATATAGGCTACACTTTTTATTATTAATAACTCAAAAAGCATTTATTGCTAAAACTGTGAAGGATGTGGTAAGGGGCAATCGGAATACATGGTCAGTTCCTTGGTATTTTTCATTTTCAACGTAGTATTACTGTCTAGAACTGCCCGGAACTGCCGCTCACTATACTCCCAGTCTGCAAAGTGCAGACTCCCAATTTACCAATTTATCTCTCTGCTCCCAGTTTTCCACAATCTGATGTTGACAGGGATGCAAGTGTGTATATTTAAATTTAAATCACTGCCCTTAGTTGTTGTACTGTAGATTCAACTAATACCATTACCAGGTAATATAATTAAAGGGGTCATGACGTGAGGAATTACATTTCCTTGATCTTTTGACATATAAGAGTTTTTTGTAGAATAAAAACATACTGTAAGTTTCAGAACTCAAAACTTCCACCTCATTGCAAAAAATGCATTTTTTGAAATCAAGCTGCCAAAATGACTTGATCTCTACTTCTTCCACATTTTGATGTCACACTGTGGTAAACATTTGCATCTGGCTGACTCCACAACAACACATTAACTCCTACTTTACCTTATCACTTCTGTAGCCTGCCCAGTAGCAGTAAGCAGTAAGATGGCAAGTAGAGAGAGCAGATCAGTCAAGAGCAGAGAGCCAATCATAACAGTGGGTGTTTACTGTAAGTCTTAAAGGAAAAGCAGCAGCAAAACAGTGTTTTTGAGGGTCAGAATGAGGGTGGAAAATGTTTTTTTTTCTTTTTGGCAAAAAACATTAGCAATATTATAACTGAACCTCAAGGAACATTTTAAAATAATAAAAAAGTAATGTCATGACCCCTTTAATGTAACTGAAATCCAGCTGAATGGTAACAGCACCTGTTGTTGTGTCTGGCCAGTCAGTTGTCGATAAGCAGTAGTCTGAGAAAAGTGACGAGATAAAACTGAATGAGTAAATTTAAAGCAATGAGTCAGATTCAGAAAGATCAGTTTCATGATGGCCAATAATCTGACCTATGTGACCTATGTTTATTAAGGTAAAATCATTTTTGAGTGAACTATCACTTTAATGCAAAATAGATTTTTAAACAGGTATTTGATTTTGCAGTGGTTGTCTGATCAGGAACTCACCGTCGTAGTCAGGGCAACAATCCCCCAAGTTATGACAGATACTGTCACATGCACAGGCGGCAAAAAGCATGCCACAGTTATTCATGCACGAGTAAGAATCTAGAGAAGAGATAAGCACATATTACCCATGACGCCTTTACAAAATATATGTGTATAATATGCATTACATTACAACCATGCATGTCTCAACACCAAAGTGAGTGGCTAGTGATGTCAGCATTTCTTTCTGTAACCCCATCATAAAAGAAAGGCTTTTGATACACTTGAAATGTATCTTGAAGTTCCTTTAAGTACATAAATAGGATATTTGATGCTTCTTCTTCCAGAGGGTTCTGCTTGTGTGGCATGTGTGGAACCCAAATGGTACCACGAGGATCTTTAAATTAATTTGAAGCCAGGCTGGACTAGTAACTGTTTAACTTAAATTGGGTTCTCACTCCCAAGGCATCAAATACTGTTGCTTGTGCAACAGACCTGCATGTCACTATGTAGACGTTGTCATACGTTGTCATATGTTGTATGCAGTCTGTTGGCACTAGAGGTATCAATGGGTTTACCAATCACATTGTCATAAAGGTGCTAAAGCACACTTTCGATCCCTTGGGACTGGGCTGCTGTACATTCAGCTGTCAATATAATGACAATGTAAATTCAGTCCAACTATTTGGTAACAGTACCATATATAACTGTTGGTGATTCTGTCCAGTATTTAGTAGTTGCTGTTGTTGTCGTTGTCATGTCACAGTAGCCTGCGTAAAGGGAAAAGATTAAACTGAATAAGTACATTTACAGTAAAACCATGTATGTGAACATTGATTCAGAAATACAATGACCCCCCCCCCCCCATGTGCTCAACACAATACATATTTGTGCATAGGTAATTGATCTTTAAGTCTGTCTCAAGCATAACTCACTGTAGTAGTCATGGCAACAGTTTCCATAGTATTGACAAGAGCTGTCACATGAACAGGTGCCAACATCAATGCCACAGTTATACCTGCAGGAAGCTATAGAAGAGAAAATAGATTTAACCCATAATGCCATTAATATTTGTTCAGGCCTCAACACCTGAGACAGACAGACAGACAAAAAGAAAGAAAGAAAGACCTGTTGTCTGTGCCTCTGTTGTCGTAGCTGCACCTGTTGTTATATCTGGCCAGTCAGTCGTTATTGAGCAGTAGTCTGTATAGAAGACATAAAACAAAATGAGTTGACAGTTTAAAGCAACATATTTCAACACTGATACATTTAATTTCAGGAAATACAATGATGTCAGGGAAGATTTATGTATAGGTATTTGACCTTGAAGTGTCTGTCTGTTCAAGAAGAACTTACTGTTGTAGTCATGGCAACAGTTTCTGCTGTACTGGCAGAAGCTGTCACATGAACATGTGCCAAGGTGGTACCCACAGTTATACCTGCATGATTGGGAATCTAGAGAACAGAGAATAAATTTTATCCAGGTTGCCATTATTACAAGAGAATACAAGCAATTTGCCTTTGTAAACTGGGTGGGGTTTAGATTTATTGTACATGTACGTACAGTATATCATAATCAAGATTGATTTCATGTTGATTACTGCCACGTACCTACAAAGACCCAGTTTGCATGAAACCCTCTTTTTGTTATACTTCCATCACTGATGAAAACCACAGTCACATCATTACTGGAGGAGTTGAAGGTTGCTTTTTGGTTGTCCCGCAGTTCTCCCAGTAAAGGGTAGAGGGTAGAAGGTCCATCAAAGACTCTGATGTAGTCACAGCATGCCTCCAAACTAATAAGCAGAGAGGACAGGAGAGATTGATATTGCCATATTAATATTTTGTCCATGAATATTGGAGAACAGACATGCATCCACAAAATATTTCACAAAAACTTTGGAAACATCCTTGGAAACAAAAAAAAATATATATATCATTAAAGAATATTTTCAGAATTCTGTTCACCTCCATATTTAGAACATTCAATTCTGAAAAGTAATTTAATTTGCCTGTGGCAATAATCTAGAGGCAAATAATGAAAGAACAGTGTCCTACTCAGTATCTGTGAAGGTCAGTAACACAGTCGTTATCCCTGTGCTATGAATGGTCCATGAGCATCGTGCATTATTGGGGTAGTTGTTAGGGTACTGAGGGCTGAAAAATTCACCCATCCAATCTGTCATGCTGTCGCCACATGGAACTTCACATAGAGATGGAAAACAAAACATAACAAGATAGTCTTACTTAATGCAGAGACTCTCAGATAACTCCTGACAAAAACCATTGAGACATTTATTGCACAACTGATATAAAGCCATGGCCCATGACCATCTCTCTAGCATATGAGCATTATAAGCATAATAAAATAACCTTATTTAGAGGAATAATTGTCCAATCACAAATAAAACTTAAAAACTCTTTGCATATCATTCTGTATCTTTCAAAACAATCAAACTATTGACTATTAGCAAACAGTAATGTGATGACATAATAGTATGCTTTTCATCACGCTGGCATAATGTTCCTCCCCTCAGAAACAGTAATAGCATAAGTTCAAATACCTGCTGAGGGATCCATTGATAGCCCATAAGATTCTGTACAAAACAAAATAAATATATCAAAACAAGCATGAAATATCCACTTCCCACACAATGGATTGTTTAGGATACTTACCTGTTGTCCATGGCCAATAGGTTGTTGCTGTAATGTGACACATAGACATGATATTTAAGGTAAGCCTTTCTTTCTGTAAGTATGATGTATGAAATGCCTATAGCTCATGATTGAAACTGAATACATTTATAGGCCTATATCACCAAATAATCAGAGCTCATCAAGCAAACAGCTGTTTTGAATGAAATTGAGAACTTTTTTACCTTGAAATCCTTGAGCGGTTAAAAGCAGACAGAGAAGGGCAGTTAAACCTTCCATCTTTCTCTTCTGATAAACTTTGTCTTTCACCTTTCAACCATCACTTTTATAGTCAAAACCAGCCTAAAAAGGATGTACTTATGACAAATATCCTGGAGTCTGTGCTTGAAATAAAACTATTCATAATTGATAGTTATGGAAATGTCACAGCTGGATGTCTTTTAGTACTACTTTAGGGACTTGTCTGTTGACACAGTAGTTTGTGATAACAATCAGAATATTGCAGTAGAAATAATATAGTTGAGGCCTTTGCAAACACAGGCCTACTCCATTTAGTTCAAATCATTCTGAACCAGCGATAGTGATAAGTCATTTTGAAGTTTTTTTTAAAGTTCTTATAAAGCTATCAGCAGTTCCAACCTTTCGCAAAGTATGTCCACTTTCTGGAATACAATATAATTTGCTCTTATAATCAAATGCAGTCATTTTATTCAAATCATTAGATTTGTCAAGTGTGTTCATAAAGGGTTCTGATTGTGTTAAGACAGTTTTGCAGTGAGATTTCTGTTTCCAGAGTGCATACAGAAAGTACAGTGTCAAAGAAATATTTCTGTACTTCTTTTATTTGTTTGTTTGTTTGTTTTCTACGGAATGAAAGGTAGTTAAAATGCATCAGAATAGATGATAAATGATGAGTTACAGGTAATGTAAATTACTCTTCATAACTAACAGGGACATAACTGTAATACAGATGCAATAGTTGACATAAATCAGGCAAGAACTGTGATGACTAAAATGTGAATGCTCTAAAATACAGTAGAAACACTGAAACTATAATTCCAAAATTGATTCCAGAGTGATTGCCTAGAAAATAATGAGAATCAGAAACAAAAATAAGGTGAAACGAATTCTAATTTAAGTCCCAATTTATCTTAAAAAGGAAAGCAAACAAATCTTCCTGTCAAAATCCAGCAAAGCACTAAATGTTTTTTTTTAATTATTATTATCTGAGTTATATTTACATAGCAGCTTCTAGAACTCATTGTCACTTTAAATGCCTTCACTTTAAATTGAATATACATTTTGTTATGACTGATAAAACATTACAATCATGTAAACAATCAAAATATTAAAACATGTAAAACAACTTCATCTTGGCCCTTTTTTTAAATTTGTCTATGGACTTTTAGCATTATGACCCTTAAACCTAAAACCAGACTAATGAGGAAAAGAGTCTCCGAACTTCTGAATGACACACCTCATAAAAGATTATACAGCCTTAGACACTTTGGTAATAAAGTATTTGGCAAGAGTATAAATATGGAAAAGTCACAGCTGACTATATTGTGAAATTGACATCTGTTGTTTTAATTGTCTGATAAAATCAGATGCAAATTTGCATAACCAAAGGGACATACCTATTATACTGCTGTACTTCCCAGAACTCTGCAGAGTACAAGCTTAAACCAAGCTGATTGTTGTATATCATATTACACTGTGAAATACACAACATACAGAACATCTATGGATTCTCTAAATTCAATTGCAAATGCAAATTGTTACAATGCATACATAATAAAAAATAAACAAAACTAAAAAAAAACAGTTACAACAGACCCTATAGAAATTTAAAGGTGCCCTTAGTAATTTTTTCTTTTTTTATATTTTAGAATGTTTGTACAAGAAAAGGACAGCATTCATAACAATTACAAAGCTTGAAAAATTCTGACTGGCTGTTACACCTCACTCAACCATGCTAGTTAAAAGGATAGTTCACTAATTTACTCGCCCTCACGCCATCCCAGATGTGTATGACTTTCTTCTGCTGAACAAAAACACTTATTTTTTGAAGAATATCTCAGTTCTGTAGGTCCATTCAATACAAGTGAATAGTGGCCAAAACTTTGAAGGTCCAAAAGCACATAAAGGCAGCATAAAAGTAATCCATATGACTCCAGTGGTTAAATTCATGTCTTATGAAGAAATATGATAGGTGTTGGTGAGGAAAAAGTCCTTTTTAACTATAAATCTCCACATTAACTTCCACATTCTTCTTCTTTTGTTTTTGGCGATTCACATTCTTCATGCATATTGCCAACTGCTGGGCAGAGAGGAGAATGTTTAGTAAAAAAGGAATTAAATATTGATCTGTTTTTCAACCACACCAATCATATCGCTTCTGAAGACAATTCGCTTGCATGGCTGGACCTACAGAGCTGAGATATTCTTCTAAAAATCTTCGTTTGTGTTCTGCAGAAGAGAGAAAGTCATGCACATCTGAGATGGCATGAGGGTGAGTAAATGAAGAGAGAACTTTAATTTTAGGGTGAACTCTTGACTTCTGGTGCTCCATAATCGCTGCATTAACCAAATAAACCACAACGGAGTGCAGTCTTCCATGTTTCCCTAATGTTATTGCTTAAGAGAAACCCAAAGCAGAACGCAACAAAGAATATTCAGTTCCCTTACGACTCAGTACACTTGACATTGAGTTTATTAACGCATATGGGGAGTGCCTTCTTACACAATCTAGTTGAAACCTCTCTACAATAACGGCAATATTCTAATATTGGCTATGATGTTTGAGCCCCGCCTGTTTTGGCGCGAACCTGTCTGCTATAAAAACAGGTGCACAAACAATTTCCTCAGAATTTCTTCCTACAAGACAGCGATCATCTCTTGTCTAGAAGCCCTCTACCTTCGCCGTCGATATACTCGAGTCAGTGGGCAGAATCTTCATGGGAAGGCTTTCCGCTACCCTGCAGTGCTCCGGCGAACATCACACCGCCTCGCCGCTTGACACTTCACTGGTGAACAGGCCTCAGCATCCTGATTCCCTGCAGCACTTCAGCAGGGTTTGTGTATCCTTACATAGCAAATGTATATTGTATTTTGTGTGATATACATATAATTATATATTTGTTTATATATTTATATATCTAAAAGAGTCATTTACGTGTTCACGTCATTTTAAAGATGTCAGTCCTTAAGTGTTCCTTGTGCGAGAGACACATTCTGCCATCAGATCAGCATGAGAGCTGCGTTTACTGTCATGTCTGCCCATGCAGAGTCAGCTCATGGAAACAGACTGTCCTCACTGTGAGAGCATGAGTCTCAAGACACTTCGCTCATGAATCACCCTCGTTCTGAGGGACGATTCAGCCTCACGCGCCCTCCCATGCACCTCTCCTGTGATACCCGATGATTCACATGAGGAGGAACGGCGGGGCTGCAAGGTTGAGCAGGATGACTTTGAGGTGGTCCTTGTGGCGGCACACACCCCGTGAGCCCCTCAGTCTCTATGAAGTGCATGTTTTCCGATAAGCTATGTGCGAGACGAGCTCTGGCCTTCTGAAAGAGCGGGCGGCCTCGTCTCATTCAGCGGTTCTGACGCTGGGGATAATAATGACGATGTCATGTCTCTCGCTGCATCAGGCAAATGGTCAGTGGATGATGCTGCCGGCCCTCCCCCCAGCGACGGCAAGGAGCGTGCATTCACCACTGACAGGGAGATGCTCCACATCCTTGAGTGGTCTCCTCCAGAGGAACCTGAACAGTCTCGCCTCGATGAATGGTTCCTGCAGTCCAGACGCCATCAAACGGCAGCGTCCCGCAAATCTGCCCTATTCTTCCCCGAAGTTCATAACGAACTGTCTAAGTCCTGGCAAGTGCCCTTCTAGACGCTCGCGCAGTGACGCCATCCTCTCTAAAGTGGATCATGGGGAAGAAAATGGTTATGCCCAACTACCCCTGTGGAAGAGGCGGTAACTGCACACCTTTGCCCAGCGAGTAACAGAGCGTGGAAATTACGCCTCATACATCCTTCCAAACTGTGTCAACAAACGTCCGCACTGGTGGGAAAAGCTACTCAGTGGCAGGACAAGCTGGATCAGCACTCCATGCAATGGCGGTGCTCCAGGTATTTCAAGCCAAGCTCCTCAAGCAAATGGATTAGCACAGCTTCGATCCAGAGACATTCAAAGAGCACAGCACCATAGAGCTGCATCCCACGAAAGTCACTGCGCAGGCCATCGGCAAGTCCATGGGCAACCTGGCATTCCTGTATCTACATATATGGCTGAACCTCACAGAAATGACTGATAAGGAAAAAGCCACTCTGTTGGATGCCCCAGTGTCTCCAGCCAGCCTCTTTGGTTGCTCTGTGATTAAGTTTGATGAGCATTACGTCACGACTCACAGTCACAGCAGTCACAGCAGTCACAGGCTATAAGACACTTTATGCCCAAATGGAGTACATCACAGCCGGTTCGCCCTCGATCTGTTTCGAGCCAGCACCCGACTAAAAACCCATACCTGCTGCCTCACCAGCACCTGCACGTCAGCAAGTGCAGCAAAAGTGCTCCTGATGAGCACAACCCTTTGAAGCGGAAAGCAGAGCCCGCGGCTCCCTCTGGGTCTGCTCCAAAAAAGGCTCGATTGGAGACACAAATCACTGCTCCCCATCTCCCCACTCCTGTTTGTCAGGAAAGGAATATTGTTGTTCACAATATTGTTCAAAATGTTGTTTCTGTGTCTTGCACTCAAATAAATACAATAAAAAATGCAACAAGTGCAAAAAAGAATACAGCATTTGTTGCAAATGCACGAGATGCTCACACATTCTCAATAAAAAGCCCTTTTCCTCTTCAAAGCACACACAGTATGTGCAACCACTTCCCTATAGGAAGCGACACATTATATCATACGGTAAACAAACCAAATTGCCCTCTGTCCCGTTACGCGGTCCAAGCCTTCTGTAAAGCCCAAAAAGGATTTTACAGCCGTTATTTTCTTGTCCCAAAGAAAGACGGTGGGCTTCGGCTGATCTGAGACATTGTGGACTTACAAAGCGCCCGTTCAAAATGATTACTCAGAAACGGATCTTATCGCATGTACACCCACACGATTGGTTTGCGCAAAGACTTTCTCACTGGATTGTTGATGCAATTGCCCTGGATTATGAGTCGCAGGGTAAGACTTGCCCAATTGTTGTGAAAGCATACTCAACTAGAGGCATGGCCTCCTCGTGGGCATGGATGAATGGTGTGTCCATAGAAGACATATGTTTTGCAGAAGGATGGTGCTCTCAAAACATATTAGCAAGGTTTTACAACCTAGACGTAACATCTCTCTCTTCACAAGTCCTCCCTGTTTAGAGCACTTGCTATCCATTGGCCAAATATACTGTATATACTTATGCTCCTCCCTTTTAGGATGAGCTCCCCATCTTTTACACAACCGCCTGCATTAGGCCATTGTAATTTACCATAAGTCACAAGCACTTACATTATAAATAAACTCCCTTCCTGACTGGGTTCGTGAAGGAGTTAATTCATACTATATGACTATAGTTCATATATTCGTCCTGAGTGCTCCCCTCCTGGCCCAACACGAGGGTCACTCACTGCGGCATACTCATGTCGGTCACCGTCCCACAAGACTGTGGCATCATGCTTCCTTTCTGGGAGGTTATGTCATGTAGTCCGGCATGATGGGATTCTGTTCCCAATATGTATTAATAAACGCCATGTCAAGTGTACTGAGTCGTAAGGGAACGTCTCGGTTATGTACGTAACCTCGGTTCCCTGAGACGAAGGGAACGAGACATTGCGAATGCTAGCCGCACTACAAGACTTAGAGTTTTTGAGGTACGAGCGATGCGCTCCTTGTTCACAGTCAGAAATTCTGAGGAAATGGTGTTTGTGCACCTGTTTTTATAGCGGACAGATTCGCTCCAAAACAGGCGGCACTCAAACACCATAGCCAATATTAGAATATTGCCGTTATTGTAGAGAGGTTTCAACTAGGTCGTGTAAGAAGGCACTCCCCATATGCGTTAATAAACGCAATGTCTCGTTCCCTTTGTCTCAGGGAACCGAGGTTACGTATGTAACCGAGACGATTAAGCCTGACACATTGTCATCACTTCATTCTTAACAAACAATTTTTAGAGGATACAAATAATTCATATGACTGTATACTGACTGCTAAACGTGTAATCTGAGTTGATATGCCCTTCTCTTTATCACTTTAGGTTAGAATGATCCTGCTGGACCTTTCTGCAGCCTTTGACACAGTCAACCATCAGATCTTACTTTCTACCCTCTCCTCGCTGGGCATCACAGGAACTGTGCTTGACTCATTTAACTCCTATCTCTCAGGTAGGTCCTTCAAGGTAGCCTGGAGAGGTGAGGTATCCAAGACACATCAGCTACTTACTGGGGTACCTCAGGGATCAGTGCTTGGGCCACTTCTCTTCTCTATATACACAACATCACTGGGACCCATCATTCAGGCACATGGTTTCTCTTACCACTGCTACGCTGATGACATGCAACTCTACTTGTCTTTCCAGCCCAACGACACCACAGTGACTGCTCGAATTTCTGCCTGCCTGGCAGACATCTCGGCCTGGATGAAGAAGCACCACCTGCAACTCAACCCAGCCAAGACTGAACTCCTTGTCTTTCCAGCCAACCCTGCTGTTGAACACAACATCACCGTGCAGCTGGGTGCAACTACAGTAACGCCTTCCAAATCGGTCAGAAATCTAGGGGTAACCATCGACCACAGACTAAATTTCACAGACCACAACTCAAAGACCACAAGATCATGTAGATTTACACTCTACAATATCAGGAAGACCCTTCCTCTCTGAACATGCCACACAACTGCTTGTCCAGTCACTTGTCATAACTAGACTGGACTACTGAAACGCTCTCATTGCAGTCCTCCCTGCATGTGCAATTAGACCCCTGCAAATGATCCAGAATGCAGCAGCACTTCTGGTCTTTAATGAACCAAAGAGAGCACATGTTACACCACTCCTTGTCTCTCTCCACTGGCTGCCGGTTGATGCATGTATCAAATTCAAGGCTCCGATGCTGGCATACAGAACAGTCACTGGGTCTGCTCCAGCATACCTAAAATAATTTATGCAGAGCTACGCGCCCACTAGAAGCATGCGGTCGGTTAAGGAACATCGCCTTGTTGTACCAACACAAAGAGGCACCAGAACACTTTCCCGGACTTTCAGCTTCATCATACCACGTTGGTGGAACGACCTTCCCAACTCCATCCGTGAAGCCGACTCACTCTCTGTCTTCAGAAAACGACTAAAAACACATCTTTTCCATGAGCACTTAACCAGTCGTTAAAAAATAAATAAATAAATAAATAAAAATCCTGTTGCACTTTATTCTGTTTTGAATACTATTCTGATGCTAGTGAAACTTTGTAATACGGCACTTTTCATACCATTGTCTCCTTAAGCTGATTCGCTTATGTTTTCCTCTTTTGTAAGTCGCTTTGGATAAAAGCATCTGCCAAATGAATAAATGTAAATGTAATGTAAATAACAAGATCTGTAGCTATCGCTGTATAGGTCATGACATGCCAGTTTGAGAGCATCTGAAGTCAATAGTTAACTTAAAAGTCAAAAGCAATAGCAATGGTTACAACTGGATATTTTGCAAAATGTTAGACCACCTGACTGGTTCCATGATATTGCCAGAGCAGAATAAATAAATAATGAAAATTAGTATTTAAAAAAAATGCCTATATTAATGTATGAAAATAAATATGAAAATAAAGAAAAATAGAGGGGGAAAAAAAAACAGACACAATAAACTTGACGCAGTGACGTGTACAGCCACTTCCGCTCCTGCAGGAAAAACCACTCCTGAAGTTTGTGAACGGGGACACGAACAGGAGATGGGCAGAACCGAGCCACTCCACTTCAGCGAGAATAAATCGAGTGAGTAGACGTACGAAAGTATCTTTTCTGGTTCACTGGTCTCTAACTGATTTCATAAATGGACATAGAGTCAAGTTAAATGCTAAAAACCGATTCAGGATCATATGGGGACAGGGCGAGGTTGGGCTTTTCAGCGATGTTGCTTGCTGACAGACGTTTATTTTAGACGTTTCATCCATGACATACAGTAACAATGTTAAAGATAACAGTCTAAATACATGTTATCAAAATATTACTTGTGATATTTAATCGTGTAGAGTTATGTCTTGTAGATCGCTGTGAGCGCAACTCAATATTAAAACAATCACATTACAAACTATAATCTTCTAAAAAGAAAAAAAAAAGAATTGGGGTTTTTGATATCATATGTATTGATTTATTATCGACTATTGTTAATGTGACTTACCTCATCTGCTTTTGTGGTCCATGATCAGTCCATTCTGTGCTGAAGATGTATTCAGTGTAGTTTTAACATTTAAAAATGAAGCCTACATTTACATTAAGGGCTGTTTAAGTAAAACCGTATGTAAGCGAAGATCTCTCTTGCTTTTACTTATAAAAGTTATAGATCAGAACATCTGGATAGACAAGGGGTGGTCTAGCCTAATGGTTAAAGATTGGGTTGATAACTGAAAGGTTGCAAGTTCAGTTAAGTCCTCTTAAAGGTGCACTCAGTAATATTTACCTCATTCAAATAGTTTCATTCCTAAAGAAATTAATTGCAGGTTTGAAACCTCATGACTCCGACGAAGAGTCCAGTCATATTAGTAACCTTATAAAAGCTGTTTTATTCTACATGGAGAGGGTCTACTCATGGGGGCTGCCATGTTAGGATCACATGACCAACCAAATACTACTGGCTTAATCTCAGTAAGCATACTGTTATTGGACACTTTCACTTGTGAACTAAATTTAATCATGGCTGACTTTGCATAGTGAATTTATACAGTGGCATCTGAACTGAAAATCAGTGCATATGGAATGATGCTGCATTCATGCCCCTAGGTGTCAGTGTAAGTCCAAGATGACATGAACAAAAACTTGCTGAGTGCACCTTTAAGGGAGGTATATAAACTACCACCATTGGGGACTACTGCTGTAAAAAGTGTACAGACAGTAACATTACACTGAAGCATCTGTTATAACATCAAGTACATTAGACAGATTGCACACAATGCAAAGTATACTGATATATCAGTATATGTTGGCCATCTCTTAGGACTTCAATGAAGTGGAGTCAACCATAAAAGTAAAACGGCCACTGTGGTAACTGATCCCTGATGTTGCTCTGACTTAGGGTTTTGGTTTTGAATTGTGTTGTCATCAGCATTCTGCTTTTGACTTGCCCTTATTACAGGCAGACGATACGATACAAGCACCCACAAATGTTTCGCTCAAATTTATTCAAGGATTCAACATAAATGTCTTTTAAATCATAAATGCACAACAGTCTCTGACATTGGCAGCAAAAAGCAGAGCTCTATACAGTAATAAAGTAACTTAACTCGTATGAACTCACAATTTTCATGTTTTTCTTGAGAAAATAATTTTGTCTACACTGGTCATTTATATTTGTATAGCATTTTTCACATTACACATAGTTTCAAAGCAGCTTTATTGAAAATCACGCCTTGTTGTCTGAAAGCCCCCTGTGAGCAAGCTGAAGTGACTGTAGCAAGGAAAAAACTCCTTTCAATGTTATTTAGTGGTGAAAAAAAAAGACTTGAGGAACCTGACCTATATGTACATAATCCAATATTATTTAGCCGATATTCAGACCATTATATCTGTTGTGCATGTCTTTGAAGTATGTTTTCTGTACAAATGCGATATGCACATTGTACACACACAGGGGTGATGTTTTTGAGTGCGTACGTGTGTGTATGTACGTATTTGCAATTGCGGAAATTAGCTCTAGGGCATGAGCTGGGTACAACCTCTCTGACAACTTTACCTGCTTTAAGACGAATGTGTGAGGTGCATGTGCTTGTCTGTTTTACCTGAATCTCTGCACAAACCACACAGGACACATGCTAGCTTATGATTTATAGTAATAGGAGTGAATTAGGTCACAGAGAGGATGCCTTCTCTCTCTCTGTCTCGCTCACTCACTCTTAAACACACATGCTCATGCACACAATAATACACAGTGCAGATAAAGTGGTGTTTTATCTGCCATATCTAGGACAGTGGTCGTAGTGAAACGGCAGATTTGTTTTCTAATCTGGGATTCAAACAAGGATATGTGCATACAAACCCATTTAAAGGGATAGTTCACCCAAAAATGAAAGTTCTCTCAATATTTACTCACCCTCATGATATCCTAGGTGTGTATGACTTTCTTTCTTCACCAGAACACATTTGAAGAAAAATAGAAAAATATCTTAGCTCAGTAGGTTCTTAAAATGCAAGTGAACTGAGATTTCTCTTTGAAGCTCCAAAAACCACTGACAGTCAGCATAAATGTCATCCATACGACACCAGCTGTTAAATTAATGTCTTCTAAAGCAACACGATCGCTTTTGGTGTGAAAAAGATCAATATTTAAGGACTTTTTTTTAACTCTAAATCATGCTTCCGGTCTGGAGCAGTATGCGTGTGTGATGTAATTGCATTGGCATTTGAAACATGCGAGAACCGAGGCACATGAGTCACAGCCGGAAGAGCAGCACTGTTTACAAGTGAGGAGGAGGAATGATGTTAAGTAGCTTGGTTGGTTTTGGTTTAGATCTGTATTTATCTCTTTCTTTACTCACAATCGTGCATTTGTGTGCTTATCTTGGATATCTCAACCGAGTGGAAAACATGAGATCACATTGATATCATGGCAATGCGAGTACGTCACACGAGAGTGATTTTTGGAGCTTCAAAAGAGAAATCTCCATTCACTTTAAGGACCTACTGAGCTAAGAGATATAATATATATATATATATATATATATATATATACAAATTTTTATTTTTTAATTTTTCAAATGTATTCTGGTGAAGAAAGTCATACACACCTGGGATATCATGAGGGTGAGTAAATAATACGAGAGAATTTTCATTTTTGGGTGAAATATCCCTTTTAGACCTAGGAATCAAGAGTTAGGCCTCTAACTAGACAGGGTTATTATAGTTTGTAGTTATTTTTTTTAATTATTTCTATCTTATTTTCATTTTTTTTTTTTTTTAGTTAGTTATCACTCTATGACTGATACCTTTTAGTATTTTAAGGATACTTTGTTTTCATTTTAGTTTTGATATTGGTATTGCCAAATTCATTTAAATATGATGAACAGCATTAAATATATCAGGGCTGTCTTGTGTTATTGCTATCTAATTGCACTTTCATGTTTAATGAAGGCAAGTTGTAAAGGTTTCAATATTTGTTATACCTACTATTTATCAAAAGCTAAAAAAAAATATTTTATTTTCATTTTAATTCACTAGTTTTAATGACGTTTGAATGATTTTCAATTAATGTTAGTTTTGTTTTTCTTTGTTCACAAAAATGTTTTCATTTAGTTTTTGTTAATTATAGTAATACTGTATCTACGTTATGTACTAATGTGGTTGGTCTAGTCTAGTACATGAGGAGTGTATGCACACACAAAAATCCTGTCTGGAACGTGACCAGACCTGTCATCTAGACTCTATCTGCCCAATATAGAATGAGGAATCAGAGCACTCCTGGCTGTTGCACTAATTCTACTGGTAGTGATAAGCAGCATATCGGCTGATAACAGCTCAGATTGTCTGTGTGCTTTTGTTCAAGCATGTAGGCTGCATATGTCATGTTTTGCATATGACGTTAGAAGTATGCATACACTTCTCAGACCTGGAAGAACAGGGCTGTTCTAGAACCTATGAACATTCCTGAACACAAGGCTGATTCTGTGCTCTGGAACCCAGGGCGGGGCCAAACAGCGCTCTATGCTAATTGGTCAAGTGACTCATGGTCATTGTTGCTTCAGCAGGGCAATGACACAGCAGGCCTTGTCTTCGTTCACAGCCTTTGTCTGTTTATGAGTTGTGCCATTAATGCCCCTGCCCTCAGAATAGAGTCGGAGAATAGTGGCTTTATTCTCTTTACTCTCGATTTTGTCACTCCGGGCTATTCGGATGTGTATATGCACGTTATAAGAAGATTTTGAACAGTCATAGGCTACAACAGGTTGAAAACTGCAAAAATAAATACGTTTAATCGGTTTATGTATAGTGAAACTGAATAGTCAATTGAGGACAAAGCTATATGGTTTTGTTTGTTTGGCTCATAGCTAAATGCAGCATTATTGCTTAGTTTTCATACAAGTATTCATTAAAGGGATAGTTCATCCAAAAATGAAAATTCTCTCATCATTTACTCACCCTCATGCCATCCCAGATTTAAAGTAAAGACTTAAAGAAAAAACTTTCTTCTGCAGAGCACAAATTATGATATTAAGAAGAATATTTCAGCTCTGTGTATGTCCATACAATGCAATGGATCCAAGTGAATGGATGCCAAAATTTTGGTGCTCCAAAAAGCACATAAAGGCATCATAAAAGTAATCCATACAACTCCAGTGTTTTAATCCATATCTTCAGAAGTGTTATGTGTAGGTGAAAAACAGATCAATATTGAAGTCATTTTTTGCTATAAATTCTTCTGCTTGCCCAGTAGGGGGTGGTATGCATGAAAAATGTGAATCACCAAAAACACAAGAAGAAGAATGTGAAAGTTATCTGTTTTTCACCCACACCTATCATATCACTCCAGAAGACATTGATTTAACCACTGGAGTCTTATGGATTATTTTTATGTTGATTTATGTGAATTTTTGAGCTTCAAAATTTTGGCACCCATTCACTTGAATTGTATGGGCCAAAAGAGCTGAGAAATTCTTCTACAAATCTTCATTTGAGTTCAGAAGATGAAAGTCATACACATCTGGGATGGCATGAGGGTGAGTAAATGAAATTTTCATTTTTGGGTGAACTATTCCTTTAAGGATGCAGTGATATAGGTATTTGTGGCTGATAATATACTATTGCCATTATTACATCTAAATTATTTTGTAGGTTTATAAAAGAAATCAAATAAATAAAAACATTTTTAAAAGATTTTGGGGTAGATGCTACTTCCCTGGCATTGAAAAAAGTTCTTATTCAGTACTGGTTCCATTTTTATTTTTTGTTTGTTTAATACCGGAACCATATGATATTCATGACATTCGGTTCCATTAGTGGTTTTTGGATGTGCAGTTTTGTACATCGTAAAATATTCTGACTCTGTTTCCTGCCTCTCTAATGAGCCAATAGCATGAAACACACAGCGGGACTAGTGTTGTAGAGGTCTTCACGGGTCCAAATATTTGTGCCTG
Source organism: Myxocyprinus asiaticus (assembly GCF_019703515.2). Taxonomy (NCBI): domain Eukaryota; kingdom Metazoa; phylum Chordata; class Actinopteri; order Cypriniformes; family Catostomidae; genus Myxocyprinus; species Myxocyprinus asiaticus. The sequence goes on from NC_059363.1 coordinate 15,112,441, forward strand.
AACTCGAAGAGACCTGGAAATGTACTACCCGGTCCCGAACCAGACCCGTCTATTATTTGAAATCTGGGACCCGGACCCGGCAGGGAGACACAGACCCGATTGACACCAATTTCATGGCTGATTGCTATTAACAAGTTAATTTAGTTCTGAAAACAAAACTTTGTGTCTTACCTAATGTAACGTTAGTAGCCTTCTCCTCTCTGCCTGGCCGTGATGCATATAATCCATCCTCCTTGCCAAGAAAGTTGGTAAAATAAATCCAGGTTTTTATTGATTCCTCTCTTGCTGATTGAAACAGCATAGCTAATCCACTCATTATTTCAGCTTCAAAAGTCCACTTGCTGTCACGGTGATGGATGACAAACGCGACTTGTTTAGAATCAGCTTTGCAGTTTTTTTTGTATCTCGCATAAGATAACTTCGACTGTTTGCCCTTTTGAACTATAATAACGATTGCTTGTTCGCTGCCATTTGCTGCTAACGTTAACATTGCTAATTTGCTATCGTGTGCCTTAACTCCGCTCTGCCTCTGATGTCACTCAGCTCGTTGTGGCTCTGCTCCGTTTTTCACCTTATTTCCCGGCCCGCACTTTCTCATCCTAATTTTACAATGTTGCAAGTTACAAACACACACACACAGCACCATCATCATCAGCGCTGTCTGATCATGGCCGGGCCTTCTCGGATTGACTCTGTTATTACACATAATGTTAAACAGACCCGGGACCCGCAGCAATAGAATGGGACCCGAACCGGACCCGGCTGACCATATAAAACGTGGATCCGAACCCATACGGTCCTGGGTCGGGTCTCGGGTCCTTGGGTTAGGGTGGACCCGTGGAGACCTCTATATTGTAGTCCAATTCTTGAACGGATGACTCTTATGAGCTGGTTCTTTTGAATCTACAGGTTGAAACACAAAGCGTGATCAGTGTAGTGTGGTTCCCAAACTATGCCTGAGCCAGTTCTTTTGAATCTGTAGCGTGGAACAGACAGGGTGATCAGTGCAGTCTGTTTCCTGAATTATTGACTTTTTTTTAGCCGGTTTTTTGAATCTTTGAATTTTTTGTTACAGTAGGACCATATATCCTTACAATTCCTATCCCTAATATTGTTTCAATAGGAAAAAAATATCATATAATTATAATACAATAACCATAAAAGCTAATATTGGCCGATACGGATATAGTCTCTGATATATTTTGCATTCCTATAGTATTTATTTAAACTTTTGAAATCTCGGGTTTGCCACTGTCTACACCAAATCAACCTTAATACCTAGACATTTTTCTCTTATAGGAGAGAACAGGCTGCTGTTTATCATGAGGAATGCATTGTTGTTCTGTATAAAATGCAAATCTCCAATTATGAAATTGACATTGAACATAATACAGGTGGATTGTGCATGTAAACATGGATGAATGAAGCCTAGATCTCCAGCTATTTGTTAACATTGCCATCAGTTTTAAAAAGCAAATTTCTTGTTTTTTCTTTCCACTTAATTTGAAATAAGATCCTGGCAGTTACTTATGCAGAGCAATGCTGTTATTTAAATCCTGTGTAGATAGCTGGAAATGGTTTTGACAGACACCAGAGAAAGAAAATATTTTTCAGTTGAGAGAGCACGAGAGTGAAAGAAGGGAGAGGGGTCATCAAGGAAAGAGGGGGAGGTTTTTAACTAACTGCATCTCAAGTGCTTCAGCACTCTCTCTCTCTCTCTCTCTCTCTCTCTCTCTCTCTCTCTCTCTCTCTCTCTCTCTCTCTCTCTCTCTCTCTCTGTCTCTGATTATCTTTCTCTCCTGATCTCTACCCTATCCCAACCCATGCTCCTCCTGTCTCTACAGCAGTTTCTGGAATGAGAGACAGGAGGAATGAGTAGTGTGAAGAGAGGGGGACATGCCTTACGTGGACCGGCAGAACCGCATCTGCGGTTTCCTGGACATTGAGGATGTGGAGAACAGCGGCAAGTTCCTACGGCGCTATTTTATCCTGGACACTCAGAAGGGAAGTCTGGTCTGGTACATGGACAACCCGCAGGTTAATGGGATATTATGTTGTTAAAAGTGCTCTTACATAAATTGCTCAGCTTGAAGTTTGAAAGCAGATCTTGGTAATGAAGTGCAGTGTTTTGGGTTGCTGTTTGAGGGAGTAATATTTGTTGTTGGACTTCTAGAACCTGCCTGCAGGTGCCAAACACGTGAGTTCCCTCAGTCTCACCTATATATCCAAGGTAAGCTGCACAAAACAGTTTTTCACGCATTCTGCCATTTCTGCATCATCACTTGTTGAGAAATGAATAGGCTGTTAAATTGCAGTGACACATTGCCGTTTACACCTGGTCACTCAAATGCATCTCCTGTAACCACCTGTAGTCAGATTTTGGGGGTGTCTGATTTCATGATGACATACAGCAATCATCACGTTAGTGTGTAGAAGCGCAAAAACTGTCAAAAAAGACCAAGAAAGCACAAGAAAACTGCCGCATTGTTTCTCTCAGATACACTTGAAATTAATCTAAGCTCATGTGGGACATTTCAAGCTGTTTTATCTACATGTTGTCATCAGACACACTGAAGAAGTTCTGTGATGTTCTTGTGATTGTTTCTGTAATCACTTTTTCAAATTATTGAATTTGGTTGGATGGTTATTTCCTTTTAAAGCCTCACATAACCTGCATAGTTTTAACTCTTGTTTTAGGGCAGTGGTTGATTGACAGGTGAGGGGTGGTGCTTCGCTGCTGTCCGGCATTAGCATTTACGCTTCAAATATTACGTGGTCACATGCGTTTTTGACTACCTCCTTATAGGGCTTTTCACACTGCGCTTAACCCCGGGATATCTTTATTCTAAACCCCGCTTTTAATCCGGGTAAAGCAACGTTTCACACTTGTAATTTTGAAAGGGGGTTATCACCGCTTTTTACCCGGGGTTTTAAAACCCTGCTCATTTGCGGGGTTAACCGTGTGTTGCATGTCAAAGGTATACAGTTTGAAACGATGCGGTGCTAGAATGTTTCAGGAAGTTGTTTAGCAACATACAACCAAACATATAAAGCCTCAGTACTTACCTCATTAAATATTCATGTGTTTTGTACCGTCACTGAAACTCTCACGTGCCTTTACGTTCTCCGTCTGAGGGAAACCGGTAAAGTGTCGAACAGTGGTGGCAAACACGATAACTGCCGTGATGAAGAGACAGTTTTCTGGGTTTTTTTGTGGCATATTTCAGAACATGAACGAAAAACAGCTGAATTGCTTGCCAACATTTCCACAGAAGAGCAGAGCAGCTCCATTGACAGGTTGCGTGACGAGCTGTATTCATCCAGTCATTATTAACGACACTGCAAATATGCAAATAAGAATGTTGACTCTGGGTTTAGGAATGTACAGTGTGAAACATTGGAACATGAATACCCAGGATTAATTATTAATCCAGGGTAAAGTGAAACATGAAACAGGATAGCCCAGGATTCTTTTTTCCTGCGGTTTAGAATAACCTGGGATTAATGATTTCAAGTGTGAAAAGCCCATTTGTGGTTTTTGTGATCCAATCACAAACGTTTTAGACCCAGTTTACACCTGTATTTAGCATTAACGACTTGTGAACGAATCAGCTGAAACACATCTTAATACCAGTAGGGATGCACACTATATTGGCGGCCATATCGGTATCGGCCGATAAATGTGAATTTTAAAGTTATCGGTCCGATAAGAAAATTTGGCCGATATATTAAAGCCAATAAATTATGGCTTTTTCAGGCACATGCTATTCACCATGTGGGTTTTGATTGGTGCCTTCTGGATTTGCTTTAGAGGATCATACTGGATCTGAGTAAACACTCCATTATACAGTATTTAGTAATGTCACATGCATTTTGTTTCTTTTTTCTATTTGTATGTTAAAGCATATTGTTGTGTTTACAGTGAGTTTGAGACTTGTTTGCATTCCTTAGTTTTGTATTTTCACAGGTTTGAATCAAGTGCAGTGCACTGTATTTATAAGAGTAGCTAACTCATCAAATTAATTTTAAATTGCAGAGTCATTATTCTTTTTTTTAAATAAAAAGAAGTTGGCCATAGGAATGTAACATTTCTTTATGTAACTGGTTCAAAGTAGGCTTCATTAGGTAAATGATTTTAAAGTTTTAGAGGTTTCTTGAAGGTTCCTTGTTTTCTGCAATTGAAGTATTTCATTAGAAGTGCTCCGGAGGTGGCTTTATAAGATGAACCTTTTGTTTTTGTAACCAGACACACAAAATGTAGATTTATATCCAGATATAGATTTATCGTGAAATATATCGGTTATAGACCTCCAAATACACTGAATTATCGGTTATCGTATCGGGCAGAAATTCCATATCAGTGCATCCCTAAATACCAGGTATAAAAGGGGTCATGGAGCACCATGTAAATAAGATGTTAAAGGAATAAGGTACCATTCAGTATCATGTTATAATTATCTGATACAAATATTCTGTTATGGGATCACCACAGTAGTTTTTAATATTTGTATTTCTATCAGATGTGGCACAGTTATCCATGCTACAGCAGACACTGCACTCTTTTCCCTCTCCTTTCATAGGTTAGTGATGCCACCAAACAGAGGCCAAAGGCTGAATACTGCTTCGGTAAGATTTTCTCACGTGCAAAACACTGAGTGAATTTTCACTTCTCACTCAATCTGGTACAAAGTTGTTATCAAATTCATACTTTTGGTGTAATTGACACCATTAGTGTCTGATAATGCTTTAGATTCAGTTAGTTTTGAATCTTGCATAGAAGCAAAATGTTTGGCACAAATAGCATGCAAAACAATATATTAAAACTAAATTATGCATTTCTATGAACTCCTTGACAGTAAGTCCAAAATATTTTAGTTTAGAGGCTGGGTCGACATTTTCTTAACTTGTTTGACTGCTGGAAAAAAATACCTGACGATTTAAAAAAATACAAATAACAATTGGCATCTGACGCTGAATAATTTTGCTGTGAAAATTTTTTTTGTTGCTTCTTACTTGGTGTGAACAGACCTCAAGCCTCAGTTGTTGATTAGTGCCTTAAGTGTATGTGGTTTGAATCCTGACTAAGCACTGAATAAAATGTATAGAACTTTGGTTTAAAACTTGTTTTTACTCTAAACATTGCTTCTGCGAAGGGCTTGTAATACTCTGTTGTTTAAGTGGTGCTCTATCAAAAAGAAGGCCTTTTACAGTTCTGTTCTCACTTGGATAATTTGAGTGCATACTCATTCTCACAGGTACACACTTCTGTGTTGCTTTGCATGTGCAGTCACTGCACTGCACATGGTAGCTGTCTGCAGAGCATAAATGGAAACAGGAAATGGTGGTCTGGTCACTTGGTAGATTTGTGTTCTAGTTGTGTGCATGTGTGCTTCTAAAATCTTGCTCTTTGCAGGATGCTTCTGTCAATTCTGAAGTACTCCTGAAATCATGTGTATAAGTTTAGTTCCTCTAAAATAGGCACCAGTTCTCTTCATCTTTGATTTTGTTAATTTACCATAGCAGATGCTTTAATCCAGACCAGACATGGCAGTTCCATGGCTTTGATTTTTGCTCATGTGTTTTGCTCATAATGATCCTGATACAAGTGGCCCTTCCAGATCTGGGCTGGTAATAATAAAGTTGAACTTTTGAATGTCATATGTGTTGATCCATGAGCTGTCACCATTGTGTCTTTAGAGCAAGGCTATTAACCCCATTTTTCTCTTGGGATATTGTACCTGCAAGAAGTTTACTGTAAATTGTTTCGAATATAACATCAAACAAATGACAACCTACAGTGGCTTTGCTGTGGTTGGTTTTAATCTCTTCATCTTTTGGGGTCTGAAATTTGGGGACCACCCCTGTCAAAAAAGATTGATTAGAGGTTAGTTTGCTGACCAGACTGTCTTTGTCAACTCTTGTTGCATTTTTATTTCACATAGGGCTGTGTTGATGCTGTCAAATAATAATATGTTGCAACACTTTTTTCACAGTATTGTATCAGGGTTCCCACGCATCCTGGAAAACCTGTAATTTTGCAATGTAATTTTCCAGTCATGGAATAGTCATGGAAAATGATAAAAAATAATTATTTGTCCTGGAAAATATTTAGTATAATAAAACTGTAGTGACTATGTCGCTGACAAGGTTTTTTTTTACATGAACAAAAACATGGTAACAATCAGGACTCATGAAAAGTGTCAAATACAAAATATCTGTAACGTTTTGTCATATCCGCCGGCTGCGCATTGTGAAACAACATGGCATGGCCTTTACATCTCGGGATGCAAATTAATTTGTATTAATTCAATTATCAGAGATACCACAGTTACCACATGTATGCAGAAATAATGCACGGGATCATGAAATCCAGTCATAAAATTTAGGGGTGGGTAAAAATATTGTTTTTCCGATTAATCGCAGTCTTCATTTGAATGATCTCCTATATCGATTCTTAAATCCCAAGATCAATCTTTCACTCAATGCGCAACCCTCTACTACAATGAGAGGAAATCACTCTCATTTGCAACCAAATTTTGCACTATACAACTAAAGTGAATATATTTGGCAATTGGCTGGTAAATGTTTACATTTCACTCACCAGTAATTGTGTAGTTTAGTCATGAAGTGTTCAGCAGCGAGATCCTTTCACAGCGTGTTGAGAGTAAAAGTTGTTCAAAGACGAGATCCACGCAACCCATTTGTCTTTGAATACTGTCTCTTTTAATACCCTTTCTGTTCTTTAGTCAGTTGTTGATCAAAAACAACTACAAAAAAACATTTAAATCTAAACTTGCATCGCACAGATGAGGTTAAGCTATTCGAGTACTCTCTAGTTAACATGCGCTCATTTAAAGGGGCGGTTTAGAGAAATGCCGCTTTTTATTAAAAAGACAGTACCGGTTTTAGCACGTGTTCAACAAATCAATGTAAATACTTGTAAATAGTACAAATTATGCAATTTAACAATAGAATATGTAACAAAAATAATATATGAAATATAATATCTTATTTATTGATCGAATACATTTATTTGTTCATTTTTAAAAAGCCAAAATGTGACCAAAATTATGAAAAAGTAATAAAATATAATAAGTAAAATTTAATATTTTCCTAACATACCTAGTTAAAAGGTCCCCTGTATAATTAACAGCATTAGGGAGAGAATTGCTTTTACATGTAAGCAAAAGGGACATTATAACTGAAATAAACCCATATGAATCGATATTTAATCGAAATCGGAATCCAATCGAATCGAGAGCTTGTGAATCGGAATCGAATTGAATCGGGAAATCCGTATCAATACCCAGCCTCAATAAAAATGGAATTGGCTATAAAACGCAGAGTGTCATGGAACATGACACATTTGGGACGAAAATATTTTTTTGGAATGCAGTTATTTAAATAAAAATCACATTATGTCCTAGTGTGATTATTAAACCGCAAAATGCTGCAATTTAATGAAATAAATAAATAAATAAATAAATAATATGCAGATGCTGCGTGCTTGAAAATGAATGTGTTAAGCTGGTTTCTCATGCACAAGTACTGCATCATGATCATCACACATGCTCTGTGTGTCTGAGCACGCACCACCAGTGTGTCTCGAGCCGCTTTACACCGTTCTGTTTCTGACGAGCTCGCTGCACCACATGCTACAACAAACCCAGCGTGAGAGAGTTGTGAACAAATTACTCTTTTGAACCAGATCTTTTTCATGAATCACCTGAAAATAACTGTGTTTGAACCCAGGAGCTCAGGTTCGTTTGAATCAGATTCACTTTCTCAGCAAATCAGCCATCAGTGAGCTCACAACTGGGAGTGCAGACATTTCAGAATAAGAGTCCCATGCGTATTTCGGGCTTCTTTATAATTAAAAGTCCCGTATTGTGTACCACTTTTTTTTTTTTTCTTCTTCTGGTAATTATTGATTGGGATTGGAGTAGCACAATAAACTGCATCTGGGATTTCATTCAATTTGCACTCTTGTATTCTCTGTGTCCGGGCCATCCGGTAACAGTAAAGAAAGACAAAAAGGCAATATTTTAAAACAATTAAAATTTTATATATATATATATATATAAAATCAAGCCTTTGACACTTAGGACAGTTGAGGGACTTGTACATAACTATTACACAAGGTGCAAACTTTCATTGATGCTCATGAAGACAACACAACTATATGCATACTATATGTAAATATCTGTAATGTACATTCTGAAGAGCAGTACTAAATAAAAAAAATATATTTTGTCTCTTATATTTGTATAAATTATGAAAGAGGTGTGAACATTTGAGACAAAAGGGAATGCAAACTTATCTTTTCAACTGTATATACTGTTCATTAAACCTTCGATGAATGGATTATCAGCTGACTTCCTTTTCTTTGGCTTTCTATCTTGTTTCAGAACAGCAATCTAAATCGAGAAAATATGTGATTTGGCTAGTAAAAACAGCCATTTGGCTCCTTAATGTTTCAGTTTTGGAGCCAATGGCTATTAAGTAATTTTTTAGTCTGGAGCCCTGATATTGTAAAATGTAGATTATTGTAGGAGTGCACATTTTATATCCCTTATTTGTTTGAATAAGCAGCTGAAAGCAGTGAAGCGCAAGCTTTTCAAAATAAGAGTCCCTGGTGTAAATTAAAGTGCCTTTAAAGTTAAAAGTTCCACACTATGAATCAAACCCCCCCAACCATAAAGTGCATCTGGAATTTAATTACATTTGGACTCTTGTAGCCTCTGTCTGGCCCTCCCCATCACAGGAAGAAAAGACTAAGAACATTTAATGTAGGCTACCAATTTAAAAAAATCTATTGGCAGATTTATAATTTCAACACATTATCGAATCGGCACAATCCAATATCGGTCGACCTCTAATTTGTATCTATTTATATAATGGTACATAATCCAATTTTAGTGTGATATTTATGTGGAAAACATGTCTTGAGTATTTTGAACTTGCATATAGCCTACGCTGTTTCACTGATAAGCAATGTTAAGGCCATGTTGAATGTGTGCCTCTGCCTGTTTAAGTAAGAGTCTGTGATACATAATTTATTTTGAGATTGTGTTGGTTTGTTTTGGTATGGGGACACGGTATTAATTTTATTTGTTCAGGTCTTGAAAAAGGTCTTAAAATGTCTTACATTTGATTTTAAAAACTCTGCAGCAACCCTGTTCACACCCAAAAAGCATTAAGAGTTTACAATTAAATGGGGATCTATCGTGTGGGGAAGTTCATTTTGCAGTTATTTTCATTAGTTTAGTCATTTTGCTAGTTTTCCTCTGCTCTTTTGGATACACTGTACTTCCATAACTTTGTGCAGGGAGCTTAAATTGTAATGTAAGTTTTAAAGGTGTTTGAAAGTAAGTTTAATAAGTGTAAGTTTGAAAAGTGACTTTGAAAGTGTCTGATAGAAATGTAAATGCAATGTCAACCTTGTGTAGAACTCACATAAAATGTGGTTTACAGTGAACCAGTGAAGAAAACACTTCAATGTCAAATGGTGGAGGCTGGTAGAGAAGGATTCTGCAAAGTTGTAACCACACAAGGACACACAATAAGATAACTAGGCAAGAGTGTGACTCTTGGTACATGGCAAAACGTTTAGCACATAAGGGAACATCAGTGGCGAGTGAATTCCACCTCTTCATCCCAGCAAACGGCCACTGAATTAACAGTGTCCAGCTCCATTTTCCAGTACCTTTTCACCCTGAAATTGATTAGCATATTCTGATTGACTTGATGGGCTGACACTATGGTAATCCGTAAAGTCTTCTCTAATACAAGATGTCTGTGTCTTGGTGCTTTATGGTTCTTTTTAAAAACACTAAAACTTTCGTTTTAATACACTGAGATTTCACAGAGATACTCTGTGAGCAAATATTACAGATGTGATTCTTCTATAGATAGGGCTTGTGGACATTTGCATGATGGAAAGTGGGATTAAGCTATGTCTTTTTCTATCTCTGCAGTCATCAATGCAGGAATGAGGAAGTACTTTCTGCAGGCTAATGATCAGCAGGATCTAGTGGAATGGGTCAGTGCGCTCAATAATGCAACCAAAATCACAGTGAGTGCACACACACAAACACACAGGCGTAAATGTATACAAACACCTACAGTACTGTGCAAAAGTTTTAGGCACTTGCTGAAAAATTATAGCATAGTAGTTTAACTTCAAAGTGCAGGTGGCATAAAAAAACTAGATATATGAAGACAAGATATGAAATAACTGTTAACTGTTAACAAAAACATCTGTATATTCTTTTCATTGCATGCAAATAAATACTATTTCAGTTCTCTTTCAAGCTTTTGTTCTTATAATCCTGGGTGGTTTGAATTAGTTGTCTAGCTATTAACAAGCTTATTCCATTCAGTGAATTTGAGTTACGCTGCATACATGTTTATTGATGAGTAAATTATGGTTTATGTTCTCTATCATGCAAGTAATGCATGTTGAAGTATGCCAAACAACAAAGTACTTGGCTTAATAACAGTCAGAAAACATTCCTGCACTCATTATGGCAGTTTCCGTATTAGAGTGATATCTTTTTCCCCTCTGTGATTACATGTCGAGTCACACATACAAGAAGTTAAAAGTTTCTCAGAAAACCTGTCCTGTCCTGTCCTGTTTTTTTGTTTTTTTAAGCCATGCATTTCTCATCCTGATTGATTTTTATCGTGTGCGAGTTACTTGGCAGACTGATGGGAAGTTGTATTGTTTGAACGATCCTCACCTCTGGGTCATCGCCACTTCAGAATGTCCACCCACACGTGTACTCTGCAAGTGGCTCTGTTTCTCCTCTATTCTTTCTCTAACTCTATGCATCACTAATATTCACATGCCACACTTCCACAAGCAATGGTAGGAACTCTCTCACTGTATGCCTGAGAGACTTGGAGTGTGGGCTTATGGATTGAAGGCTACACAATAAGATGTTTTTGAGTAAGGCCTGTTTCACACCACAGACATAAGGGGCAACAGCATGCTTGTGTTGTGCTTTTACACCGACAGCATTTCTGCTGCATAACAGCTGTGACTCTATACACAAAATAAAGTGATTTCTGGGTTACTGCTACAACCATCTATGGACACGTTGGAGAAAGAATTGCCATTGGCCAGTACATTTTTCGTTTTACTCGCCAGACTTTTGACGACATGTATGCGTAATGCAACTGAGAACTAAAAAAGATATTAAGCAAATCGAGAAGGGGACATCTTTACATATAAATATAAAGTATTCATATACACTCATCGACCACTTTATTAAGTACACCTGTACACCTACTTATGCGTGTGATTTATTTAATCAGCCAATTGTGTGGCAGCAGTGCAATGCATAAAATCACGCAGAAACATGTCAGGAGCTTTAGTTAATATCCACTTCATCCATCAGAGTGGGGAAAAAAATGTATCTCATTGATTTCGACCGTGGCATGATTAAAATTTTTGGTGCCATACGGGCTGGTTTGAGTATATCTAACTGCTGATCTCTTGGGATTTTCACGCACAATAGTCTCTAGTGTTTACTTAGAATGGTGTCAAAAACAAAAAATATCCAGTGAGCAGCAGTTCTGTGTAAGGAAACATCTTGTTGATGAGAGAGGTCAATGGAGAATGGCCTGACTGGTTCGAGCTGACAGAAAGGCTACGGTAACTCAGATAACACATCTCTACAATTGTAGTGAGCAGAATAGCATTGCAGAATGCACAACATGTCGAAACTTGAGGCGGATGGGTTACAACAGCAAAAGACCACGTCGGGTTCCACTTCTGTCAGCCACAAGTACTCAAGTTTTGCAACAATTTTACCTTGTAACAGATGACCAACAAGTGCATTACACTGGTCTTTAGCTAATCATCAGCTTCTTATTCAGTAAAAGGATTGTGGTGCTTAATTCTTCTTCACCAATGCTTTATTCAATCTCTTAGGAGTAAAATCTGAATATTTACCAGCCAGTGGCTAGCCAGTGGTTGTTTTAGTCACATGGAGCGAAATATAGTCACATGTGCAAGTGATTTATTCGCAATGTAGAGGGCTGTACTAGGGGTTAGCGATAAACCAGTTCATATTTCTACCAGTAAGGTAAAAGTCTATATCGTGGTTATGCAAAAGCCGCATGGTACGGAATGCATGTTCTAATTTGAAAGGCCATTACTTTGAAAATGTGTTTTACAAAAAAAAATTTATATATAGATTTTTCTTCTTCTTCATAAAAATATGTGTAGCATGATATATACAGCATCATTATTGAATACAAAATTTTATACAAAATTACTTCTATCCCCCACCTCTAGTTAGTTACTACATTGAGATAATTATAAAATAGTGAGATAATGAAGACTGTTGCAAACTTGATCTTTGTGAAATCTAATTTACATGTAGAAGGGGTATCACATTTACAGACAAATGATAATTAATCTAAACCGAACAGAACCCAGATCCCAGCGTTTAGCTATAAACTATAAACTATAAACTAATCTCTTATACGCTTCCTCACTGTCTCTCTTGCTCTTTGCTTTTTTCTTTACATCCCTTTCTCTCTCTCTCAGGTTCCTAAGTCCTCTGATGGTGTCCACTCTGAGGGTCAGAGGTTGGCTGCTAATGGCAACAAGAAAAAGGGCCCATACAGGACTGAGATTATTGGAGGAGTGGCTGTCGTCACACAGACACAGGTACTTTCATTCACTCAGGTTGATGATATTGACACACAAACAGGAAAAATACACACCCATTTATAGAATGCACAGACACATTCCGTCTGAAAAACTAAAGGAAAAAAAATTAAGAAATTATATTTGTAAGGTAATGAGCCAGTTAGAGTACCTTTTTAAGATTATTTTCACATTGTGACGTTATTTCATTTCACATTCAATTGTGACAATTAAGCACATTTTCAGCCCACCCAAATTCTTATTACCATTATTATTATTATCTCATTTTCAACTGTAATGTAAAAATGATGAAATATTACTGAAATTGTAAAGTGTTAAAAAATAATGGTCATGTTTGTTTTATTGTCTTTATGATGATTTTAAATATAAAAAATTATATTACAGTGCATTTTTACTGTAATATGTAAAAAAACGTCTGGATTATAGTAGTAACAGTTTTGGTGGGGAAAAGTTCTTGTTGTGAAAATGTCTTAATGGTCCTAAAATGTGTCAATATATGCAAATTTAGCTCAGTGTGTATATATGATTTCTCTTATTCTTTTTCAGCAGGATGGGGAGGGGTGTCACAGTGTTGGAGCAGAGAAGGTGAACTTCAAGAAGACTCATACCCATCCACCCTATATACACACCAGAGCAGCACAAGATCAGACTGTGATAAAAGCAGGATACTGTGTCAAACAGGGTGCTCTGGTGAGTCTGAGGGTCATGTGGTACCAGGTTTGAGTATGATCAAGACTGCAAAATTAGGGGGGTCTGGGTAACTCAGTGGTAAAAGACGCTGGCTACCACCCCTGGAGTTCGCTAGCTTGCTAGTTTGAATCCCAGGGTGTGCTGAGTGACTCCAGCCAGGTCTCCTAAGCAACCAAATTGGCCCAGTTGCTAGGGAGGGTAGAGTCACATGGGGTAACCTCCTCGTGGTCGCTATAATGTGGTTCGTTCTCGGTCCGCGCGTGGTGAGTTGAGCGCGGATACCGCAGTGGATGGCGTGAAGCCTCCACGCGTTGTCTCCGTGGCAACGCGCTCAACAAGCCACGTGATAAGATACGCAGAGGCAACTGGGATTCATCCTCCGCCACCCGGATTGAGGCGTATCACTACGTGACCACGAGGACTCAAAAGCACACTGGGAACTGGGCATTCCAAATTGGGCAAAAAAGGGGAAAAACTCCCCCCCAAAAAAGACTGCAAAAATATATAGAACCCCAAAAAAATAAAGATAATAAAAATATCCCTTTAACATGTGCGGTTTTTGCCTTTTGGCGTATGTGTAAAATCAATCTGTCATGAAAGATAGATTTTGTGATGCTTTTGGTGACTACTGGAGAGAATTAATTCCAGGTCACTGTTTTCTTCTTCTATTAGATGAAGAACTGGAAACGGAGATATTTTGTTTTGGAGCAGAACTCCATGAGTTACTTTAAGTCTGAGCAGGTATGTTGACATTAATTCTTCCCTTATGCAGTAATAATTTCTGTTAATTTGTATTGGTTGGTTGCTTCTCGATACAGCATCATCATCCATACCAGCATCCTTGCTTTTGCCTTTCAGTTTAGTTTGAATGGCTGCACTTTTACATTTTGTTGCCTTTAAATTGTATAGAGTTAGCAGATAGGCCTAGATTTATTTACTGGAGAAGACTTCTTATGCCAGATGGTGTCAGACCGCTGTTTTATGAAAGCAAGATCAGATTAGTTCTAGTTATTCTTTACACTAGGGTTTTTCTTTCTTTCTATTTTTTATTTTTTTTTTGTATTTAATTTTTTTTTATCTGAACTAAAGATAAAGCAAATACCAGCACTCTGTCTCAACATGAACAGCACTCTGCCTGTGAAATTCCAAGCATCTGCCAGTTGTGTGATTTTGGCTTTTAGATGAAAAACTAGATGCTGGGTTTGGCAAAGTTTGTGAGATTAATGGCATTATTTATTTAAAGATATTCAGGTGTTTTGTTTGAGGCAATTTGTAGCAAGTTAACGTGCTTGAGCAGAACTATTCTACTTTGTTTACTGAGTTACTGAATGTCCGTGAAATAATTTAAATTGTTGCGCCATTATTTGAATTATGACTATCTATTATTTTTTTGTATCTATGGGATCATTGATTTCACATTTACTCACTCATTCATGTAAACCAGGGGTACTCAGCTTTGCAAAGCTGGGGGGGCCAGAAAGCAGGATCCCTTTAGCCCTGGGAGCTGCACTCTTTTTTTTTTTTTTTTTTTTTTTTTTTATTAAAAAAAAAGTTTTTAATTTCTTTTTTATATGAATCAGGCAAGCACACAATCCTATATGCTATTTAATACATCATGGACACATGTAATTAACAAGAAAAAAATAAAATATAAGTATTGTAGATATATAGAAAGATTCTTGTAAAAGTGTGGTTCTTTAAAAAATAAAAACTGTGATACACTATTATAATAATCATATATAGGCCTATATGTTTTTTGTTTGTTTTAAAAGATTCACTCTTTTACATGTAGGCCATATAGTGCAGCAGAATGCACCACTCTACATTTGCATTTAGTCATTTAGCAGATGCTTTTATCCAAAGCGACTTGCAAATGAGAAACATAGCAAGCAATTTGTCATATGAAGTTCAACAACTATAGTGTTGTACTGCCAAACTATCAAGGTGGCTGGAGTAGTATAGGTGTTAGCGCAGTAAGTGCAAGTTAAGTTCAGTAGTAAGTCCCATTAGTGTGGATTGGTTAAGTGCTCGCAGAACAAATGTGTTTTCAGCTGGATCTTGAATGTACAAATAGATATACAATTAAACAATAATTTGTTATAATTTTTTAAAAATATAACAAACATAATTTACAGAGCACATTTCTTTGCAGCTCAAAATGAAACTTTGATAAGTGTGCACATTTAAACTTAAGTTAGTAACATTTGCAGGACAAAAATGTAACAAATGCAGAAAAAGGAAATAGATGTCAACACCAGTGTCAGAAATTAACTTTTTAATTACCGGACAATATTTGCCCCTGGATTTGTTTTAAAGGGGCTCTTTTTTTCTAACTATTTAAAATGCTGTGTCTCATCCGTTGACTTCAATTTAAGATTAACCAGTCTGGCCATTCTCTGTTGACCTCTCTCATCAACAAGGTGTTTCCATCTGCAGAACTGCTGCTTACTGGATGTTTTGTTTTTGGCATCATTCGAAGTAAATTCTAGAGACTGTTGTGCGTGCAAATCCCAGGAGATCAGCAGTTACAGACATACTCACACCAGCCCGTCTGGCACCGACAATCATCCATGCGATTCTCCAGTCAGCCAATCGTGTGGCTGCAGTGCATAAAATCATGCACATACGGGTCAGGAGCTTCAGTTAATGTTCACATCAACCATCAGAATAAGGAAAAAATGTGATCTCAGTGATTCGGACCGTGGCGTGATTGTTGGTTCAAGATGGGCTGGTTTGAGTATTTCTGTAACTGTTGATTTTCATGCACAACAGTCTCTAGAATGTACTCTGAATGGTGCCAGAAACAAAAAACATCCAGTGAGCGGCAGTTCTGTGGACAGAAATGCCTTGTTGATGAGAGAGGTCAACTGAGAATGGCCAGACTGTTTCGAACTGACAAAGTCTACGGTAATTCAGATAACCGCACTGTATAATTGTGGTGAGAAGAATATCATCTCAGAATGCTATTCTGAGATGCGGGTTGGCGGTGTTTTGGCGGCATGAGGGGGACCTACACAATATTAGGCTGGTGGTTTTAATGTTGTGGCTGATCGGTGTATCTCTGAGCTCATTTGTCACCCAACACTCTGACTCGCACTGTGGCAGTGACAAGCAGGTGTGGAAGAGAGACTCTCATGTTTAAAGTGACTGAGAGCACGCATAAACTGTTTGTATCAACGCCCGCACAGATTGACTTATAATGAGTGGCTTATAATGAGATTTATATTAGCGGACTTGTTGTTTAATTCATTATTTGTATCCGTTTGCCATTTCTTTTCCTCTTTAACGGTCAGCAGTTTATCAAAACTGAGAATTACCGTAAAGGCTCTAGAAAACTGACATCTCAAAATTCATACACCTTAATTTTATGTGATGACAACATCACACAAGCCACAAAAAGTTGGTTTGCAGGCCGGATGTGGCCTGCAGGTCGCCTGTCCATGGATGTAAACCAACCAACCAACCACAGTTTGTTTTTTTCACATGCTACTCAGATGACCCGTTTCTGTCTAAATTGGCATAACCTCCAAAATGGACCACACTTGTACCACTAGTCATAGATCTGGCTCTATGAGACAGCCTTTTTATTTGTTTCTCTTTCTCTCATCCTTTTTCTTTCAGGAGCGGGAGCCTTTGCGGGTTATTCTTCTGAAGGATGTCCATAAGGTGCAGGAGTGCAAACATGGGTACAAAACAAGTGTAGAATTTCAGCCAATAAGATGTTCTTGTGATATTCTTGTTATATTATAAAATTCTGGATGCTTCTGATAAGATTCTTTTTTTCAATAAGAAGTCATCTGAGGTAGATTTATATTTTATAGCAAATTTTATTATTTATTTTTTTAAAAAAAATATATAATTTACTTTGCATTTTCAGTGAAATAATGATGCGAGACAACCTCTTTGAAGTCGTCACAACCTCTAGAACATTTTATGTCCAGGTGAGATGTCCTGGCATGCATTAGTGTTCGCCCTGGTGGACAATTAAGTGGGTGAAAAAAATCCCATTAAAGGGATAGTTCACCCAAAAATGAAAATTCTCATCATTTGCACACCATCATGATATCCCAGGTATGACATTCTTTCTTCACCAGAACACATTTGAAAAAAATTTGAAAAATATCTTAGCTCAGTAGGTCCATAAAGTTGCTGTAAGCGATTTATTTATTTATTTATTTTTCATGGAAAGGTATGCAGAAAATGTTCCTACTCCCTGAAAGATATTAATGAAATAAATGTCCTGAGATAACTCACGGGTCTCTGTGAACAGCAAACAAAAATGTCTCCGCAGGCCACGGTCCATGATGCTTTCTGCCTGTCAATCATTTTGCGCATTCTCATGTTGTTGTTGAAGCTGATCACTGAGGCTTTTTGCCATTTTCAGATCAGGGACTAAAAACGGTTCAAGGAACGAAAACATAAAACTAACTACATTTTTAGCAGAACGTAACCTTAAACCGGAACAAAGTGATTTTCAATTGTTCTGGAGGGAAAACGTTATTTTTAAATGCTGGTAACCGGTTATAACTGGGTAATTTTGTTCAGATAATTTTTTCATGAAACAAAAGGCCAAAGTGTTTATCACAGTAATTTTTTTGAACTACACTTTATGTTGCCCGAAAAAATGAAACATGTACTTTGATCCTGAAGGAAACTGCTGCACTACTTTGACTAATCGCCCGTTGTGGAAGTGAATGAAGAACTTTTTAACAACTATGTATAATTACTACATGTACATGCACAGCTAATCCAGGTACAAGGAAAACATTATTAGAGGTAAAAATGACATTTCTCAGTTGTGTCCAAGTCTTCATTGAATTATTGTTAGATATGATGCATTAATACAGACTTGATGCTGCCATATTTTGACTCATAAGAAGATCTGTAAATAAAATTATATTTACTGTTAGTTAACTGCTTGTTATGATTTCTATGCTGATAAATCCACAACACAGGAAAAAAATTAATTGCTTATTTTCACTTATTTTGGTGAGGCAAGTGGCTTATTTTGGGCTTGTTCTTCCAGACCATGTTGCTTGTTTCTTTTGCATGATCTGGCAACACTGCAATTGCTGTTTCACCCACCCAGCAGAGTACTGTCATTTTTAAAAGAAAGTTATTAACCGTTCTTTTATTTTGTTCTAACCGGTAACCTTTTGGAAAGAAGGCTGCGGACCTTCTGAACTGGAACTAAAATATACAGTTTTTGCTCAGAACGAACCGAAATGAAAAACATTTTGTTTTTTAGTCCTTGATTCAGATATCAGCTATTGTGTTACTGTTGTGTTTGACAATGGCTTCTGCTCAGAGTCGGTCTCAATTAAAGCTCCTTGGTCTCAAGGCATCTTTGGGGGCAGGGATTTGGAAAGGGGGGGCGTGGCCACTACAACGGTTCAGTGCATTAGCGTTCCAGAATGGCTAAAATTGCTTACAGCACCTTTAAAATGCAAGTGGATGGTGATTCGACTTTTGAAGCTTCAAAAAGAACAGATAGTCAGGATAAACGTCATCCATACTGACTCCATCTGTTAAATGAATGTATTCTAAAGTGACACGATTGCTTTTGATGCGAAAAAGATCAATATTTAAGTACTTTACATCATCCTTCCAATCAGCAGCGCTATGCACGTGTGACTTAATCACACTGGCACGTGAGACACACGTGGAAGAGCAGTGCTGTTTACAAGTGAGGAGGAGGAACGCTGTACAGAAGCTTAGATGATTTTGGTTTAGATCTGTATTTATCTGTTTCTTTACTCACAATAGTGTGTTTGTGTGCTTATCCTGGATGTCTCAGCCAAGTGGAGAATGTGAGATTACGTCCGTAACATGGCAACACGAATACATCACACGAGAGACCGCGTGAACTCAGCCCTCTTGTGAAGCTTACCGTAAGCATTGGATTATACTTAAAAAGTACTTGAATATTTATTTTTTTTTGCACTAAAAGTGATCATGTCACTTTAAAAGACATTAATTTAACGCCTGGAGTCAGTATGGTTGACGTTTATGCTGACTATCTGGTCTTTTTGGAGCTTCAAAGGTAGAATCACCATCTACTTGCATTTTAAGAACCTACAGAGCTGAGATATTTTTCTTCAAATGTGTTCTGCTGAAGAAAGAAAGTCATATACACCTAGGATATCATGAGGGTGAGTAAATTTTTCAACAAAAATTTTCAGTTTTGGGTGAACTATTCCTTTAAATCTATTTGCATCATTCTGTTTCAGGCTGATAGTCCAGAGGAGATGCACAGCTGGATCAAGGCCATTTCAGGAGCCATAGTGGCTCAGAGGGGCCCGGGCCGGTCTGCAACCACTGTATGTGTACACACATTTACATCAGCAAGCACACACACACACACAACATGTTGACCTAGGCACACATATATCCAAAAACAGGTAGTCACTCCGGCTCGCCTGTGAGCAAAACAATGGAGCATGAATTTATGAGCCGAGAACATGTGGAATGTATGATGTGCTGGTGCGGAGGTATTTTATTTTTAGATTTTTCTTATTTTATTTTATTTTTTAAACCACAGTAGTTTATCTACACAACATCTATCTCCTTCTCACACACATGCGTACTCACCCACAGGAGTAAACTGACTCCAATAACCTGACTGCAGTGGTTTGGGTTTGAGATTGGTAATACATTAAAAGTGTTTTCACGTTTATCATGTGGGCCAAAATCTGTCCCTTTCATACATTTCTCTCTCTCATGCTTTCTCCCTACAGACAGTGTACCCAAATACTATTTAAAGGACTCTTAAAGGAATATTCCGGGTTCAATAAAAGTTAAGCTCAATCGAAAGCATTTGTGGCATAATGTTGATTACGACAAAAATCAGTTTCGACTTAAAAAAATAAAGCAAAAATCTGGGTTACAGTGAGGCACTACAGTGGAAGTGAATGGGGCCAATCCGTAAATGTTAAAATACTCTGTTTCAAAATTCTTGCCACAAGATGTAAACAGTATGTGTGTAAACATGATTTAAGTGTGATAAAATCACTTACTAACCTTTTTTGTGTAACATTAAATCCAAAGTTATTTCAAAGCTTTGTTGCCATGACGTAATGCCGTAAAACCCTAAAGCAACCATAAAAATGAAGAATTAAACAACTTTACAGCTCAAATAATACACAAGTTTTAACAGTAGAATTAGTGTGCTTTTACAAAATTATAAGTGTCACATTTCTGCCGTTAATCCCTTTAAAAATTGTCCTCATTCACTTCTATTGTAAGTGCTTTACTGTAACCTAAAGAAAAGGAGTTGAAATAAATTTTTGTTGTAATCAACATTATGCCACAAATGCTGTCGATTGAGCTTAACTGTATTGAACCCGGAATATGCCTTTAGACGACTCTCAAAAATGCATGAATATTTTGCATTTGACAACAATACTATACATATGTCATTCAAAATTAAGACCGTGTATTCAAAGGTTTTCTGCTAGTCAAACTTTGTAGAACATGTCCATATTTAATGCAATGAACTACACTTTTGGTTACTCTGCTAGGACACCTGCGTAAATTTGAAGGGAACTGTCATCCACTAACAATGACTGGTTAGTATTTGCAAAAATGGCTAAGAAAAGTAAAGGGAAGTGGTTTAGGATCATATCTTTCCAGATGCCACTCTGCCAGTTTTTTTTATCTAGAGCAATGACATGCATTAAGTGTGGCTTAAGTGTCCATATACTTTCTGGGGACACTGTATCTCTCCTGTTCTTTCCTACTCTTTATCTCTCTTATTCTTCCTCTAACGTAGCTCTGCACTGTTGTTTCAGATGCGTCAGGCCAGAAGGCATTCAAGCCCATGTATTCAGAGGTACACACCACGCGTCACTCAAGGCAGCACGTATGTGAGCTCAGACCCTTGACCTGCCGCCCTTTTCCGCTCTTCTCCGCTTCACTTTAGAGGAGTCTCTAATGCACATACACACACCACGTCACACACGGACATATCTAGCTTAATTTTTTCCACTTTGCTTTTTCAAAATAGCAAACTTTACACACAATAATAATAATAAAAATCTAGTTGAGACTGAATACGCAAATTTTATTACCTTTATACACTCAATTTTCTGCTGACCTCAAGTTTGCCTGCTAATTCTCTCCTTGTTTTTTTTTTCTCATCTGTTTATTCTCAAAACTGAGTGGCTCCTTCGTTTGAACTAACGGTTAATATTGGCGCCCTTCTCGATTTCTAATGCTTTTGCCTTTCTGCCAGCCCACTGCAGTCTCCCACTACACACTCAAAACGCATGTTTCTCGTATTTCAATCATTGTTTTCAGCACATCTGTGTCTATTTATTATAAAGTAATGTGTCTAACATGTAGTTCATGAAGTTTTTCAACATTGTGTTTTTTACTCTCTTAAATTATGCTCTAATCTATTAATTATCGATTACAGTCAACTTGAAATGACATAAGCCAAAAAGGAAATTTGCTTCTGAAGCTTAGCAAGATATTACATTTTATATGAATGATTACAAATCTTTTTTTGTTGTTGTTGTTTCTCTGGAAATACATGCACTGAAGAATCATTCACAATATGACCTAGAGGGTCAATTTAAATTTGTTGTTTAAAGTTAATAGGGTTAATTTTAAATTTGTTGACTTTGAACCTTTATTATTTCTAATGCACATTATTTCCAAATCTCACAGATTCACAGTTTAACAAAGTCACAGTTTCAAATTAGTTTGTTTTTGATGGATGTTTGAGTTGTATGTACAGTATAATGATGTGGTTACACATGCTTTTTTTTGTTGTTGAGCGTTTTGGTGTACGTAACAGCGGGAAGATGTTTGTCTTGTGCCGTAAACTCTGACATCAGGACCTCAATTCTTGTTAAAGTTATTAGATTAGTCCGTATAATTGTGTCTGCACTTTCTCAGACAATCATTTAGTAAAACGTTGTGGACACTTTGGAGACATGACTCAAACTGGTTAAAGAATTACTTTTTTTATATTTCTTCTGTTGTTTATCAGTCCGCAAACAGGCAATAGAATATTACAGGTGGACTCAGTCATTTTACCCTCATTAAAAAAGTTGTACATACATTTTTTTTTTATTGCAGGACCTCAAGTGCAGTGTGAACACACCACAAAATGCTTCCTAAACACAGCCACATAATGGCGAACAGGGAGAGAGTTCATAGCAGACCACGTAAACCTACAACAATGTGTGAAAATTGACACAAATAGGTGTCAGTTAGGGCTGTCAATTGATGAAAATGTTTAATCCAATTAATCGCACATATAAATATTTGCTGAACAAGCCACTCAAATAGCAATAATTCTATATATAATGATTCAATAATTATAAATAGTTATATTTATATAATTATAAATATTTAATCATTATATATAGAAAATATAAATATAATAATATATAAATATAATAATTCAGATAACTAAAATGCATTACATTATTGTGACAGATGAGCAAAACAGGCATAATACAATACAAAAAGTGGCTTTAGAAGGCAATGTATTGTTTATTTCCATAGTATTGAACATACAGTAAGCCTGTCATTGGACTACATTCTACAGTAATCAATTTTGCAATTGAATTCGTCAATTTGTCCAAGTTAGATTTATTATAAGCGCTTGTCTAAGGATGCGTCAGTGTACACATGCTTCATACGGATGCTTTTGGAGCGTCTCACTTCGGTTGCTTCGTGTCATAAATACAGTGGATTTTGGTTGCTATGTCAATTTAAGCGTAGTTTGAAACTTAAGAAAAGAAGTCTCGAGATCCCTGCATTTCGAATAGAGCACAACAGTGCTCGCCCACTTATTCATCTGTCAGAGTTTATTTTTCCAATTCAATTTTCCCATAGACTTTTCATAAAATCATAAAATAGTTGTAAACCATGAACCAGACCAACCAGCTCTGGGGTAAATCATATCATCACAAACTTTGAGGCAAAAAAGTATTCAAAAATCAGACAAAAAGACAAGGGTACAAGGCTGTGTACTTACCGTCTTTCGTGAGGGCACTGACTACAATCCCATAAAGCATGGCAAATGAAGTCATTGAATAAAAAACGATGGGGATATATAAAACAATTGATTTTAGGTTTTTTATTATAAGTATAGAAACAATATATTTTAAGTTTTTTGCTAAATATTCCAATATGTACATGTAACAGTTAAAAGGATGGACAAGGAGGAAGCCAGAACTGGCTGAACAGTAAACGTAAAGTTTAATGTCAAACTCAACATAAAACAAACATAAACACACACACATGCAGTTTTCTCTCGAACTGCCGTCTCCGGCTCCCCTTTATCTCTCTCCTGCTGATCATCAGATTCAGCGCCGGCCATGCCCTCCTCCTCGTCACACTCCTTCCCCACCCGATTCAGGCCGGGGTGCCACCGGACTGACTTACCCCCCCCCCCCATTTCTGGAGAGGAGATGCTGCCCTTCCAGCCGTTCTGTAAGCCGGTGGTCCTCCCCGCCTCTTGGGAACCTGGGGGAGAGACGAGGGGAGGTGTGGGGAGAGGGAAAGGGTGAGCGGGAGAGAGGAGAGAGAGAAAAACTTGCTTGCCAGTCCCCAACCGCTCCTCCTGCCTCTGGCAGACGACAGCTTGGTCCTCCCCTGGCGGACAGCAGCGAGGCCTCTGACCCCTGCCAGACGGAACTGCTCCTCCCCTTCTCGGCAGATGGCAGCGGTTCTTCCAGCTCTCGGCGGCCAGCAGCGACCCCTCCATCCCCAGGCAGATGGCCGCGGCTGCTCCTTTGGCGGACGGCAGCGGCGAGGACTCCGCAACAGCACATCCCTCCTCCCTCCATGGGTTTCAGCACCATTGTAACAGTTAAAAGGACGGGCAAGGAGGGGGCGGGATCCGGCTAACAAACTCAACATAAAACAAACATAAACACACACACATGCAGCGCAGCCGCATGCGTCTCTCTCTTTCAAACGTCTCCGGCTCCCCTTTATCTCACTCTCCCGCTGATCATCTGATTCATTACCGACTGTGCACCTTCACAACCCGGCCACGCCCTCCTCCTCATCACAGTACAAATGGAAATGTAGTTTAAGGGTGAAGAGACATCGACTCGATTATGTCATTCACAGTGCTTCATGGGAGTGGGCAGTCGCTCCGAGGCACGTTTCGTAGGCTTTGTTGGCTATGGTTCTTGGTGAAGCTTTCTCTGCTGGACCATGGTAATGTAGTTGTTTACCATGAATTCCGCTTTCAAACACAATTTTTAAACAATGATGTTGAAATATCACAAATGGTTGACTTCAACGGAAGCATATTCCATTGATGAACAACCTCGGAGTTCAAGGTAGGACTGTCTTTTAAGGTTTATAAGTTATTGTTGAAATTTTATGACCAATTAGTCTATGGATTAAATTTAATGAGATTTTTACTTTGGGAACCAGTCTGTTGTGCTCTGTTGCGCTCCATCCAGTATTGTTTGAATGCAAGAACACATTCTCATCCTGTGCTGTTGCTGGTGGTACTTCACTTGGAAGGCAGGGTGTGGGCTCCTGAAGACAATGAACTCTGGGATACACTTTGCCCGAAAGATTTAGTGTGGGTTAAATGCACTGAGCTTTGACATGTTTTAGACATAGGACAGACTTGCAGATTAGGTGCCGTGTGCGCGTGCACTTATGTGTGGGTATTGGGACAGGGCCTGAGTGCAGTTTGTTCTGTCTGTACTGCTGCCCGTTGCCTATACAGCTGGAGATTCGCTTACTGCCATTGCTGAAAGCAGGTGGTATTTCAAGCTTGAATTGCTCAGATGGTAGAGAAATTCTACATTACAATCCAGGGATATGTTTAATTGTGCAAAATTTTTATTGTGTTATTTTTTTTTATAACTAGTCACAATGAATTAACAAGTTTTTGCATCTATTCTTTGACTGTCTAGTCTTCATGTCTTGCTGTTCTCATTTTTGCATGGATGCATTTCATGCCATGAGCACCATGTTTTTACGACACATGTCAAGGTAAAAAGTTCAGTTTTTTAAAAACGTGTCTCGAGACCCCTATTTTGTACTTCGTTCCACTGAGTCTAGCTGTATTGAACACAAGAACATGTCCTCTGGGAATGAAACCTAAAGGCCCAGGTATACTTCGTTTTGCCTGTTCAACCACGTTGCCTTTGTGAGTATACCCTTCTGACCGCGAGCGAATACGAACGCGTTTGACGCATGCCCACTACAACCTTTTTGTGATACTCTTTTAGAAGAGTCAATGGCCGGCTCATACGCCGACGATGTGCACAGACGATAACCATGTCCACGAGTCAAGAAAATCTGGCCAGTGCGCGGACTGTATTATGACGAAATTTACATCATGTATAATGTGTGCGGAGCGATCAACAACGCGGTCGCGCCAAGTATACTTTGGCCTTAAGAATGCAGGTGTAACCTTGTCTCAATCTTTGTGCTTTGTTCCTAACTTTTTAATTCTTATGTTCTTTCTTTCATTCACGCTTTCTCTGTCTTGCCTTGTCCCTCACTCTTTTTTCTCATTCATCATTCTTTCCTTCTCCCACCTTATACCTCTCTCTTCTTCTCACATTCTCTCATGCTGTGTTTTCCAGTGATGGGGATACTGTAGCTGGGCTCACTGAACACTAAAACTTCTAATCTGGTGCTCTGCTGGCTCTAGCCTCTGGTACCTCTCACCTTCTACTGCTGTACTCATCCAAAACTCCTTAACCGTTTCTCGGATGTTCTTACAACCGAGACTGCTCTTAATCATTATTGCATTAGTCTTAATGCTTTCATGTAGTACATCTGTCTTTTCTCACAACTGTAACTTCTAATCTTGTTGAATTTTGAACAGCTGTCCTGAACCTCTTGTATATAGACTTGAATAATTGAATAAGTTTCAGTTGTATTCTCTCCATCTCTCCCTCTCCCCGTTTAGGAGCACATTGTTGGCAGCTCCTGTTTCTACCGCCAGCACCTGGGTCACAACACCCTCTGGACGCCCAGCCCTGCCATGTCAGCACACCCAGAATCCCGTGGTCCCACGAGGCCTGGCCTGGGACAGCGAGCACTTCATGAGCCTGCTGCCCCAGCCCCGCCCACATGCCCGCCTGTCACTGCAAGAAACCCGCCTCTCCAAGTAACTCACGAATCGCCATGGCGACGACGCAGCAGCTTTGGGATGCTTGACGCTCCATCGCAGCAACTTGATCTGGATAGTGAGGATCTGCCCATCAGTGAGGTCTGATTGTTATATGCCGAGCTTTTACCTGTGACCCAGAGATATACTCTCTTTTAAAATGTTCGTGATGTGTAAGGATGGATTTGAAAGAAAATAACCAGGACTTTTCGTAGATCAAATCTGAGCTAAACTGGATCCAAGCTTATTGGACTTAACCTGTCGACCAAATTCAGAACTGTAAAACAGGTTATGTCAAATAAAAGATTTTGTCTGGAGTCATGTAAATCTAGATCAGAAAATTCTGGCTTGGGAGCAACACTACTACCATGAAACAGACACCAAAGATTCTACACCTAAACATCTCGAATGGATAACTGGGACTGTGTTAGACTGCGGTTGAGCTGTGATGAAATAGATGGACAATTTACAATTAAAAGCTTTACAGATCATGCCCAATTTTTTTCTGCATTTTTTTTTATGTACAGATTCCTAATGCCTTTTTTTATAAGTATGTTTATGTACTGTCAATGTGACTAGTTGATTCTGTGGACTAAGCTGGGGTTTATTTTGACTGACATGCATTTAACTACCTTTTATCTGCATGTATACATGATATGGGTGAGTACTTGTAACTGTAATACAGTTGTTTGTCTCCTACTTCACTAAACAGTTGTGGATAAAATCTTCAGTTGATTTAATAATTCAATGGGTTATGTACAGTAATATCCAGCGGACTGACGACGTATAATTTGCCCACTTCCCTGTCATGTTGGTGGTCATTTGGCATTCTTGGGATGACGGGAGTATCTGACTAGTTGAGTGTGTTTGTGTATGAGTGTATGATTGCTTCTTGTTTAATTATTATTATTATTATTATTTTTTTTTTTTTTTGTCTTGTGTGTTTTTGGGATTTAAGTATGACTACTATGACAAAATGCTTTTCAGTGTAGGTTTATTTTTGGACTGTGATTTATTTTTGCCCTTTGTGAACTGAGTTACCTGGTACGGTCCTGAAGGGCCATCTAAAAAAGTGCCTGTATCTTTTTCTCCCAGAGGTCCGGCAGTTTTAACTTGTCTTGTTTTGTGCTGTAACAATTTTAATCTTGTATGTTTATAATATTTATTTAAAAAATTTCAAAACAATAAAGCAATTTTGAATTTACCCAATTGATTAAATATCACATTTTAACTCGCCATACAAAACAGTTGCTAGACATTTGTTTGAAGTAGAAAACTTGTTTTATTCTTTTTCTGATTGATTGATTAACCCAGGAGCAGTTTTTGCTTGTAACTATGCTATGACAGTGTCTTAGAGATGATATACTTATTTACAATATTTAAGGGTAAGTTCAACCAAAAATGAAAATTCTGTCATCATTTACTCACCCACATATCATTCCAAACTTTTATAATTTTTTCTTCTGTTGAACACAAACTGAGACATTTTGCATAATGTTAAAGCTGCTGTTCTCCATACAACAAATATTAATGCAAACTGGGGTTGTTGATCATCAAAATGCACCATTTAAGTAGCATATGTGCCATATTCCAATTCTTCTGAAAGAAAAGAGCAGCTTAGATATTTACCAAAATATCTTTGTGTCCCATAGAAGAGAGATAAATAATATGGCTTTGGACATGAGGGTGAGAAAGGGTAAATAATAGCATAATATATTTTTTATACATTCCTTTAAACCTTCTGTCAGTGAAATGGTGACGTTATTGCCCTCTGTTGGAAGTTGGAGGCTACTGTATTTATTCACCTGTCCAACTGTTAAATCCTTTTACTGCTCTGTGAGTCTCTAAAAACAAAAACATCTGTGAAACTGCTGTAAATAACTTGACACAGATGATTCATTAATTTTACAACTATTCCAAAATATTAGGTAATTAGTCCAAACTATCAAAGTGGTTATTCTTGACCCTTAAGCGTGTGCAGTTGTCAAAATACTTTCATGGTTTTGCATGTCCTTTGTGTATGTCCCATGTAAATTTTATACTGACTTTAGTGAGACTGTCTTGGACAGGAAGTGATGTCACCAACTTTTAGATCATGACTGCTGCGAAGATAATACGATGGAAACCTCAAGAGAACTCCTGCATGGCTGACTGACAGTATATTTACACTCTCATGCCTTTTGGGAAAACATTTTTTGTTAAGCATTCCCCCAAAGTAGAGCACCACCTGCTTCTGCATCAGCTGACAACAACAGTCGAAATAACAGCAGTGTTAACTCAGAAACTTTGGTAAAATGTTTTGCTTCAACAAAAAGATTTGGGGTATAAAATGATGCATGGGAAGATATTGTCACATCTAAGGAAGATTGGAATTATTTAACCTTTAGTTTTATGTCCTTTGTTAATTCTTTTAATTCTCATTGCCTATGACTTTTAACATCTAAATTAAATCTATTTTTAAAAAATAAAATAAAAATAAAAATACGTAAGGAAAACAGGCATTTGTATTTCAAAAACAAGTATTTGACAAGGACCACCTTTTGACATTGGTGCTATAATTTTGTGAGTTAACCATTTTTTCCACAAACATTGACAGCTGTAATGTGGTTAATGGATGGATCAAAAAATGTTTAGCTGTTTGTAATAGAAAAATAGCAGAACCGAAACTCTTTTGGAAGTTTAAGCAATTTCTGTTATAATGTAGATTTTTAACTAGAGCTCATACAATACATTGGCTGAAATAACATGTTGTTAAAGGAATAGTTCACCAAAAAATGAAAATTCTCATCATTTACTCACCCTTATGCCATCCTGGACGTGTATGACTTTCTTCCTTCATCAGAACACAAATGAAGATTTTTAGAAGAATATTTCAGCTCTGTAGGTCCATACAATGCAAGTAAATGGGTTCCAAAATTTTGAAGCTCCAAAAATCAAGTCAGCATAAAAGTCATCCATATGACTCCAGTGGTTTAATCAATGTCTTCAGAAGATGTTTGATAGGTGTGGGTGAGAAACAGATCAATATTTAAGTCAATTTTTACAATAAATTCTCCTCCTTGTTCAGTAAATCTCCACTTTAACTTTCACATTCTTCTTCTTGTGTTTTTGGTTATTTACATTCTTCATGCATATAGCCAACTATTGGGCAGGGATAAGAATTTCTAGAAAAATTAGACTTAAATATTGATTGGTTTCTCACCCACACCTATCATATCACTTCTGAAGACATGGATTTAACAAATGGATTCGTATGGATTACTTATATGCTGCCTTTATGTGCTTTTTGGAGTGTCAACATTTTGGCATCCATTCGCTTGTATTGTATGGACCTACAGAGCTGAAATATTCTTCTAAAAATCTTCTTTTGTGCTCTGCAGAAGAAAGTCATACACATCTGGAATGTATGAGGATGAGTAAATGATGAGAGAATTTTCATTTTTGGGTGAACTATCCCTTTAAAGTTTAATAGTTAACTGCATAGTGATTTATAGTGCTACAAAATCATTTTATTGGGGGGAAAAATGCATGCAACATTTCTATTGTTCACTGTTTTTAACTCATCTTCACCCAAGTCTCTTCAAGTTTCCTCTGTGTTGGCTTTGCATTTCAGTGCTTTTGTCACTGAAATAGAAGAGATTACTAAATCATTTCTCAGAACTGTCTAACCTTATAGTTTTTGTTCATGAGGGAATCAGTAAAATCACCCACTTTTATAAGCACAAAAACAACCCAGCTTTACAGTCCTCAGGCCAGGGGACTCTCCCAAGGCCAAACCTCTCGTAAATACACACAGAAAAAAACAGCCCAAGGGGCTAGTCAGTAAAAGTGTTTTTTGAGTTTTTTGACTAATTATTTTCGTGTTTTATAATTTTTATATATTTACATTTTACACACACAGAATCATGCATGGCATCACAAATATATACTTCCATAATTCCTATTACTAGCTTCTCAGATATAGTTTGTATACGAACAAGCTATGCATGATGCATTATAAGCCTATAAAATGCTTGGACTCACTCTTGTCCATGAATGTTGCAGTCCATGTGTTACCACAAAAATATTTATCAGGCTTAATTCAAGTGCCTGTAAATTGCTGAAGGATGCTAAATCTCAGCACCACCACAAGTAAATGAGTCTGTTTGCCTCTTTAATTATGGGTTAAGTTAATTTGCCATTTGGAGGATGGGGTCTGTTTTCTTCTTAGAGTAATATAATGTGATAAATTTACATAACAATAATTAATGTAACATTTATGTACATTCTTGCTATGTATGTGTTAATGTTTATGCAGGTTTAAGGTGGAAAGGAATTAGTGTTGGTCTGTCTATATAGGGGTAAAAATGCAGCAATTTAACACAAGTTTTGTAATTCAGTGTTTTTGTTGATGTTGTTGTTTTTGTTTTATCTTATGGAAGACGTAAATATCTGTTATTTCAAATAACTTTGGGCAATACTGAATGAAAAACAAAACGAAATTTTTATAATTCTCTCTCTCTCTCTCTCTCTCTCTCTCTCTCTCTCTCTATATATATATATGTGTGTGTGTGTGTGTGTGTATACGTATGTATATACTATTTGTGTGTGTGTGTGTGTATATATACGTATGTATATACTGTATGTGTATGTATGTGTGTGTCAGATACATTTGTAGTCCCCCCAAGCAAGTTTAAGAAATTAATTTGCAGCTTCCTCTGATGGAGAGACGGAAGGATCACGTTGCTCTGATTACACAAGAGTTTCGAGAGTTTTCACCCATTCAGACCACCAATCGCAGAGCCTGTTGTCATTGTGTGGAAGTGCGCCGTACCGCGCGGAATCCGGAGCGCTTTTATAAACGCTGCTCCAGCAGAAACGCAGAGACGCGTATTGTGCTCGTTCCCGAGGCGCACCAATTTACAGAGCTCGATCCAACGATTATTCTCGCTTGGATGCAGCTCTGTTGTCCTCTGTAGATATTCGAGCCTGCTTAACTCTATTTTACATCTAATTTACATTCCTTATTTATTTAAACTTGTTAAACTATGATTTGGGTAACTCTCTTCAGCATAGGCGTCTTGGTTTCATCGTTGAATGCCGATGCGCGCCTCAGTAAACGTTACGTGGTCGGTGGCTGTCCGAATCACTGTGATAAGTCCATGTGTCCGGCGATGCCGAAGGACTGTCCGACGGGGCAGGTGATGGATCACTGTAACTGCTGCCTGGTGTGCGCGTCCGGAGAAGGAGAGGCGTGCGGCGGAGTGGGAAAACTGGGTGACCCGGTGTGTGGAGAGGGTCTGGAATGCTCCGTCACCGGAGGAGTGGGGTACTCTGCTACTGTCAGAAGAAGAGGCAAAAGTGGGCTCTGCGTTTGCAAAAGCAGCGACCCGGTGTGTGGCAGCGATGGGGTCTCGTATCGGAACATCTGCGAGCTAAAGCGAGTCAGTAACCGAGCGCAGAGCCTACAGCAGCCGCCGGTGTTGTTCATTCAGCGGGGAGCGTGTGGGACAGGTGAGTACGAAATCACTTATTTAAGATAACCTACTTAACGTGTTTATTAACACACTTCTTCGTGTTATAGTGCAATTACAGAAGCAGGCCTAATAATACAAATGAAACATATGTGATGACTTTAAAATATTAATGACTATGTATTTATATTGTAACTACAGCGTTACTACTATGTAAGTAATTAGATGGAGAAATAGAGAGCAATGCATGGATGGTGAATGAAGAGAGAGAGAGTGAGAGTGAGAGAGAGAGCGAGAGAGAGAGAGAGAGAGAGAGTCCAGATGTTGGCAGCTGACTTAAGATGATATCTCTGCCGCATGGTAAATTCATCATCGCCTCAAATCATCTGCAAAACTATGCACCCCATTTTTACGACATTGTTCCATCATAAACCCTCTTGGTTGGTTTCTAGAACGTTGAAGCTTGTGCATACAATTAAACAGCAGTCACTTAGTAATGTTGTAGTCATATAGACTGATTTCACTGTGAATTCGGCAACAGTAGGTTGAAGGTTATTCAGCTAAACTTGGCCTGTGATTACCGAAATTCAAACCACTACCCCCATTGGCCGAAGTGGGCTGTGTTTTTGAACGTATGGGCCGGTATGAGCTCCAGTTTTAGGGTGAAATGTCAAGACATTTTGGTCCTGATAGTGGATTGGTCCTCACATGAAGAGCAACAATCTAAGACGCACGCATTTAAAACACTTGTGCTGCAATACTGCCCTACATAGGCAAAACTCAGTATCTACACCAACAATAAATTTGATAAAAATGGCTTTAAAGTTACTTGGTTTTAGAGTGGATTTTGTAGTTACAGCAGTTTTCAAACACTTTTGCAAACTGAGCAAACCCGTCTGTCACAGGACAGATCAAAGTCTAAGATACCTGATTTCAGTTGTGACAAAATTTGTTTGGACTTTGCATCTCATACAATTTATGTCTTAGAAAGAGTATCAGGACTTTGAATCCTCCTCTTTCTGCAATGTTTAATCATTTGAGCATTGAGGATCCGGTTGGCTTAACTGTTGACATGTGTCTCGTCCCTGCATATTGGCCTAATAAAGGCAGTTAGCAATGTGCCAAGCTGTCAGAGGTCTGGCTTCCAAGTCCTGGCCTCAACTAAAGAAAACACACAGCGCCGCAGAGCTCATGATGTCATTTTCATCTGGATCTGAAGTTCTGCCTGAATCCCTGCAAACTTTTCCTTAGCTGGCTGTAGATTTAGGTCAATTTCTGAGTCATATGGGTTAGTCTGTCAGGAACATGGGCAGTGTTTGTGTATGGCAGAGTATGGCAGTTGCCATACCCTAGCATGCAGGCAAAACCAGGGAAATATACGCCTTATTACAATGCTCATTAAAGATAATTATTTACTGATCAAACTTAAATCTGAACATGACATCGGCAGGAAGGGTCCATCATAGTGTATATTGATTCTATGTGCTTTTATCTGTTTTTATATATTGTGTGTGTTTGTTCTGTGGTTTTCATGGACACTCAGGGGTTTCTCTTGTCCAGATTTGTTTAGTAGCCCTACAAAGGTTGATGGGGCTCATATTTATCCAGTTTCCATGCAGCTTTCTTTTCTTAACTCTTTATTTTTCTCTGTGGCCCTGTTTACTCATAGTATTAAGATGCATTTTGGGTGATCCTTTTGAAACGGGATGACGCCAAAGACAGGAGTAAATGGGGTCCAAGGCATTTTGAGATTTGTCCACCTCAACCACCAGAGGTGGTCGAAAGTGGTAAAAAATGCATGCGACCACATTGGGCTCATACTGTAAACTCTCGTCCGTTCGAATGCTTTGGTCCACTAGTGTGTATTGTTCAAATTGTGAGTAATGTTTTGTTCACTGTGTATACAGTATGTGTGTGTGTGCTCTGTTTGTGCAGAATATTCCTTTGTTTAGATCTGTTCCATTAGCATGTTATGAAAGGCATGTTTGTTTTTGAGCGCAATCAAATATCTGTGCTCTTTTTACTAGTACTAACACACACACACACGCACGCGCAGGTCTGCATGTGGATGCTCACTCTAGAAATATGCATGTCTAATAGGGCAAGAAGCACATGTGTGTGATGTTGGATTGAGAATGAATTATTTGATGTCTTGATCATGAAGAAAAGAATAAGGACTTTAAAAAATTTCATAATTTGTCCTGTCATCTTTTCTTTTTTTTCACTGCCCTGGAGCTTGGAGCTTCTCCCATCCCTTATAATCTTTCAAACTCTACGAAAATAACTTCTCTCTACCCCCTTTCCCCTCCAGCCACTTCTCCTTTAGTTTTTGCACTTCTCTAGTGTAATATAGGTCAGTAGGACTTTCCACAGTAATGACTGTCTTACTGCTCTCTGCTCACCTCCATAGGCCCTGACTAAACTCAAATAAACACACTCTAAGAGCCTGATGCCTTTACATAACCTGCAGAGAGGCCTCAGACAGGAGCTAACACAACTGCAACTGGACAGCATAACTATAACTCTGAGCCACAGGCATGATCTTTTCATTTTCACAAGGTTTTAATCCCTCAACTGGTTCTATGGATTTTGTTAGCACTGTTCTAGTTGTAAGTTAGCTCCCTTAGTTGGAAGAGAGAATAAACTGGTTCTTTTATTAGAACAGAATATAATCTTTCATTAACTCGTCTGGTGCAAATGATAGAAGAATAGAATAGAATAGAATCTTCATTAATTGCCACATGAAAAGCACTCATGTAAATTAGAATAGAATAGAATAGAACAGATATTTATTGCCATATGAACAGGGCTGGTGCAAATAATAATCTGAATAGAATAGAATAGGTTATTTATTTATTGTCACATGAACAGGGCTGGTGGAAATTACAATAGAATAGAACAGAATATACATTTATTGCCACATGAACAAGGTTGGTGGAAATAATAATCAGAATAGAAGAAAAATAGATGAATATAATTGAATAGAATAGAATTGAATAGAATCTTAATTTATTGCCACATGAACAGGGCTGGTGGAAATTAGAATAGAATAGAATAGAATATTTAATTATTGCCACATGAACAGGGCTGGTGGAACTTAGAATAGAATAGAATAAAATAGAAGGATAGAATAGAATAGAATAGAATAGAACAGAATAGAATAGAATAGAAAAAATACAGTATTTATTGCCACATCTTGACTATGATTTTTACTTCAGTTTTTCTTTTTTGTGTGTGTGTGTGTTTGTGTGTGTGTGTGTGTGTGTGTGTGTGTGTGTGTGTGCTTTTCTCAAAACAAGTAATTTTAGACAGAATGTCTCTTTTTTTAATGTTCGTCTGGAGCTGGTCAGTCTCACCACACTGGATATTCTTCAGTCATAAAATAAACTTTTGTTTTACTTTTTGGTCAGTTGTGATTGGTTGAATCTTGTGCCCAGTTCAGTGTCCAGCATTCCACAGGATGGAATGAGTCAGCAAATGGAGGAGTCCAAAACCATGCAGGTGCAAATGTCAAAAATTATTTTGGTTCTTACAGGGCTGTCAAAGTGATTATGACATTTTATTGTTCCACAGTGCTGTTAGCAAAGGTTATGGGGTATTTAACAATAAATACATCGCCAGTAGCACTGGTTAAATCTTTTTGAAAGTTTTAGTGATAGTATGGCCAGAAAACACTAGTAACTCATAGAATGTCCAGAAAGGTGTTGTTCTGTTTCAGTACCTGAGCGTGGTCCAAGTTAAAGTGAGCATGTCTCATCCTATTGTATCCGCCCGTGCATTTGACCTAATCATAGGTTTCTCTTTCAAAAGGGGAAAAAAAACCCAAATACTTTCCATCGCTTGGCTGAAGGAAGGATTTGTTTAAGAGTCATTCTTTGGCCTTTAACTACTCAGTAGTGGATCTTCAGTCCACTCTGTTTTATTTGGAATTCTTTTCATTCGAACAAGGTTGACCCTCTTAACATCGTTAGAAGAGTACCTTTTAGTTTCCTAAATTCTCTTTGCCAGAACAACAATGGATGTGCAGTCTTAGGGTTGAGTCTTTATATCATATGTTATTTGCCTAAAATCAATACAGCCAGATGGACCTCAGCAACTAGTGTCTGCTTGTTTCTGTTTCACAACAGCCCTGGAATCGAACCCCAAACCTTTCAGCCAACAGCTTTGATTTGTAAAGCTCATTTTTTTGTTAAAATACATCTTATCCCAGCTTAATATGCAGAGACAACTACACGTAAGCCATTCATATGATGTTTTATCCTGAAAAGTGTAAGCACTGTGGCACTGTGGCTCTGTGGCGCTATCAAAATATTGCCCTGTTTATTGAGCATCCCACCAGCCGAGCACAGCATCACTAGCTTAACCAATAGCATCAGTTTGTGGCAGTACTATCGATTTGTTGGACCAATGGCAAATGGAGGTGGTGTTAGTGGCTAGAACACTTTACCTTTATCCAGTAGGGTTACATTTAAACCACTGCAAACATACAGTAGGCATGCACATAGAAGTTACAATATCAAACAAGTCAGAATGTTGTAGCTGCCATGTTTAAAATAGTGTGAGGTCTCAAACGAGAGTGTTCTGGCTCGTTGAGGTTAAGTCAAGAGTTTGGTTGGGTGAACACGTTAACCCGGAACATTTTCTTCCCGCAAAACTGGGAAGACCAAGTGTTAAAACTATAATTAGTTTTGGAATACTTACAGTAAGTCAGAATGCATGCCAGCGCCACGCTGGAAATGTTTTTAATTACACTTAAGCAAATAGCATAACTCTTCCTAAACCACTCCACTCTTTCATTTTAATATTCCCTCGCTCAGCACAAACCCGTCTGGCCACAGAGATTTTCATCTCTTGAACCTGAACATGCTTTCCAACAGCCAGGTCTTCTTGGGGTCTCTGTGATCCTTTATAATTAAAAGGACTCCTAAAGCAGTAAGGTGAATGTCTCACTGATTTGCCTCAAACGACAATTGCTATCCTGTGTGCGTTTGTATCTGCTTTGAATACCCAAAAGACCCTGGGTGATAATAACAATATTTTTTGTGTATAAAAATTTTCATAAATTTTATTTTATAAAGCAGAATTTTTATAATGATCTTTTGAGTGTTGATCATAAACTCCTTTGTTTTAAAGGGAAAAATATCTCTTACTTCTTTTACCTTTATGGTGAAATTACAGAGGGCGACATTCAGCATTTCCAGACACGTCCTCCAGTGGACTCCTCTGAACTGGCTACTCATGTGTGTGTGTGTGTGTGTGTGTGTGTAAGTGTTTTTGGATGACTTGCACGAGCAACAGAAGTCCATATATATTTACACAAAAAATTCCACCACTTTCTTTTTTTTTAGTTAACGACTAGTCTCATATTCTGTTCCCTTCCCTGTTAAGGTGATGTCATTTGATATTTTCAGAAGTCTGTCCTCTGATGTCCATTTCTCCAGTTGCACATCTTCATTTCATGTCTTTTTTATTTCAGCAGTCCATGACAACCCAAACAGCCTGAGATACAAGTACAATTTCATTGCTGATGTTGTAGAGAAGATTGGCCCTGCTGTGGTTCATATTGAACTGTACCGCAAGTAAGATTCTCACATATGTGTTGTGTCTGCTAAACAAAAAAACAAACAAAAAAAAAAAAAACAGCTTAAACCTAAAATGCATATGTTGTTAAAAAATGTCACCGCCGTCTACTATTTTACTGTAAGTTTTACATGAAGTGGTCTTTTCATTCCAGATATTCTTCAAGTAAGGTGTCTTTGACCAATGTGAACTGACTTTTTTTTTTCTTTTTTTTTTGTACATTTAGTTGAATAGTTGTTTAAATTATAAGATAATTTGCAGCACTACCCCTAGAATGAATATGTGGGTCCTATATGACCCATATATGTTTACTATGATGTTCAATGCATTTTACACTGGTATTACCCTTGTAACACTTTGATTGATTTTTTCAGTTTCCATTTGTTATGTAATTAAATATATGCTAAATACCATGTTCACATTCATATCTAGAGCATGTGTAGATTGCAAGTATAGCAAGTTGTTATTCAGCTGTTGCATTTATCCAAAGTGCATGACATCATACCCATTACAGGGACAGTCCCTATGTAGCAACCTGAAACTAGTTCACAGTAAGTGCACAATGGGAATAGCTCCTGCACCAATTAATGTGTTTGAACCTGCAAACTCGTCTCAAAGAGTAGCCTATTTTAGAAATACAGTGTCATAACATGTAGAGTACATAGGTTGTCATTTTACAAGTTTTGTAAAAAAAAAATATTCTCATCCATTGTACTTATATGTATGTTTGTTTGGGTAGGGTTGTTGAGACATTTCATATTTTACTGCCAGACATAGCAATTGCCCATATTTCTGTTATACAGTCTTTTTTTTTAAATGTCAACCAAAAGTCCTTCTTCGTTTATTATAATATACAGTATATTAACCATTAAAAAAGTAAATAATTAATAAAATTATCATTACCGGGCCTAGGCTCAGCGAGTATTGACACTGACTGCCACCCCTGGAGTCGTGAGTTCGAATCCAGGGCGTGCTGAGTGACTCCAGCCAGGTCTCCTAAGCAACCAAATTGGCCCGGTTGTTAGGGAGAGTAGAGACACATGGGGAAACATCCTCGTGGTTGCTATAATGTGGTTCTTTCTCTCGGTGGGGTGCATGGTGAGTTGTGCGTAGATGCCGCGGAGAATAACGTGGGCCTCCACACGCGCTACTTCTCCACGGTAATGCACTCAACAAGCCACATGATAAGATGCGTGGATTGACGGTCTCAGACGTGGAGGCAACTGAGATTCGTCCTCCGCCACCCGGATTGAGTCACTACACCACCATGAGGACTTAGAGTGCATTGGGAATTGGGCATTCCAAATTGGAGAGAAAAGGGGAGAAAATCTAAATAAATAAATAAATAAATAAATAAATAAAATTATCATTACAGTTAATTTTCCTTGAAAAAACAAATTAATTTTATAAAGAATAAGCATCTTGATTTCACCTGGGTCTTTGTTCAGGAGGTAAGGCTACATATGCATTTTAGGCTAGTCTTCCAGGCAAGCCAAACTGGTTAGGCTTGTCTGTTTTGATGGTTTGGGGCAGTTGTCAGCTGGCTGGGAGACCAGCTAAAGCTTAAACCTGCAATGACCAGCAAACCACCATGAGCTGGTTTAAGCTGTTTTTATTTTAGCAGGGACGGAAAAAGTGTTGATCTGTGCTTTAAAGTTAGTTACAGACAAAGGAGTGTTTGTTTCATCTTCAATTTATCTTTCTTTTCCTCTTTTTTATCTCTGTCTTTTTTATGTTTTTTCTCTCTCAGGATGGTGTATTCAAAGCGAGAAATAGCAGTGGCGAGCGGGTCAGGGTTTGTGGTGTCTGACGACGGCCTCATCGTGACAAATGCCCATGTGGTAGCCAATAAAAACCGAGTGAAGGTGGAACTCAAAAACGGAGCCTCATATGACGCAAAGATCAAAGATGTCGACGAAAAGGCAGACATCGCCCTCATAAAGATTGATCCACCAGTAAGAAGAACTTTTAATACACATACTGCCATTATATACTGTATCCTTCTAGAAAAAATCCTGGTCTCTAACTGGCCTGACAGCAATGACAACATTCAGGTTGATATACAGTACAGCAGGATTTACCTTAAAAACTATCCTTTAGCTGTACTTGTTTCCATTTTTAAGTGGACTACATGGCAAACAGTCGAAAGGCATACAAAGATGAGGAT
Source organism: Myxocyprinus asiaticus (assembly GCF_019703515.2). Lineage (NCBI taxonomy): Eukaryota > Metazoa > Chordata > Actinopteri > Cypriniformes > Catostomidae > Myxocyprinus > Myxocyprinus asiaticus. Next base: position 15,152,121 of record NC_059363.1, read on the forward strand.
GTGAATGATAGGGGAGGTTATAAATACTTACAGAGAGAAAGAAAGTTTACCAGACTCCAGGAACAGATACTGTACTCTCTTCATCATGCTGAAAATAGTTTTTAAGCACTCACACATTGACACAGAGACTGCAGGGCTCAAGTAATGCTCTAGAAAGCTGCTTGACAGAACTGTTTTAATGTCCATTATTTTCTCAGCAGGCAATTTGCATGTTTAGCCCACGACAGACCGAACATGTATTTTTTTTTTCACAGAAAGCTGCTTCATTGGGGTTCATAAATGGAAAGTTTTATTTTTTGATCCTGATTGTTAAGACTTAGAGGTTCAAGCCTGAATACAAACTGTGATACACCAAACACGAAAGACTCTGTTTTATGATACAGTTACAATCGGTGCAACATCAGAAACAAAATCCAAACACATGGAGAGTGTTTCATCATCACAATAAATAGATCTGGTCAAGCTACAGTTTACAGGTATTCAAACTTGGCATCCATATTTCTGAAATGTACCCGGCTCTGTAATATTCTGAGGACACAATCTTTGGAAAGGAGAGCTGAAGTAGGAACATTAATAACCCCATAAATAGGGGGCCTTGATAGCTCAGTGGTAAAGATGCTGGCTACTACCTCTGGAGTTCGCTAGTTCAAATCCCAGGGCATGCTGAGTGACTCCAGCCGGGTCTACCAAGCAACCAAATTGGCCCAGTTGCTAGGGTGGGTAGAGTCACACGTGATCTCCTCTTCGTGATCGCTATAATGTGGTTTGCTCTCAGTGGGTCACGTGGTGAGTTGTGCATGGATGCCACAGTGGATGGTGTGAAGCCTCCACATGTGCTATATCTCCACAGTAATGCACTCAACAAGCCATGTGATAAGATGTGAAGGTTGACAGTCTCAGATGCAGAGGCAGCTGAGATTTGTCCTCTGCCACCCATTGAGGCAAGTCACTACGCCACCACAAGTACTTAGAGCACATTGGGAATTTGGGCATTCCAAATTGAAATTTTTTATTTTTTTAAATAAAATAACCCCATAAATACAGTCCTTATATGGTTTCGTGGGAGAAATTTTAAACCCTCCTACACTTAAACTCTAAAGGGTTGAATCACATTGCACAGTGCAGACTTATAGAATATATGTCAAATCAGGCTGATAGACACCAGGCAGTATGTTTTTGGCTGACAATCCAAACCTCACAATCACTCAGGCTCTTAAACCTATGTTCTCCAGAGAAATACAGCACACGCAAGCCTAGACTGCAAGTTTAATCTGATCCAGTGTTCCTTAAGAATGCACACTGCTGCCAGATCATATTCCTTGACTGCTTCTTATTCTGATTTTTTGTAGCCAAAACAGATATAACCAGTTTCAGAAATGTACTTTTATTAAGGAACCATATTTGCCACCTGGAACTGAATTTCAGGGGCATTTTTGTTTTTTTTTACCTTCTCAGGGTATTTTTTATTATTATTATTATTATTTTTTCTAAGCATAAAAACAAAGCATGCCCTCCATTTATGTCAGATATTTCTGTTGAAATAATTAATTGAAATTCTCAATATTATCGTTAATGGCTGTTAATAATACAATCCTATTTAAATAAAAAAATAATTAAAAAAAAGAAAAATAGCTGTAAACAATGCACAAGATATAAGACAATAAACACACTTCAAGAATAGATTTTAGACAATTGGAAGCTCCCTGTTACATTGTATAGATGTCTGCTATTTACCACCATAGAGCATTTTGTTTGAAGTGTTTACTTCAAGTTCAATGTTTTCAGACCTGGTTTTAGGTTGTTGTTTTTTTTCCTTCATATTGGTTCATCTTTACCATCTGCTTCTGATACAGATACTAATATGGAACTAATATGACAGCTACAGGTCACTACAGTGTCTCCAGAGGCTCTAAACTCTTAACAAAATGGAACAATATGACATGGATCAAATGTTAGATAACAGATCAAAAAATAACATTTACCACACTGTAAACATCTGTTGCAGTTTTGTCACTTTTGAGGGCATGTTTCCACAAGCCCTGTTTAATTTTTGACCATAGTGTTTCTGATATAGTTTGGAGAGCAAGCAATCATAGGGCTGTTTAATGCCCAGCTGCTAAAGAGTTTGCCCCAGTTTGAGAGAGTGGTAGTGATTCTGAGTGACATCATTTAAAGAGAGAGTCATAGACTGCGAGAGAACATTTAATGGAGACCATTCAAACCTGTATCTGACATGTTTAGACAACTTACTCTAAATATCAGGACATTTGGAAAGAGAAAAACGGGGGGGCTGCAGATAAAGAGGCAGAAAGAGATAAAAAAAAATGGGGGACAGAGAGAGAGAAAGAGGGGGAGAGAGAGGACATTGGCTTGAATGCAATGAGTTAGTTGTAGTTCAAGTTCTGGGAAAAGATCAGACACCGCAAAGTCCCCAGGGAGACTCTCTGTGTATGAGTGTGAGAGAGAGTGCTTGTGTGTACTTGCATCCCTGTGAGCAATTACTGCAATTTCTTCCCATTTACTGACACATGTTGAGAGGTTTAAAATAGGTCAGTACTGCCAAACTTCACAATACATACACACACACACACACACACACACACACACTGCCACATATGCTCATGCCTTGACTAGATGAGGAAGAAATTAGCTTATACATCACCAAACACAGTTTACCTCATGCAGAAAATGGACAGCACATGTTGGATGAACTGAGAGGGGAGCAGAATAGATTATTCTGTATTTTCTTCTCAATCTTTTGTCCTTCACACTGTCTTTCTTACTCATTCTTGCTCCTCTTTTTGGTGGCTGTATCCCTCTTGGGAAAGCATTACTCTGTGTCCAGAAGCCCATGACTATAGAAACAGGAAAGAAGGAAAGTGTTTTCCCTTTCAGAGAGAGAGAGAGAGAGAGAGAGAGAGAGAGAGAGAGAGAGAGAGAGAGAGAGAGAGAGAGAAAGAGAGAGAGAGACTTGACTTTAAAACTCTTTATTTAAACATATACTAAACCACTAAAATACAATGTAATCTACATTGACCATCAGACATCACCAATTAAACACTATAGTCCCATCTTCACATATTGACAATAAAGCAACATTCACACCCCATTTAAACTCAAATTCAAGTAAGTTCTTTGTGATTTGATAGAATTTGTGTTCCACTCTGATTCTCGATTCAACCAAAGCAGTAAAAATTTGCAGTACACTCATGTTTTTCCCCTCAGCAGCCATTCTACAGGTCTTCCAAATAGCTAATTTAGCTTGTCCAACTATAAAATTCGCCAAGTTACACTGTTCTCTGTGTGTTTTCGAATACTTGCATCCATAAATAAAAAGTATCTTATTAAAACAGAAACCTAAATTTCTAAGTATTCTTTCCAATAGATTAAACAGTGGTACTAGCCTGGAACATTCAACAAAATCATGTCTCTGATTTGGTACAAAAATTACAGGATGATAAAACAGCCGTATTAAACTTAGAAACAAACATATTTGTAGGTAACACACAGTGTAATATTCTCCACTGCAAATCTCCAGAACGTTTTGGAAGGGGACCTTTATACAAGAGCCTCCAAGAAGGAGCAAGATCATCAGAAACCATAAGATATTCTTTCCATTTTGTATCACATCTGTGATTAATATATTTAAAATAATCAGTCTTTACACATATCTGATAAAACTCCCTTTTTCCAACTGCTTGAAAATCAAGCTCCTGTAACCCCTTAAATTTCAACAACTTCCCCTCTTGGTCACCCTCTATACAAACCCTTGGAGACACAAATAACTTAGGGAAAGAACATTGCATCGAGCCACCAGACAGGACACAATTTACAAAATGGAGGAGCTGAGAAGGAAAAGCAGCTTTCATACTGTTTATGAACTGTTCCACCATCCTCACAGATCTAAATCCCACATGTTCACAAATTTCGACTGCTGGTCTCCATTTTCTGTAAGTAATATCAATCAAATGTGCAACTTTAGTCAAACCCTTCTCTATAAATGTTTTAACAATGGTATTAGATTTGCAAACATTACCACCAAGAAAGGAATTATAAAACAGTGGTTCATTCAGGCCAAAATGGTCATTCTCTCGTCTAGACTCCTTAAAAACAGTCCTAAAATGTAAAACTGAAACATAGAATTTTACATCAGATATAAAATTTCCACTATACAAGGACATCAAAAACAATTGCTTATCAAGGGAAAAACCACCAAAAGTTCTGAGCAAAGCCAGGCCAAATAACACCCATGGTGTAGTATTCTCCTTAGAATAAAGTAAAGTCTGAGCAACTTTTAGCCTCATAGCTTTAACTTTAGCTGTCAAATCAATCAACCCTTGACCTCCTTCATTAACTGGCAAGTAAAGAATTGCTGGGGAAGCCAATGATGACCGTCCCAAAAAAAATCAACAAAAATCTTCTGTAAACCTTGCAATAGAATTTTTTGGTGGATCAAGTACATTTAAACGATGCCACAGCATAGATGCAGCCAAGTTATTAATAATAAGCACTCTACCCCTATATGACAATTGAGGGAGAATCCACCTCCACCTGTGTAAATGGCCAGACAATTTATCAAATAGACCTTACCAATTTTTCTGCATATATTGATCTACTCCCATAAAAACCCCAAGCACTTTAAACCCTTCCAGGCTCCAAGAGCAGTGCTGAGGATGTACTGGAGGACCTCCGTTCTCCCATTTGCCCAGCAAAAAGGATACACTCTTCTGCCAGTTTATTCGTGAGGAAGAGGCTCTCTGATAGACATCAAGAGATGCTACCATTTTCTTTATATCTTCATCCGACCTTATTACCACTGTGACATCATCAGCGTATGCAATTAGTCTAACTGTTACCAAATCTGTACTAAAAGGACACACTAACGAAATCCCACTTAACTGACGTCTCAGAACTGCCAAGAGTGGTTCAATAGCAATAGCATATAAAATACCTTAGAGACCGACCCTTGTCGTATACCTGTCGTATGCCAATTAAAAATGGTCTTAAAAGGGTGCCATTTATTTTTAATATACTATATACATCTGTGTACAACAGCTTGACATAAGAAATAAATGATAAACCAAAACCAAAAGAACTGAGACATTAAAAAAGAAAGCCATGATCAATTTGATCAAAGGCTTTCTCCTGGTCCAAAGAAACAAAACCTACATCAAGTTTATACACCTTGGGAAAAGGAAATCAAGTCTCGAACCAGAAAAAGATTGTCAAAAATGGATCGATTGGGAATACAGTAAGACTGATCTGCATGAATCACTGAAGATATACAAAGTTTAAGTCTATTAGTTATAACTTTGGAAAATATCTTGTAGTCAACTCCGAGCAATGACACAGGGTGCCAATTTTTGATGTCTCCAAGATCACCCTTCTTAGGTAGTAAAGTTATCATGGCCCTCCGAAGACTCACAGGTAATGTGCCTCTTTCCAGACACTCCAAGAAAACAGAAAACAAGTCCTTTCCGATCACCGACCAAAACTGTTTATAAAATTCAGCATTTAGTCCATCCAATCCAGGAAACTTACCTAAAGAGAGTTCCTGAACAGCTACAGTCAGTTCATAAAAAGTCAAAGGTTGATCAATTCTAGATTTCTCCTCTTCTGAAAGTTGAGGTAGATCTTGAAGAAGAATATCAGCCATTTCATAATCACAGGGTTCATCCTTGTAAAGATCCTCGTAAAAAGATAAAGCATAGGAAAAGTTTCCACGATCATCAGTCACTTTTCCTCCTCCTGGAAGTTTCCTATTTATGGTCTTCTTCTCCAGACTAAAAAAGGAAGATGTCGGAGCATCCATGTTGTTGAAAGAAGTAAACCTTGAACGGATAAGTGTCTCTTGGGCCCTTTCTTCTAAAAGTTTCCGTAAAAGGAATTTATTCTGTTCAAGGATTTCAGCAGTGTCCACCTCGTCCATTTTATTATCAATGTAAAGGATATCTTGTTCAAGCTGTTTCAATGTACTTTCCAAAATGCTTTTATTATAAGCAATAAAACTCTGGCAAAAAAGTTTAATTTGTGCTTTGCCAATATCCCACCATTGACTTAGGGACTTATATAGCAAATTTCTCTCTCTCCAAGTCTCCCAAAAAAGGGAAAAAGAGTGCACAAAATTGTGATCTTGCAACAGTCTACTATTAAATTTCCAAAGTGAGTGTTAAAGAGTGCTCTGTGCAATAGAAACTTCAATAGACATATAATAATGATCAGATAAAGCAGTGGGAATAATACAGCTATTAAAAAATTGACCCCTAACACTTTTCTGCACATAAATTCTATCGAGTCTAGCTCCAGATACCATATTAGAGTTTACTTTCAACCAGGTATATTGTTTAGTCTGAGGGAAGGTTTCTCTCCAAACATCCACAAGACAATGATAAGTTATCAAAGTTTTAAGTTCATCTGATGACTGTCTATGGGGTTCTTCATGATTCCTATCTAGGGTGTAATTTATAGTACAATTAAAATCCCCGGCCAGAACAACCATTCTATCCTGCAATGCATCACTTAAAGCAGTCTTCAGTTTTTTAAAGAAAAGAATTCGCTCTGAACCAATATTTGGGGCATACACATTAAACAGTGAAAAATTAAGTCCATGAACCGTTACATCAACACGCAACATTCTACCAGGAACCAATTCAAAACCACTCACAGGTTGCTCCTTATATTCTGGTCCAAAGAGAATCGCAACCCCTGCACTAACACTAGAACCATGACTTAATATAGCCTGCCCTTTCCATTCACTTAGCCATTGTACTTGGTTATTCAAATCTGTATGAGTTTCTTGATGAAAAACTATACCAGCCCTCTTTATCATAATATAGTTAAAAAGACTAAACCTTTTAACAGCATCACGACACCCATTAATAATTAAAGTGCCAAATCTCAAGGATGCCATAAGAAAAAAATAAAATAATAACAACTAAAAAAATAATTAAAAAAAAATGCATCCAAGCCATGTCACTTTTTGCCTTGCAAGTGCAACGTACTTCTTACATTACAGAGAAGCTTCTTAAGGCGATACCGTTTTGGTCTATCAAGCACATCAAAAGATGCCTTCCGCATAGCTACAGTACAAGATATCAGAAATAGTTTTAAATCTGGAAAGTACGACTCAATACTGGGCTTACGAAGCCCTTTTGTATTATCAAGAAAAGTATTAATCTGCTGTACTGAGTAAAGTTTAGTCCTACCTTCAGAAGTATTCTCAGAATCCATCTCGTCATTCCCATCATATATTTCCTCGTAATCCTTATCGAAATCTTCCGTCTGTAGCCTTAAATCCATCACCTCTTGCGAAACATTATCTCCTTGACTCTGATCAATCGTTTCATCAGTGCTTATGTTAATGTCACTTACTTCAGATTGTGTTTGTTTTTCATCCCCAGGTGAGTCGGCCTCATGCGCATCTTTTGCATGTACCTGCTCCGAACTCAACTCGAGCTGTATGACTTCAGGCATATCAATTTGGCTGGCCGCTACCTCAGCTATCTCCATGGCACTATTGCTGGAATTAGCTGACAGGGATCTTCCGTCATACGCCTCGTGCGACCTACTCGGAGTTAATTCCACTCCGGCCTGTGGAAGTTGTAACGGCGCAGCGTCCACAATTATATCAGAACCTTGCGCCCTATCATCTTCCATGTTAACAGCCAAATCTCCATTGGCGCCATTATTTTCATTACAATTCGGGCAAGTCTGTCTAACGTGTCCAAATTCGCCACAAATAAAGCATTTCATGGACTCTGAACTAATAAAAATAGTATAATCCTTACCCTCGATGGTTAATTTCACCGACAGGTTCAAAGGATCACTCTGAGAATTCAGAATCATGAAAACCTGCCGCCGAAAAGACATTACATGTTTAAGTTCAGGATTTTGGCATCCGAGCGTAATCATCTTAATGGGACTCACTAATTTACCATATCTCTTAAGTATTTCCTCTAATTTCTCATTTTTAACAAATGGAGGTACATTTGACAAAACAATCTTTGATGGGCTCGTTAGAGGCAAAACAGACACAAACATTTAATTGATTATTAATCCGCTCTCTATTAAATCATTTACCATTTGGCTTTGACTCAGGAAAATAACTATCGCCTTGTTCATACGAGAGGCAGATCTAATATTGACGCCGCCAACTGCAGCACTCATGGCCAGCAGGCAATTCTCTACTGACACAGATGCATCAGGCATACATTTGCAGCCATGTCTAACAGTCAGTTGCGAGAAATCACCCGCATTTGTCCCCATTTTCCCCACTCGCTGACCAAAATCAGCCCAAATAATCCTACTACTTTACAAAACACAATTCAAGAAAGGGAAAATTTGAAAAAAAAATATCAACTCCAACTCAAAAACTCTCACCCCTGCCAAACTCCGTTCACTCGCTCCCAGCATGCAACACACACACACAGAGAGAGAGAGAGAGAGGAAATGTGGTTAGAGACAGAAAATAAATCCATATGTGTGTGCGGACACAAATTCACCCATTTTAAACACTGCAAAAAAGATTAAATAATAAAAATCCTATTCTTCATCTTTGACCCATTTCCTGTAAAAGAAAATTCTAAATATCTTTAAAATTAATCAAATGTATCTTATAAGCAAAACTGTGTAAGCAAGTTATTTTATTTTTATTTATTTATCTATTTGTTAGAGAATCTACAGTATATTGAATCTAAGTGTATTTTGTCTTGTGGCACAGTGGCAGAACTTTGAAATGACAAGTAAAAAAATCTGACAGTGCAACACAAAAAAATACACTCATATTCAAGATACATTCTTTGAAAATAAATAATAATAATAAAAAAGATATAATTCATTTTGTTGGTATAACCTAGTGTATTCATGTAAATTTAGTGATGTAAATAATATTTTTAACTTGAATAAAACCAGTTTGTAATTTTTTTTTTTTTTTTTTCTGTGTGCATTGAAGGCAACATTGAACAGTACGGAAAGCTCTTGAGGTGAAAACTCAGTCCAAGCTTCTATACCATCAGTTGAATTTCCCATTATTCCTGTTCCCAAAAAGATTAGCTGAACCTCCAAGAAGATGGTTAATTTTCATGTCTCAGCTCATCACACAATTAGTCACATAATTTTTAAATCTCCCATGTCCTCCTTTTCATTCCAGTCTGCTCTGGTCATGGGCCAAAGCAAAGAGAGAGGTTCTCGTTTAGGTTAAAAGCTACAAGGCTAATACATGCTGAGCACACAGAGTTTTCTTTGGATTATCAATGTTCCAGTGGCCTTAAAGTGCAATCCAGACTACTAATATGGCCGACGGCTGGTTGGGACAAAATAAGTCATTTAATATTACAGGACAAAATGTGAATCACACGTGGCACAGAGAAGCAGAGAAGCAATTTGAGTCTGCATTTGTGCAAAGGCATAGAGGATATACATAAACTGCCATGTGGGACAGCAACATGGAAACAGTATGTCATTTAAATCCAGTAGTGTAGTCTAGGGCATACGCCATATGCCCACCTATCTTTCTTAGAATCTTGCGTATGCCCACCTAAAATAAGTGAAGATACGTATGGCTGCCAGAACAATGAGTAGGCTTTTGACCTGGAACTTTCAATCTACCAATGCACCGTTGAGTGAGTGTTTTTTTAAGTGTACAGAGATTCTTTCTAAACGCGCACTTAGCAGTCCGACTAATCTGATCCACCAATCAGAACGTTCATTTCAGATGTGATTGAATATTTGTTAACCAATCATATTTTCCATTTCAGTAAGGGGCGGGACATTTACAGCATCTAATGCTAATGCACAAGCATCCCTGGGGTAACCAGAATTTGCACTGTAAATGTATTTCCCTGCTAAACATAAATACAGCTGAAGTCAGATGTTTACATACACCTTATCCAAATACATTTAAACTCAGTTTTTCACAATTCCTGACATTTAATCGTAGAAAAATTTCACTGTCTTAGGTCAGTTAGGATCACTACTTTATTTTAAGAATGTGAAATGTCAGAATAATAGTAGACAGAATGATTTTTTTCATCTTTTAAATATTTCATCACATTCCCAGTGGGTCAGAAGTTGAAATACACTTTGTTAGTATTTGGTAGCATTGCCTTTAAATTGTTTAACTTGGGTCAAACGTTTTGGGTATCCTTCCACAAGCTTCTCACAATAAGTTGCTGGAATTTTGGCCCATTCTTCCAGACATGTAGCTGAGTCAGGTTTGTAAGCCTCCTTGCTCGCACATGATTTTTCAGTTCTGCCCACAAATTTTCTATAGGACTAAGGTCAGGGGTTTGTGATAGCCACTCCAATACCTTGACTTTGTTGTCCTTAAGCCATTTTACCACAACTTTGGAGGTATGCTTGGGGTCATTGTCCATTTGGAAGACCCATTTGCGACTGAGCTTTAACTTCCTGGCTGATGTCTTGAGATGTTGCTTCAGTATATCCACATAATTTTCCTTCCTCATGATGCCATCTATTTTGTGAAGTGCACCAGTCCCTCCTGCAGCAAAGCACCCCCACAACATGATGCTGCCACCCCCATGCTTCATGGGTGGGATGGTGTTCTTCAGCTTGCAAGCCTCACCCCATTTCCTCCAAACATAACGAAGGTCATTATGGCAAACAGTAAAAAATTTTGTTTCATCAGACCAGAGGACATTTCTCTAAAAAGTAAGATCTTTGTCCCCATGTGCAATTGCAAACTGGAGTCTGGCTTTTTTATGTTGGTTTTGGAGCAGTGGCTTCTTCTTTGCTGAGCAGCCTTTCAGGTTATGTTGATATAGGACTTGTTTTACTGTGGATATAGATACTTGTCAACCTGTTTCCTCCAGCATCTTCACAAGGTCCTTTACTGTTGTTCTAGGGTTGCTTTGCACTTTTTGCACCAAACTACGTTCATCTCTAGGAGACAAAATGCGTCTCCTTCCTGAGTGGTATGATGGCTGCGTGGTCCCATGATGTTTATACTTGCATACTATTGTTTGTACAGATGAACATGGTACCTTCAGGGATTTGGAAATTGCTCCCAAGGATGAACCAGAATTGTGGAGGTCTACATTTTTTTTTCTGAGGTCTTGGCTGATTTCTTTTGATTTTCACATGATGTCAAGCAAAGAGGCACTGAGTTTGAAGGTAGGCCTTAAAATACATCCACAGGTACACCTCAAATTCAGTACACGTCCTATCAGAAGCTAATTGGCTAATGTCTAAAGGCTTGACATCATTTTATGGAATTTTCCAAGCTGCTTAAAGGCACAGTTAACTTAATGTATGTAAACTTCTGATCCACTGGAATTATGATATAGTCATTTAAAAGTGAAACAATTTGTCTGTAAACAGTTGTTGGAAAAATTACTCGTGTCATGCACAAAGTAGATGTCCTAAACGACTTGCCAAAACTTTGCTAAAATTAAATCTGTGGAGTGGTTAAAAAATGAGTTTTAATGACTTCAACCTAAGTGTATGTAAACTTCTGACTTCAACTGTACATAAACAGTATATATACATTTAAATGTAACTTATGCAATTAAACTTTGTGAAAATACTGCATGTTATTGCACCCATGCTAGTTTTTGATACTCTTCACAGATGCTGAACAACTGTGTCTCGTAATTATTACATCAAATGTCTTTTTATTTTTTTTATTTTTTGCCTTTTACTACTGTCAGTGGTGCCTTTCTCTTGTGATATCAGATTATTTTAATTTATATTTCTAACTAGGAAAACAATTTCACTATACACAGAAAAGCACACTATAGAATACAAATAAAACAAATAACCATTAATTCTTATGTAGGCTATATATGGTAATTCTAGATAAAGTGTTAATGTGAACATTACTACATACATATTAGCTATACAATGCTTATCAGTTTATTGCATATTATGTATATATTAGATTATTAATTAGAATAATTATAAAGGATTAACAATTTTCATAGTAGCATAATGAAAGGAACATTTATGATACCTATTAATTTAAATACATATTTAACATCGAGTTACCATACCATGGTTCTTAGTAGTGTACTGTACACCATTCCAGCAAGAAACTTACCTTGATATACATTGTAAGTTCATGTGGGACCATAATTACAACACCTACATTTCTTCATAAATTCACAGGATGCCCACTTCTTCAGACACAACTACACCACTGTTTAAACCCCCTAAACCAACCTCCCCCAAACACTCTCACTCACTAGTCTCAACTCATCTCAGGTTTGCTGTATCATTTCTGGTCCCAGTCTGAGATTTGCAGTATGCTCTTCTCTCATTTCTGAAAACACAAAAATCCTGATAATCCATAGGAATGAGATCTCTTTAACATCTATTGTTTCTACCAGACAGCAATGAGATAAAAGAGAGAGCAAATGGACAGTTTCACTTTAGTCTCATGCTTCTCAGTTTTATCTCCTAAAAAAGGGCCTTGGTAATCTAGAGTTTCAGAAGAGATCTTATCAATGTCACAAAGTATGTTAAAGCCTGCAATCAAAAGTCAGGGATTTTCAATGTTTGGAGTTCAAACACTTATCATCAAATTCTTCCCATACAAAATTATCTCTGCTATGCTATCCAAATGATTTATATAGCTCTATTTTCTCACTTTACTGTATGTCAACAATTCTCATCTGTGTCCATTTTTCTTTCACTTCAGGAATTTTAGGGGAAACAACCAAGACAAAGTTGATACTTAAAACATGAGAATGAATGAATTGAGAACTCTATTAAGTCTCCTTTGCTTTGAAAGGAAGCTTCTGAGTAATACAATTTTCACTCACTGAAAATATCCCACAACCACATCCAACAATAACCTACCAGCTGGATTTCATTACTTACAATTAAACTGATGCTTTTCCTTTAAAGTGACTCACAGTGCACTAATTAGAGGCACAATGTGGGATGAGGTGCCTACTGAAGGGCACAATGATGATAAAGTAGGACAGTGTTCTCAGAAGCTCCAGTTCCAAGTCGCCTAGTCGCCCACTACTGGTGGATCTTTCTTTTGAATCCCTTTCCTGCTTGCAGTGCATGCAAAGGGAACTAAGGGACTCTCTGGAAACTCTTGTGTAGCTTACGACAACATGCTAATAATAGCCTCAATCTTCCCCAGACTATGGTACCCATTTTACACCTGCATAAGTGCTTGTTAAAGTGTAGTTACTGGAATGGCATTTAAAGATGTGGGGAGTGTAATTACAGTCCAGAAAATGCCCATTTCAGGTCTGCAAACTGGTGTTTCCTTAGAGTGAACCCAACACGCTAAAATCACCAGATAAAATGAATTATGTTACCAATTTTATACGGAAGGAAATTGACTGGATCATTCATGAATAACAATTTTTAGCAGACATTATTTGACCATATATGCATTTGGCAGATGCTTTTATCCAAAGCAACTTACAGTGCACTTATTACAGGGACAATCCCCCTGGAGCAACCTGGAGTTAAGTGCCTTGTTCAAGGACACAATGGTGACTGCTGTGGGGATTGAAGCAGCAACCTTCTGATTACCAGTTATGTGCTTTAGCCCACTATGCCACCACCACTCCCATATGCAGGCATCTCTCTTTATAAAGAGTCATGTGGTATTTGTTTACATTGTTGTTTTGTGTTGTTCTCATCCTGACATGGATCAGGTTGGTATAGGTGTAGGAACTGTGTGGAATTCAGGCCTTTGTTTGTGATAATTTTACATCTGAGTTAGATAAAACCTTATTTGCCGATCTCTCTAAGTCCACCTTGTGAGTCGTGACACATACCTTCTACCTCTCATTGAAGATCTCTATCCTAGCCTTATCTTGGAGACTTCACAGAGACTTTGTTTTTTCTGTAAGGTTTTCTTTTGGTGTTATTTCATTTGCATTGGGTGAGGTTGATACTGTTTTTACATGCCCCAGACTGAAAGGGTATTCCCAGACTGCTGTATCATTAACAAAGACACCTGAGGAACTCAGAGCTGTTGTGCTTTTAGTGGCCAGATGGATGCAGGTCTTTCTGCTGGTTAATGTTTATAAGGAACCGCTGACCTGTAGTCTCATACCATTAGCAAAGCTTTGTTCTTTGACTGGAGTTCATGACCTGCTTGTACCTTCCCAACTTGCTAAAATACCTGCATAGTCACCAGCATACATTATGTTGTGTGTTTTCTACCATGGGATGCTAGTGTTATAACTAGCTTAACCAGAAAGATTTCCATCATCAAGACCATGACCAAATTTTGTGGGTGGACAGTGCTGCCCCTTATAAAATATGTAGAGTTCTGGCAAACGTGCCGCAAATTTGCCACTCATTATTTTCACAAGCAAATGAGCTTGCGATGTGCCACGTATGTTTGCCAGAGGTGTGCACGGTAGTGGTGAACCTGAAGCAAACCTTTGACCACAATGTACAATTTGCCACTACTGGCAAACACTTACAGTATGTGGCCACAAATCTCATTTGCATGTGAAAATTATGAGTGGCAAACTCTCGATTTTTGTAAGGGGCTGTACCCACCAGCTACACCAGCAATAAACCTACAACACTAATCAGCATATAAATCTGCCAACACTAATCAGTGTAAACAAAGTTAAGACACTTTGTGCTTATTACTATCATTGTTGTTTCACTTACATCGGTGTAAGTTTTAAATTAACAGCTCATCCAATTAAATAAATGTATGCTCTTCCCCAGTATTAGCACCTCTCAATAACCCTCATGGGATATTGGAAATTGGTAGCAAATCAAAAACATTTTGTAGAGTAACTGGACATTTTTTAACTCTCTTTATATTTGCGTTGTGTTGTAGAATTACTAAGTATTAAGCTTTTAGCTATTTTTGAGCAATTTTTGATGTCCTGTCATTGTAATCAATGCCTTAATATACAAATGATAGCCTGTACACTGTAAAAAAAAAAAAAAAAAAAAAAAAAAATTATTGAGCTTAAAATCTCAAGGCAACATGATTCAGTATGATTTTTGTCACCAGTTCAATTACTTTTACAATCTTTGCCTCTGAAGAGACGTATGTCTTGCCATCCAAGGCAGTATGTATGATTGGTTACATACTGTAGACACACAATAGACCTCAACCCTTAACACATATACTTCGGTGACAATCAACAAACCTCATTAAGTTAAAAATGATAAAAATGAGCTCTTAATCGTGATAGCTGTGCAGTGTGTGTAAACCTCACTCCCCTGGCCTCAAGAGGATGTAGCCTTAGGCCTCCTCATTAGCATGCCCGCTTCCCATGCCAAAGACTGCAGTTCGAATCCCACTCAGAGTAGGTCAAGCAGGACCAGTGACACTGACTAACAGTGGCAACAACAAAACAACAATAACAGCATAAATAAAGTCAGAAAACAGCAGAAAATAAGCCTATAACACTAACTGCATAATTTATTCATGTTGCAATGCATGCTGGAACTTACAAATCAGGAATATTGTTCAATATTAAATTGTTCATCCAAACAACTCTGTTAGGCTAGTTGGGACAACATTTATGGGAATGTTGTTGGTCAAACATGTTTAATGTAGATGCAAAGTAATTCACATTTCGTTGTATCTGTGACTCAAAAACCTTCATAAGCTGGATAAAATGCAATTTTGTTCTCTTTACAGTGTATTTTGAGATTGGACATGAACAGTGAGTCATCTTTGTGGTGAGGAGAAAGAATGAGAAATGAGAGAGAAGCTTTCAGGGTGGTTTTTCCATATAGATGTTAAATAGAAACTATAATTTAACACAGACACAAAATGGTTCGCTAATGTCTTACATTGACACAAAATGGCTGACTTAGCTTCACTGTGGCTAATAAGTGGTGTGAGTACTGAAGTGACCTTTGTGTGTGTGATGATCTCACCCTTTCGCAATGGTAACCCAATAGAGCACTGATGTTCCCAACAGGACCGTCAGCAGCTGATCTTTGATTGCAGTATGTGCACATTTTCACACAGATATATTTCACAGCTGTGAATTGTGCCATCCTTGATTAGACTGATCTATACAACGTTCATTTAGATTTCACAAAACTGGACAATTCTCTTCTGTTTATCAGTGTTCATAATTAAGCACTGGAAATATGAGTTTGATTTGAATAGCAGTTCTTTTTCTGTGTTATCAAACCTCTTCATAATCAGCTTATTTTATTTCACCAGTAGCCTGCTATTTCTCTGCCAGGCCCTTATTGAGTGGAAGGGGACAGATTTTTCATCTCGTTTATCCTCTACTATTTTTAAAACCTTGGTAGCGCAGGTCGAGTTTGCTGAGTTCATCTCGTGATAAAAGCTCTAGATCACTTTACAGCTCTGGACTTTTAATTTCCTTCCTCTCCATCAGGTACAAAATGCATGAGTAGAAACTGAGCCGTGACATGTCTTAAGATGGCAGCCATTTTTGTTTCTTTCTGATGTTTTCCTTGTTGTTATAACTACTTTGACTGATGTGATTAATGGAATAGTTCACCCAAATATGAAAATTCTGTCATTATTTATTTTCCCTAATATAGTTCTAAACCTATATGCTTTATTTGTTTTTTCCATGGAATACAAATGTAGTACGAATCTTCTGAAGCCATGCAATAGATTTTTGTGAGGAACAGACCAAAATTTAAGTTGTTATTCACTAATAATCTTTACCTCAGTTGAAGCTCGCATCTACCCTATACGTCCAGGTTTAAACAATTGTGCATCAACATTGTATGTCTTTTATGGCAAGAGCTACATAAAGATTTTTCCAAAATGTCCTGTGATATTATAGGCCTATAAAGGCTTGGAATGACATGACAGTGAGTAATTAATTAAATAATTTTCATTTTTGGGTGAAATATTTACATTTCAGTTGAATATTACAGTTTAAATATTTTAAATATTCACAACATTTAAAAGTGTTGTTTAATTGTATTTTTATTCATTAAGTTGTGGTTGCAGTATTTTCTAATATAACACCAAAAGTTCTTACCAGCCTGGCATCTTATGAAATGGCAGTTATATTGTAAAACACTTTTATAAGGAATGAGGGGTTTGAAATAAATCTTCCTATAACCTTGAAATCATGTCTTAAAGAGCTTAGATCAGACAGACATTACAGCACAGTCTCAACTTGTCTGAACTGTCTAATGTTGTAAATACAGTGTGAAGGTTTCCATTCCATATTTCCCTCATAAATCTCTCATCTTACATCTCACATATGCACAAAAAGGAGAAAGTAAGTACGTCTGATGTGTCAAGTTCTGAGTCTCTGCTGTCCACATTATGGCTCTATTTGTCCAGTTGGTAAACAAAATAGGCACCAGTGCAAAGGCAAAACACCCATTCTGTTGTCACTATGATCATCCTGAAGAAGCCCTTGTGTTGAGAGGCGAGATTCCGTAAATTATTCCCCACAGGAAGGGAAAAACAGCATTCCGATCCCTCCTGACCTAAGTGGCTATTTTCCGTGATGTCATAAACGTTGCCAGCCACTGCGATAAGGTTTCATAGGTCTGAATTTAAAGATCCAAACTACTCTGTAGCAGACACTTGATAGTGGAAGCATAGAGGTGTTGTAATATAGGTCTGTCTGTATGGCAATTATGGGCACAGGAAATTCAAGGGTAGAATTATGGAATGCCATCTTGTACCACTGTTTCACAATTTATCACATGACTGACATTACAATGTTATAAAGTTACTAAAATGTCAAAAACAGCTTTGTTGGGCAGCCACTATTGGATAACAATTAAAGTTATTTTATAACTTTGTAGACCTTAAGATTGTGAAGCATTAGGATATTCTGTCTTATGGACAGATGCTAAAATAATGGCTGCATTCCCGTCGTGACATAAAAGTGATTTTCTCTCTCTCTCTCTCTCTCTCTTTGTGTCCTGGTCAACAGAGTAAGCTTCCAGTGCTTCTGCTTGGCCGATCGGCTGACCTCAGACCAGGAGAATTCGTGGTTGCCATCGGCAGCCCATTTTCCCTCCAGAACACAGTTACCACGGGGATAGTAAGCACCACACAGAGAGGGGGGAAAGAGTTGGGCCTGCAGAACTCTGATATGGATTACATTCAGACTGATGCCATTATTAATGTATGTGAATTATTACACTGTTTGAAACACTGCCAGATTTATTTATTTGAGTATTTTTACTTTATTTCTTCTTCTTTCTTTTTTTTCTTTTTCTTTTTTTTTTTTCTTCTGTTTGCAATCCTCTTACTGAAACCCCATTATTAGTTAATAGTTATGCAACAAAACCCTCTATAATTTGAATTTTGTGGCTTTTAGTCCATGTGTGTTAGCTTTGAGGACATCTATATGCTAAAGTACTCCTAAATGTTGATCGAATTTAGCCTTCATTTGCATTAGCAACATTAATCAGATAGACTAAATTAAAATTTCGTCTTTTTCAGGCAAAACGGACAAAAAATATTGGTGACTCATCTTGCATTACACCAATATTTCTCCTATCAAATGTTTTCTTTAATAACAACATCCCCACCCCATATTCTAAACTAAAGTCTATTAGATATTTTTAAAAATGGGCTAGCACTTCGATATGTTCCATTAAACTTCCTGTTTCAGTTGGAAATGCACTTTTCAAACCATTTCTGGGGTTTTTAAGCACAGGCTCACACATTCATCCAAGCACACACAAACAAAGCCATAAAACACAAGGATGTCTTAATTCATGAAATGCTTAACATGTCTTTCTTTTACAGTATGGCAACTCAGGAGGACCATTAGTCAATCTGGTGAGCATTTCCTCATTTCAAAACTGTGAGCATGCATATTACACTATTATTTTCCCATCATTTGTGTGTCTGGTGTTACAGTAATCTCACTCCAGTAAGACTATAATTTGACATGGTGGAACTCAAGCCATTTGTCATTCATGTTAGATATTCGAGTGCTGATCTTGCATCTTTTTTTGCTGTTTGTGTGCTAATGTAAAGGATCATAGACTGTAAAAAGGAGATCTGTTGAGATATTATCTTAAGGAGCTGTTTCTACCTCATCGTACCCATTCAAAATGACTTTTATTGGTATTTTGACAAAACATGTTTACAGTGTACTGTATGAACAGCAGTAGTGTACAGTAGGTGACATGAAATATTGTTGACATGTCCAGCGGTGTGACATTCTACACTTCATCTAAAACTATTTTAAACAGCATTTTGCTCATACATTTGGAATAATTATGCGTGCTTGTATGACCTCATGTTAATTGATATAGTGCATAGAATATTTGTATTTACAAAACAAAACAAAACAAAATACACAATTTATCCATTTAAATGTACTTGTAAAGGCAAAAATGTGTTTAAATTGGTCAACATCTTGTATGAACTTAGAGATTAACTTCTTATATATGAAAAACAATACACATTCGCCTGTACATAGAAATTGATTTTACTCTAAAATCTTAATGCTGATTAAAAAAGTTATTGGACACATTATGCGTCAGCTACCCAGTAGTTGATTCTAGATCAGAACCTTTACGTGTAGTTTAATAGAGATTATATTCAGATCTCTGCAATGCACGATGGTTGTGTATATACTGTAACTGATCATTCTCTGTCCTGTAGGATGGTGAGGTGATTGGGATCAACACATTGAAGGTGACGGCTGGAATCTCCTTTGCTATTCCTTCAGACAAGATACGACAGTTTCTTGCTGAGTCGTATGACAGACAGGTCAGAGGTACGACATGGCCTATACAAAATACATTCATATCCAAAATTGAAATGCAGTGAAAAACTTTGGAGAGAGGAGAAGCCAGCCACTTTCATCTGTCTATTCAACAGGTCAAGGAGCAATGAATAAAAGATATATTGGTGTTCGAATGATGACCCTCACTCCTGCGTAAGTACAAAACCATGGCCATGCATCAAACAAATTAATCCCTACTTTAAAAAGTATTAATGAGTAAACATGCAAAAGGTTATGAGGTAATATCAGGGGAAATTTTGGGCTTTATGGAAAATGTTACATTATGTAATTGTATGAGATAATTGTTTTTATATTGCGTGCGGTTTATAGTGCTGTATTGCACTGAGTGTTATTGATGGCTGTTGATTTATATATATATATATATATATATATATATATATATATACACTGGCAGCCAAAGATTTGGATTCAAAGGGTTTCAAAGTGCAACAGATTTTGTCAATCAGGACATTACTGATGTAACACTCAGGACATTACTGATGAAAAAAACAGCACCATCACTATTTGAAAAAAGTCATTTACTAGAAAATCACTTGCCATTATATCAAACACTGCTGAAAACTATTTGGTTCATTAAATGAAGCTTAGCATTGTCTTTGTGTTTGTTTTTGTGTTGCCACAGTATGCAATAGACTGGCATGTCTTAAGGTCAATATTAGGTTAAAAATGGCAAAAAAGAAACAGCTTTCTCTAGAAACTCATCAGTCAGTTGCTGTTTTGTATTGTTGTGCACTGGAAGCTTTTGTCACCAAGACAAATTCCTTGTATGTGTAAGCATACTTGGCAATAAAGCTGATTCTGATTCTGAATTCTACCCGCTCAACACCAGTTTCATGTACAACAGTAAAGAGAAGACTCAGGGGTGCAGGCCTTATGGGAAGAATTGCAAAGAAAAAGCCACTTTTGAAACAGAAAAACAAAAAGAAAAGGTTAGAGTGGGCAAAGAAACACAGACATTGGACAACAGATAACTGGAAAAGAGTGTTATGGATCTTAAACCCATTGAGCTTTTTTGGGATCAGCTAGACTGTAAGGTGCATGAGAAGTGCCCGACAAGACAGCCACATCTATGGCAAGTGCTACAGGAAGTGTGGGGTGAAATGTCACCTGAGTATCTGGACAAACTGACAGCAAGAATGTCAAGGATCTGCAAAGCTGTCATTGCTGCACGTGGAGGATTTTTTGATGAGAACTCTTTGAAGTAGTTTAAGAAGTTCTGAAAATTTTTTCTAATTGTAATAGTCATTTTTCATGTTATTAATGTCTTGACTATACATTGTGATCAGTTGAATGACACTTTGGTGAATAAAAGTACCAATTTCTTTCCATAAGAACAAAATCTGTACATTATTCCAAACCTTTGGCCGCCAGTGTGTATATATATATATATATATATATATGTTTTGCCGCATTAATTCTCTGATGACAGTAGTGCTAATTCCTTCTTGCAGACTGTCCAAAGAGTTGAGAGGTCAACTGCGAGACTTCCCTGACATCACGTCAGGAGCCTATGTCATTGAGGTCATCTCTAAAACCCCAGCTGCAGCGTGAGTCACCAAAATAATACGTCCATTAATGCCAAACTGGTCAAAAGTGCAGGTCAACTCCTTTGGCAGTACTCAGCTGCTGTTTTAACTGGCCATGTGCACATGCTGTCTCTGCCTCTGCCGTCATACCTAGAGGGATATTGTCTTTGGCTCTGGCTAGCTCCGCATGTTTTAAATTTAGAGTAGACCCCCACTTTTCATAACACATGCACACACATACAAAACCCTGCTGATATTCATTGTTTCAGGCAGACATGTTTATTGAATCTCACAAAAACCTTTTTTGAAACCACTACAGTATGTGAGTATGTATAAGAGAGAAGAGAGCCATCTAAGGTGCTGATCATGCATGGCTATGTTTGGAATGGAATGCTAGCTTACTACTTATTGAATAATGCACAGTATATACTGTGTACTGCGTACATAAAAAATAGTATGTGAAACAGAAAACATTATGCAACAATTAAAATGTTGTCAATTATATTGTCACATGACAATACACTATGTTTAATTCAGCGAGTGGTATCCAGTTATCATCTCAGTTATCATCATGTAAAAAATGGTTAATTTGTATTTTTCGTCCAATTTTGTGTAAAAAATATTTAACATTTGTCAGTCAGATCAAATAATGAGTCAAGAAAGAGATTTTGGCTGAATTTAATTCAGGTCACTCATCACACTAGAAATGGAGGGCCAAGTCAAGTGCTTGCATTCTGTTGTATAGACCATTTCAAGCATGTAAACAGTTACAAAGGAATTACAACGCAACTATTCCTGAAGCACTTCCGATATCATTAATGGATCCTTTAAATAATACTTTGAGTTAACATATTTTCCTCAAATAATGTCAAATGTTTTCCTGAAGTGACTTATCCAGACGTGTTGTTGATTCTGAGCATCTACACGAGAGAGGCAATTAAACTGTATCGTAGTTTAGGTGTTCACAATTATTTCCTCAGCGGAGAGATCAGGAATATTGGATTGCTCCTATTATAATAAATGAGGCCGTTCAATGAAGCTGTCTGCATGACCTGCAGACTAGTAAATAACTTGCACATCTTCATTCATTATAATGGGAGCAATCTATAGTCACTTTTAGAGCTCTACCTATCAAACGTACAATTATTAGGCATAAATTGTGTTCACCTACCAGACATAAGACGTGTGCTACAGTTGTTAGTACTGCACATATCCAGCTGTCTCGCTTCACTGAAGCTGTTCATGCATCCATATTCTGTAGCTTTTATGGAGATCTAAACACTTTAATGTCTGTTAGTTCCAAGCATCCAGGGAACATCCAGCCACCGAACAACATGGTCTATATTTTAATAATGACATTTTATGACAATCTTGTTGAAGTTATTAATGTTAATTATGTTAAAGTCAATATGAATAAAGCACCTCCCACTGTTGTTTGAATGAGGGTGCATTCCATTCAGAAGTGATCATCCCTATGCCCTTCGAAGACTTAAACATCCACTGTGAGAGCTTTGAAAGGTTAAAAGGTGTAGGGCTCAAAAATAAGGGTCATTCAGTACTCACTTTTTAAGTCATTTTTATTGGAAATTCTGTTTGAAGCGATCTTACAGCATGACTATAATGAATGTTCTCCCTACAAGTGCACTTCGGAAGGTGATTTATGCCGTTTGGACACAGTCTGAGTTCGACAAGTTCTTGAAATGGTCTATACCGCATATTTTGACAAATGTAGTACTGTAGATCATCCAGGTACTCCATGCATACAGATACTGTGATGTACAGATGTACTGTGCACAGTATATATACTATATACTGCTGACAAATGAAGAATAGTATGGTAGTATGCTATTCCAAACTAGGGGCTGTTTACATGACAACGTTTTCAACTAAAAACGGAAAACTTTTTATGTGTTTTGGCTGTTCGTTTACACGACAACGGCGTTTTGGGGCCTGAAAACGCAAACTTTTGAAAACAGGCTTCAAAGTGCAAGTTTTTGAAAAGGATGCGGTTATTGTCTCTGTGTAAAATACAAAAATGCGTATTTGTGAAAACGATGATGTCATGCGCACGCGTATTACGTGTTCAGTCTATAGGCATGCACGCGAGACATTCAAAACTACAATGGTGGACTACAGGTGTTTGTGCTGCTCAAGATTTTGAGTTTATTGATGCTTCTCCAGCAAAGTAATTGTAGTAATAAAGCAACCTCATCGTCCGTCCAGACAAAATTGCTTGATGCTTTCATCATCTTCATTGTTTGTATTTACCGCTCTGTGGAAGAATGCTTATGTGCGCAGGCGCGTAGTGTTTCTTTACAAAGTGACATCGCCAATTACTGGCCTGGCATGCATAATACAGCGTTTTTAGTCGTTTTCACAGATCCATGTGAATGGGGATCGTTTTGACATCTTTGTCGTCTGTACGCAAAACTTTTCAAAAAGGCAAAGGAAAAACTTTTCCATTTTTAGTACATCGTTGTCATGTAAACGTACCCTTATTCACATCCTGTGACAGTCACTGCCACATCATATGAAGCAATTAGATGACCATTTTGATGTGTCATCATTACATGCCAGAACAAAAGCCAACAATTTCTCAAAGACATGTTGGGACCCAAAGATTTTCTGTTGGCTAGTCAGGGATTGCAGATCATTGTGATAATATTCTTTGCGCATGAAACACTGTTTTGATGTAATTCCACACCCAGCAGTCCAATCCACTGCTTACCACGTCCTGATCCAGGACATTTTTAGTTTAGTAAAGTTTGGATGTTATGAACAAGCTCAGATGGCACCCAGACTCACACACACAACTACTTTCTTCCTTTTGGCAAAGCTACTATGGTTATGATTCACAATTGAGTAACAGATGATCACCAAATGTCACAGTTACAGTCCAGCAAATATTAAGTGTTTGTGAAGTCCAGTATGTAACCTAAGTATTTAGAGTATTCCCACCCATGGAGGTTTGTATCCATAAGATTGTTTTGAATGCCCTAATAGAGATGTAGGTTAATATTTGAAATATGTTTTTAAAAGGCCATTCGAAGTGATAAGGTCTGAGTTATGGAGCCATTAGGCTTTTAATGTTGATGTTTTGATGAAGCGTGCAGCTCTACAACAACGTTAAAATTACATGGCGTATGGCCTTCAGTGTTGTTTTTGGAAGTTATTTTGGTATAATTCTGGGAAACCCAGCAATATTTGATTGTACTGGGAAGATTTCAGTCTTCAGACTGAGTCATGAAGAGTCATTAATCAAAAAGAATTATTTGAAACCTCTTACTCCCTTATGCTCTTTCTCAAATGCTTTATCTCTCTTTTACAGTGGTGGACTTAAAGAGCACGATGTTATAATTTCTATCAATGGTCAGCAAATCTCAACGGCAACAGATGTAAGCTCAGCCATCAAAAAGGACACCACTTTAAGCATGGTAGTTCGACGAGGCAACGAGGATGTCATCCTTACTATCATTCCCATGGAGATTGACCCTTGACCTTTACCAAAGCTGGTGTACATCGACCCCACCAATGAACTCACTGGGTGTATCCCCTGGCCAATTTTCCATGTTCTTGAAATGACTGGCAGGGTGAAAGCTCTGCCTGAAAAGTTTAGACTGAACAGAGCACATGTAGATCCATGTTCAAATTTATTAATGTTTTTTAAAAAAATCATTAAATATTTTAGAGGATGCTACTACTGTTTACAACATAAGCCATTGGACATTAGATTTTCCAGATTACATTTTCTCTTCAAATGCCCAACAGTTTTAAGAGTTTTTCAAAACTTGTTTTGGATATTTTCTATTTTTATTTCTTTTACAATTTTTGTAAATTAAACTGAAATCGTCCTCTTTTGAAAAGATTAAAACCTTTTGATATTGCACTTTTCAAGAGCATAAATATTTTATAATAAAAGTTTCACATGATGCACTGGTGAAGGCTATTTTCACACACAAAAATATATTTTTTAATATTTTTATAATATATTTTCATATAAGAAGTGTCTTTTTGGTTTCTGTCTTACATTTATGGATCCCAAGGTTAGACATCTGTGCATTCTATGAGTAAAATGCTCAGAATTGAACCTTACAGAACCATCTGAAGTCATAAACTTTCAGAGTATGTCATAAGTGGCACACAAATTTCAGCTGGCACTAAAATATGGCAAGAAAGTGTCAGGTGTCAGGACTGTTGTGGATAAGCCCAGAATCCTTGTCCATACTGCCAGAAAGTTTATAGTGTGCTGGTGCATGAGCAAATATATAGAGCAAATACACACACACACATATATATACAGTACTATGCAAAGGTCTTAGGTGCCTTATATTCTTAACAAAAACATTTGTCTTAAAATGGTTATTTTATATATTCTGCTTTTATAAATTCAAACACACACACACACACACACATAAATACAAAAGCAAAAGCTAAGAAATGCAATGTAGGACATTTCAGAGATCAAAGAGATCAAAAGAGGGTGAGACAGAATGACAAACCTTACTTTAGTTCTTCAGTGTACAGTAGGAAACATCTAATTGAAATACCCCAATGAACCAAAGACCTTATGACTTGATTGCCCTGTAACC
The DNA here is from genome assembly GCF_019703515.2 of Myxocyprinus asiaticus. Classification (NCBI taxonomy): domain Eukaryota; kingdom Metazoa; phylum Chordata; class Actinopteri; order Cypriniformes; family Catostomidae; genus Myxocyprinus; species Myxocyprinus asiaticus. The sequence continues at coordinate 15,177,930 of NC_059363.1, forward strand.
ATTCTTTTAATCTCTAGTGAAACACACGCACACCCTCGTGTGGTCATAGTGTGTAACAACATAAACATAGCTGATTGTAAATTAATCATTACGTTTTCAGTTGAATATCTTTATGTAACAATTAATGATGGCAAAGGAGGAAGCTGGGACCGGCTTGACAAACACATGGACATTTAATAACACATTTCAGTGTACAAAGAAACAAAAACACGCACTGCTTTTCAGCCAGCTGTGTCAAATCACAAAAACAAACACGCGGACAAGCTTCGTGCATCTCTCTCCCGTCTGCCGCTGTCTCATCTCCTTAAATATTCACGCCTCTCCTCGCTGGAACGCGAGGCCGGTGTGTCGCTCTGCCCAGAAGCCGCAGTTCAAACATCGTCGTACAACTATTAAATAATGCAAATATTAACTCAATAAAATATGATTAGTATTGCACATTTATCGCGACGCTATAAAACTATATAGTTCATGTTTATAATCAACAAAGCTGTTAACATTGCAAAAGCGTGGGCCTTTCATATCTTGGCGCTCCCTCATTATTCCTAATGCTGCACATTTGCAAGAAAGGCAGAAATAGCAAAAATACGTTGTGTAATGTACCAGCTGCATGATGAAGAGAGACACTTAAACACCTGTTACATCTCTCATCTCCATCTCTTGTTCCATCCAGGGTCGGAAATTAACGGAGGCTCTGGGCAAAAAAAAAATCCCCCTACAATCTGATATAGTTCCAAATTCATATATCCATCGCGTTCTTCATTTGAATTTATTTATCAACATTATTTGTTTCGTGCCGTCCTTTGTGCAGATATTGCCGAGTCAGTGGAGAACGCTCGCGCCATAAACGCGCACAGACGGGCTCTCGCTTCTCACACTCTGCATCAGTTCGGTGTCATGCTCACGCGCTTAAAAATGATCAAATGCCACAATGTAGTTAATAATAATATCAACAAAATAATATCTGGATGTGTTAAATAGCCTTGATGTTAAATAAAACGTTATTAATGATATAATAACAATTTTGCAGAACATGAACCACTTCATATCTCTTATAATGTTCATTGTTTTATTAAATTGGCTTGAAGGAGTTGATAAATTGTCTTTATAAGCTCCTTATTCCAAATCCGGAGAAATACTGTCATCTACATCTACTGTGTCTGCATTAGTTTTGTAGGCTGTTAGCCATAATATTTGGAAATATGTGAATGAGGAAAAAAATAATTGTTTCAGTGACAATGCACCTCTGATCTAGACATACTTGCTAATTCACGTTAACTTAGGCAGGGGGCGCTATCATACTATTATGAGAGCACACTGATGACAAGCTATATCTCATTCAGAGTCCGAGCATCTCACTCCCTTTCGGAGATGAGGTCTTAATGATGTCACAGTGATGACAGAAAGATAAAATGAGACCTTTGTTTTCATCAGTGAATGTTAAAAGAATTATGTGTTAAGCAAAACATTCGTCTCCACTATAGCACCTTGTTTTGTGTTGTTCACTGTTGGGGGATAATAAACTCATGGAGTTAACCCTGCTGTTTTACATTAACAGTCAGGACACCTGATCTCTAAACGTCAATATCTTATACACATGTTCTGTACAGCTGAAGTCTCAACAGCTGAAACAATTACTTACAATAGACAGTCATATACTAGCATAATAGATTATGTGTGATTTAGTAAACAGTTGGTCTCTGATGAGGTGACCTAGTGTATGACCCCTTCCTCTGAGGACACAAGTGTGAGATCATAGATTATTTCCAAGGGGATGCCAGTGGCTGAAAGTGCATTTACAGAGACTACATTAATTGTAACTTTCAGAGGAAGGACTGTGAGCAGTGCTGGAAAGAGTTCTGAAATTTTTACTTCAGTAAACTATACTCTGAGAGAGAGAGAAAAAAAACACTTTAACATCTTTTATATATTTTAAAATAAACCATATTAAAAAGAAACTTCTTTATGCTAAAGGAATATTTCACCCAAAAATGAAAATTCTCTCATCATTCACTCACCCTCATGCCATCCCAGATGTACATGATTTTCTTTCTTCTGCAAAACACAAATGAAGATTTTTAGAATAATATCTCAGCTCTGTAGGTTCATACTATGCAAATGAATAGTGACCAAAATTTTGAAGCTCCAAAATGCACATGAAGGTACCAAAAAATTATCCATACATTTTTGTCTATGTCTTCTGAAATGATTTAATCGTTTTGGGAGAAAACAAAATGTAACTCCACTTTGTATCTTGCCATTGCAGTCTCTAGGCACAATCACGATTTCAAGCTCGATTACACTTCCTAGCCTTGAGGAGTTATACTTTGGTCTATTCTCACCCAAAATTGATTGGATTGCTTAGAAAGAGTACCTTTACACATTAAAGAGCATTAGAACAAGGCAGGGATAAACAGTATGTAAATATATATATATATATATATATATATATATATATATTCCGAGTAAAGATTCTACAGAGTATTTGTGACGATAATGATCACATTGCTTTCATGTACTTACTTATTATAATCTCAATGTATGACATAAGATCAATTTAAAAAATGTTCAAATAAAGAAACATTTCCATTCCAGAGTCCGAATACAGAAAATAACTGGTTTAATCATTATAAACTTGGAGATATCCTTGTGTTTTGAGTACTATGATTGGGGAAGTGTCCCCTCGACCGAATGCAAAGTACATAAAACATAAAGATGAAAATGTCCCAGTGTCTACAGCTGTTTTATATTTACAAACGAGAGATGAGCATGTTGCAATAGTGAAAACAGTGACATTAATACACTTAAACGCTGTCTCTTCGGACTTGAGCTCTTTCATCCTCTGGGAGTAAGCTGAACAGAGAGCGCAGCTCCTCATGAACTGGGAAAACTTTGCGCTTAATCGCCTCGCTCAGATACTATTACACATTAAAGTGGTAAATAACACATATGGTGAAGTGCTGTGTTAATCCAAAGAAACAATTAAACGTCTGAGGTTTACAGCCAAGTGCATCCAAGTTGGATACATTTATTAAGAAAAACTGCGATCCTCCATAGACAGATCGATGGGCGGATGTTTGGTTGCACTACTATTCGGATCCGGATGTGACGGATACAGTTTTTGACAACAGATTTCTATCACCACCAGGTGGCAGTAAAAAAAACATATTGAGCATATAGTCTCGAAAGAATATAATGTTTATCAAAATCACATTCCTCCACAAATACAGGACGTAATTTTTAGATAAAGTCACTTTCAAGGTGCCGAGTTTTCAAAATGTTTAATAATACATTAAGTTGAAGACACGTGAACTCTTAAATCTTGCATTTTAATCAGAATCCACATTTCCCCGCGATTGATAAATCTAGCCAGACAGTATCGCAGAAAAGAATAAAGTTGTTACTTCGGAAGTTTTTGTTTTTGATTGACGTAAAAAGAAAAAAAAATCCTAATTTTTCAAGCCGTTGCGCCACGCAGCTCATGAGAAAGCAGGGTGCTGAATTACGAATCCCACTATGGCGATGAATATTAATTAGGTCAAGCTGACGTTGCTTAGTAACCTTCTAGTAACCTCCATTTACGTTACCTAATTAATATTCATGAGCAAGTGAGCGTATTAGAATTCGTTTGTTCTCCAGCCACTATTCTAGCTCATACTTACTAATGTCTATCTTTCAGCCAATCCGTTAGACTTACTGTTCGAACGTTATGTCACGTATTTAATATTCATGAGACAGGCACAGCGGCTCTTTAAAGTCAAATAAACGCCGTGACGCGACTCGTGCTGCAAACAGTATGTGTGCAGCATCGCTGAGGTACCAGCAGCCAACTGAGAGACGAACCGAACCTGCGCGCCAGCGAGACTTTTCTAGAGAATGACGTCCATTTGTCCAAGATGCGACAAGACGGTGTATTTCGGTGAGAGTTTTTACATTAGAATTGACAGTCAACTTCTCAACATAAATACAAACCACGTTAATTTTATTAGTATTGTATAAATATTACCAATTGACTTAACTTGGAGGGCAGGTGTAATACATTCTGACAGGTGGAGGATAGTTCTATTTGGGAATAAACCACTGCAAAGCTTTATAGAGTTTGTTATATAACAAGTGTTTGAAAAGCTTTTTTGGTCTTTTTAACGGATATTATACGATGTGAATTAAACCCTTATGTTTAAGTAGTTTTAAAAAACTCAAACTCTAATTGTTTACACAGTATCAGGTTGATACTTAATGATTTTGCTTCTTTTTTTTTTTCTAATTTTATGTTAAGTGGTTATGTTGCTGATATCAGCTTGGTCAAACCCCTGATTGTTTTGGGTCTCAGAGACATCAGATATAACATATTAATAAATACATTAATTTTAACATACTAGGATTCTCTTATTGTATACACACTGTATTCATTTATTTTGATTAGATTTAATGTAATTTTTAACTATGCAAACTTGCTATGGTCAAACTGAAATCCAGGATGGGCAAACAATCAACTTTCTAAAAAGTGCATGCCTACTTTGTATAACTGTAGCTTCAATAATATCTATCTAATTGCTTTAACATTGTCAGAGGAAAAGATATGAGGTAAAAATAATTGGTTAATCTCATAATTACTATTATTATTTTTTTCATATAGAGCATAGGGGTCTCAGTGACCCCAAACTGTACAGAACAACATTAGGGTTTAGCTTGCAGCCTGTGCAGAACTAGGTATTGTTATTAATAGGTCAAGCAAAGCTGACCCTAACGCTCCCACAACCGCATTAGAGGATGTTCTCTTGTCTGACCCGTTATTGTCAGATGCTCTTTAGTATTCTGCTCCAGCATCCACTAGCCACGGGGGTTAGTAAATGCTATAGCCTGTGAAAAGAGAACGGGGTGATGGTGTTACGTAAGAATTTGGCAAGGGATTCTTGGCCAAAGTGAGAGGATCTGTTGTGCTACTGTTGCAGGTTAGCGGATGGAGTAACTGTTTCTGGCCGTGCTGAAGAGGAGATACAGTTGAAGTCAGAAGTTTTCATACACCTTAGCCAAATACATTTAAACTCAGTTTTTCACAATTCCTGACATTTAATCGTACAAAACATTCCCTGTCTTAGCTCAGTTAGGATCACTACTTTATTTTAAGAATGTGAAATGTCAGAATAATAGTAGAGAGAATGATTTATTTCAGCTTTTATTTCTTTCATCACATTCCCAGTGGGTCAGAAGTTTACATGCACTTTGTTAGTATTTGGTATCACTGCCTTTAAATTGTTTAACTTGGGTCCAACATTTTGGGTAGCCTTCCACAAGCTTCTCACAATAAGTTGCTGGAATTTTGGCCCATTCCTCCAGACAGAACTGGTGTAACTGAGCCTGGTTTGTAGGCCTCCTTGCTCTCATTCCCTTTTTTTCAGTTCTGCCCACAAATTTTCTATTGGATTGAGGTCAGGGCTTTGTGATGGCCACTCCAATACCTTTACTTTGTTGTCCTTAAGCCATTTTGCCACAACTTTGGAGGTATGCTTGGGGTCCTTTTGGAAGACCCATTTGCGACTGAGCTTTAACTTCCTGGCTGATGGCGTTGCTTCAATATATCCACATAATTTTCCTTCCTCATGATGCCATCTATTTTGTGAAGTGCACCAGTCCCTCCTGCAGCAAAGCACCCCCACAACATGGTGCTGCCACCCCCATGCTTAACAGTTGGGATGGTGCTCTTCGGCTTGCAAACCTCACCCTTTTTCCTCCAAACATAACAATGGTCATTATGGCCAAACAGTTAAATTCTTGTTTCATCAGACCAGAGGACATTTCTCCAAAAAGTAAGATCTTTGTCCCCATGTGCACTTTCAAACTGTAGTCTGGCTTTTTTATGGCAGAGCAGCCTTTCCTCGCTGAGCAGCCTTTCAGGTTATGTTGATATACGACTCATTTTACTGTGGATATAGATACTTGTCAACCTGTTTCCTCCAGCATCTTCACAAGGTCCTTTGCTGTTGTTCTGGGATTGATTTGCACTTTTTGCGCCAAACTACGTTCATCTCTAGGAGTCAGAATGCATCTTCTTCCTGAGCGGTATGATGGTTGCGTGATCCCATGGTGTTTATACTTGCGTACTATTGTTTGTACAGATGAACGTGATACCTTCAGGCATTTGGAAATTGCTCCCAAGGATGAACCAAACTTGTGGAGGCACAACATTCCCATGATGTTAAAAAAAGAGGCACTGAGTTTGAAGGTAGGCCTTAAAATATATCCACAGGTACACCTCCAATTGACTCCAATTAGCCTATCAGAAGCTAATTGGCTGATTGCCTAAAGGCTTGACATCATTTTCTGGAATTTTCCAAGCTGCTTAAAGGCACAGTTAATTTAGTGAATGTAAACTTCTGACCCACTGGAATTGTGATATAGTCAATTAAAAGTGAAACAATCTGTCTGTAAACAGTTGTTGGAAAAATGACTCAAATGACTCGTGTCATGCACAAAGTAGATGTCCTAAACAACTTGCCAAAACTATAGTTTGCTAATATGAAATATGTGGAGTGGTTAAAAAATGAGTTTTAATGACCAACCTAAGTGTTTGTAAACTTCTGACTTCAACTGTATATCAGCTTGATTTGAAATCCCCACTGAGCTTGGACTTCTGAATATGTCCTGACTCTGTGTGCTCTCTGTTTGACCAGACTAGTTTTGTGTGATGAAATGTGTGTGTGTGTGTGTGTGTGTGTGTGTGTGTATGTGTGTGTGTGAGACAGAGAGTCAGACAGACCCTAGGAATGTCGGCTGGTTAGTGTGTAAGGCATTTAGGGGAGGTGGAATAAATCCCCCACATGCCCAAATGTCAGTGTTTACACACCAATCTGCCTTTTATGTGTATCATATCTTAGCCCATTTGGTGGGTATTTTAACATACACTCAGCTTTTATATACAGAGAATATGCAGAAGGTTTTGATGGAGCTCCAAGACTTCCAAACTGAACAGTTTTCTCTTGTCTAAATCATACACACATTTCACTCTGTGTTCCAAAGTCCATTACTGTTTACTGTGTGTTTGCTCAAACAATCATAGCTATTGATTTTTTGGTTTTAAGTGGTTTAGTTTGGTTTAGATCATGAGTGACAGAACACATACAAGCAGGATTTTTTTATGCAGTGGAAGTTGCACAACATAACCAAATGTTTATATATTATTATGACTGAAGATCAACATATCTACTTTTTCATTATTTCATTTCTGTTGAAATATCAGTGTAGTGGGTTGTTCGCTATTTGATTTTACCCCAAAAAACTGCTTGTGAAGATCAGTGAAGGTCAGAGTTAAGATGCCCATGTCAACAATCCCTTGATAAGAGCAAATCTGACTGCAAAGCTTAAATGATCTTAGACTGAGCAGGGTTTGCAGGGAAACTAACTGGAGTGTGTCTTTAGATTCAGATTCTTCCTCTGCTTTGTGGCTGCATTGTTTAGCTGAAAACACACACACACACACACACACACACACACACACACACACACACACACATATGGATAGACTTTCACAAAGTTTATGTAAGTAATGTTTCCAAAAACATCTCCATTGGCATAAATGCACAAATGCACAAAAAATTGTTGTTGAAATGCACATTTTAACATTTGCTGTAATGATGTCCAAATTTCCATTAACAATAATTATAAAGGCAACCAGCCACAGTTTACAAGACATTATGGATGGGTAAATCTGAAATAGATGTTGCAGCACTAATAGACTGACGTGAGAGTGGTAGCTCATTCAAATAATGGTGTAGCAGTTTCCAAAAAAAAGTTTATGGACAACAAGCTGCCTTTACATGGACACTTTTTTTTTTTTATCGGAATGAAATCAATCCGATCGATGATTCCGAACATACTGTTTACATGAACACTAAATAAAGTGATTGGGTTGTGGGAGTTTATATGTCAAAAGCATCAAATCTGAATTGATCTTTTGATAAGCTTACACTGCACGATTATACAGCATTCCCTTGCCGTTTAACGCCGCTTCACAATGTGAGAATGAACCCGCAATGACTACGGACATTCACCATTACACAGTCATTAAATTAAGGTGAAACTGGAGTGCTTTGTGTTCACTAGTAAAGTTTATATTTGATAAGTTTATACCTCATTTATATTTTTGCGGGAGTTTGACGCAAGCCTCGGTAGATGGCGCGCACAACAGAGCGTTTGAGATGCCGTTCATCTACTTACTGTCCAGCAACAATAAAAAATATCTAGCTGTGAAATATTAGAGGTCAGTGTGTGACGTTTTGATCTTCTATTGGTCACACGTCTTCTCAGAGTTCAGTGTTCCCTCATCGTCATGACATCATTACTGTGTCAGTTACGGACATGCGCACAATGTCCCAGTTTCAGAAAGCAATCTGATCAAGTGTTTACATGGCAAATATTTTCAAATGGATTATAAAGGTTTACACCACCCCTTCGAATGAAGTTTACATCGGATTTGGCCAATTCATTCCGGCTGATGTGGTTACATGAGACTTTTTTATTTGGACTGTGCTAGTAGTCCAATCACAAACGGATTACTATGGTCCATGTAAATGCACCTGTGTGGAGACTTCATCAAGGATGGATTATTTCATGGACATACAGTAACTCTGAAAACAAATTGGATATTAAAGAAAATCCTGTTTGCTTGCCACTTAGTTCCTCAAACAAAACTCTGAATATCTCACAATAGCCACGCTTACATGCAATCAAATAATCCATTTATAATCCGACTGATAGCTCAATCGGATTGAAAAGCCTTCATGTAAACAGAAAACATGATTGAGCTGGATCTGAATTAAATTTCCATCCGCTTTAAGGGGGTGGTGTACACCTAAAATAATCATGTAAATGTTTGAATCTGACCGCTTTCTCAATCGTATTCTAAAGTACCTTGCGCTCATGCGCAAAACAGTGGTGCGTATGTATGTATAAACTCAGCAAAAAAGAAACGTCCCTTTTTCAGGACACTGATAATTTTGTAAAAATCCAAATAACTTTACAGATCTTTATTGTAAAGGGTTTAAACAATGTTTTCCATGCTTGTTCAGTGAACCATAACCAATTAATGAACATGCACCTGTGGAACGGTCGTTAAGACACTAACAGCTTACAGATGGTAGGCAATTAAGGTCACAGTTATAAAAACTTAGGACACTAAAGAGACCTTTCTACTGACTCTGAAAAACACCAAAAGAAAGATGCCCAGGGTCGCTGCTCATCTGCATGAACGTGCCTTAGGCATGCTGCATGGAGGCATGAGGACTGCAGATGTGGCCAGGGCTGTAAATTGCAATGTCTGTACTGTGAGACGCCTAAGACAGTGCTACAGGGAGACAGGAAGGACAGCTGATCGTCCTTGCAGTGGCAGACCACGTGTAACAACACCTGCACAGGATCGGTACATCTGAATGTACCTGCGGGACAGGTACAGGATGGCAACAACAACAGCCCGAGTTACAACGGGAATGCACAATCTCTCCATCAGTGCTCAGACTGTCCGCAATAGGCTGAGAGAGGCTGGACTGAGGGCTTGTAGGCCTGTTGTAAGGCAGGTCCTTACCAGACATCACCGGCAACAACATTGCCTATGGGCACAAACCCTCCTTTGCTGGACCAGACAGGACTAGTAAAAATTGCTCTTCACTGACGAGTCGTGGTTTTGTCTCATCAGGGGTGATGGTCGGACTCACGTTTATCGTTGAAGGAATGAGCATTACACCGAGGCCTGTACTCTGGAGCGGGATTGATTTGGTGGTGGAGGGTCCATCATGGTCTGGGGCGGTGTGTCACAGCATCATCGGACTGAGTTTGTTGTCATTGCAGGCAATCTCAACATTGTGCGTTACAGGGAAGACATCCCAATGCACCAGCCATACTGCTCATTCTGTGCATGATTTCCTGCAAGGAATGTCAGTGTTCTGCCATGGCCAGTGAAGAGCCTGGATCTCAATCCCATTGAGCACGTCTGGGACCTGTTGGATCGGAGGGTGAGGGCTAGGGCCATTCCCCCAAGAAATGTCCGAGAATTTGCAAGTGCCTTGGTGGAAGAGTGGGGTAACAACTTACAGCAAGAACTGGCAAATCTGGTGCAGTCCATGAGGAGGAGATGCACTGCAGTACTTAATGCAGCTGGTGGTCACACCAGATACTGACTGTTACTTTTGATATTTTTTTTCTTGAATGATTAAATACTCTGTTCTGTAGTCATTATTGCCTAGTGATTTTTACGTAGCGTCCCATCCACAGCTGTTGCTTAAATTCCATATTATGCTTAAATTCCCTATTATTGTTTCCATTCCACATCTGTAAATTCCTTTAAAGACAACTCTTACCCACCTGTCTTTACTTCATACACACATCCAGAGATGCCTGCAGTAAGACTGGAGGAGGAATGGGCATGTTGCGTACTATTGTTTGTACAGATGAACGTGGTAACTTCAGGCATTTGGAAATTGCTCCCAAGGATGAACCAAACATGTGGAGGTCCACAATTTGTTTTGTTTTTTTCTGATGATTTCTTTTTATTTTCCCATGATGTTAAACAAAGAGACAAATACAGTAGCCTATGTGGTTAAGTCAGACAGGCAGGGTATTAGATGCTGCTACTAATTCTTTGTTTGCAGAGTAGAGTGAGTAACATAAGAAGAAAGCTTTTCTGGTATATTTTTTAGATATCTCAATAAAGCAAAAACGCCTATTAAATTTTGGTGCCATTCTCTCTTCTCAGCCTTTCTCCGCTTCTTCAGAACACGACTGACACTCTTTGCATGCGCAGAAGTTTTGTTCGGAATACATATAATGCACACATAAACGAATATTGGTATTGGATTGCAAAGTTTAGGGGACATATAAAAGTATATTCGGAATCTTCAATCAGATTTAATTTATTCGGATTGATGAAAATTAATGCATGTAAACATAGCCAAATAAAATGTTTCAATGCCATGAACCTTGCAGACATGAGCAAATCCAGCAACTAAATCTTATGAAGTGCTCATTTAGCAGACTGGTACTTTACTTTGTAAACATAATTTTGTTTCCTGGCAGACTGATTAAAAACTATGGTTCCTGGAAATTGATCCAGCCAATCTGGCAATTTGGATCTGGCAATTTTAGCTAGTTCTAGCCATTTCTATGTGCATTATGCATCATGTTTGCTCAAATATGCATCCATGTATGGTCCCTGGGGGTGAGGCTGAGACTAGTTCTGAGGTCTTTCCATTCAAAGATTGGTGTAGTGTTATTGCACTAATAAAGAAGGCTATCACTACAGGACAGTTTATTGTTTAGAAATGCATTCCTTCAGTGAAACCTGCCAGACTTGGCTTGACATATTCATCATTGATCATGTAATACATTACTGTCTCTTCTTTCTGTCTCTCTTTCTGCTTTAGCAGAGAAAGTGAGCTCTCTGGGGAAAAACTGGCACCGTTTCTGTCTGAAATGTGAACGCTGTAGTAAGATTCTGTCTCCCGGAGGCCATGCAGAGGTAAGCAGGACTAAAACTGATATTGGATACTGAGATATAATAAAAGAAAACTGTCATGTTTTCTGATTATTACAGTAATATTTCTAAAATATGTGTTGATGTCTCCAGTGATATACAGTATATATACATACATTTTATATCTAAACCAACAATACAGAGAGTCTTTTTCTTGTGTAGTTTACAATTGATTAATTGATTAGTGTCAGATATTTGAACAGAACCCAAACGCAGACAGTGGTGAACCCAAAAATACTTTATTAATAAAAATTAAATACAAAAACACAAAACTGTGATAGAATAAACAGAAAACAGCCGAACAGGGCTGGAAACAAAAGACCCTTGATACGAGCAAAAAACAAAACTAACCAAGCAGACAAACAAAACTCAAAAGAAAACTGAACACAGGAGAACTGACACCTGGCAGAATAATAAAAACCAGGGAAAACCGACCAACCAACCAACAAGATAAAATTCACAACATGGAACAGGAGGGGGAAAATGAGAGATGAACCAGCACACAACTGTGAAAAAGGGGGGAATATAAAGGGGAAGTTTTCAGGGAAGCAAACGAGGAGAGCAGGTGAGGAACATTAACTAATAATAAGAAAAGGAGACAATGACAGGGCAAACAAGGGGCCATTGTCATGAAATGAGACAAGGAACAGAAACAAGCAGGGCAACACATGGGAAACACAACAGAAAGTCCAAACCAACATAATGTAAAAAGAGTGTCAGGATCCTGCCACTAAAGTGAAAAACAAGACTAGACAGATATGACAGGAGCCATAGTTTCTCAATACAGTTTCTCAAAGCTGGTAGTTCATCGACCTGTTTGACCCCTTTCGTTATGAGTTTGCCACACACCTTTATCCAAAGCCACTTACAGTGCATTCAAGCTATATATTTTATCAGTATGTTTTATCTGTACCTTGCAGTTGTTAGCACCATGCTCTACCAATTAAACTACAGAATCAGACCACACTGACATGATCACTAATGTCAGAGAAATTAAAGACTGTGATGCTGAATGACCTAATTGTTGGTCTGTATGTACTGTAACGGCAGAGTTTCTCAAAGTGAAGACCACACATGTTAAAGTATATCACAAGATCACGCACCCCGAGTCGACACTGATTCTAGGTCATCCATGCTAAACAAGTGTCCACTCATATTTCTGCTTCCCTCCTTGTCTTTTCCTCTGCCCTTGTTTTTTCTCTCTTTTTCATTGTCTTGACATGCATGACGGGCCAGCCTGATACGTCAGGAGACGTTTTCTAGTTGAGCTGTTTTCTAGTTTCTAGTCTGAATTGTCTTGTGTCCCTCTTACTGTCTGGGGTATATGATTGTTCATGCATCCCTCTGTAAGTCTACACTCCATGAGTAAGTGCCCTGAACACAGCAGTGCACAGAATTGTCTCACGTAACAAATACAGGTAGAAGTTAATGAAGAAGAGTTGAAAGTTCTACAAAGGAGTTGACACATCGTAAACACAGATAATCAGTATTTATAGTAACCTTACTGCTGTCTGGAATGTTCTCTGTCTGACAGGGAGAAAATGCAATTACAGAATTATTTTCTTGGATGGGAAAAATTTGACTTGTTTATTTGATCAAAATTGTTACATAAGAAGGCATTCCTATACACATAAATTGGACGATGAAAGTCAAAATAGCAACGAACGAAAGGAGTAAAAATCCTTTTGTACTCTTTACTTAAAGAGTTTGATTTTGCTTATTTAAAGTAACTTTTTAAATGTGAAGTCAACAAGAGATTGACAGACAAGTATAGCAATGTACAGGCTGACTGGGTGAAACAAGACGAGAAACAGATTCCTCTAGTGCTGGGTCTTAGCTTACTACAACTCGCCTCTTGCAGGAAATGTAAATCATAATATTCTTAACCACAGCAAAATTCCTGGATAAATAGCACAATCTGTCATTTTCAGAAACATGTTCAGACCAGTGCAGCTGCTACAGTTCAAATCATTTTGCAGAACAAGTAGGTATCCATGCATATGCACTTTCACATCCACACACACATTCACTGTCACTGTGGGTCTTTACCAAAATGATTACAAGGACAATGGAGGGACAAAGATAGTGTTCATTCAAACCAGAAAACAATACTCTGCCTTTCTTCCTTCTGTCTCTCTCTCTCTCTCTCTCTCGGTCCCTCACACACTCATGCTTGCACGCACACAAACAGAACACTCACACACAAACACACAAAGCTTTAGTTTAATTACAAGGTGAGCCCTTAAAAAGAGTTTTTTTCTTGAAGAGGGTCTGTCTTTTCTATAACTTTTTGATTGATGTTGACAAAAATGGATGGACACACTAAAACACATCTTTTCACTGTCTCACTGAAGGATATATTTCGTCTTGTTACTCTTTTATTTCCATCATTGTGTTCTCTTTATTTTGAGAACTGTCTGAACTCTTTCTCCTATTGTGTTTGAAACAGCAGGAGGTTGATATATTGTTGGTGTTGGTTCTCTGCAGGTTTAGTCTGCATTTCAGAATAGAGTTCAGGCAGCCTCAACTTTATTCTTTGGGAAATGGCTCTTGGTGGGAACACGAACAGTAATTTTAGCTTGTCACAACATGAGGGTGTTTTCTGCACGAATGCTGATATTATTGTCCTTCTTAAAATAGTTTTTAATGGGGGTTAAAGTGTTAGTTCACCCAAAAATAACAATTCTTTCATAATTTACTCACCCTCATGTCTTGGCTTTTCTTTTGAAATTTTGAAGAATGTTGACACTATGGATTTTTTTTCATACAATTAAAATTGAATGGTGACTGAGCCTGTCAGTGCCTAACATAAAATGCCTAACATCTTCTTTTGGGCTCCACGAAAGAAAGTTAGTCACACAGGTTTGCATCAACATAAGGGTGAGTAAATCAGGAGAGGAGTTTTGGGTGAACAAACCATGAGCTATGCTGTTCAGTCCTATTCCGCAATATTAACATTTGATTACTGTATGTTAATATTAACACCTGGTCTCACAATTTATGGCTTGATATTTGGCTTTGAATCTTACAGATATCATTATTATGCAAACACATGCACTAAACCACATACACAAACTGAAATGTGTGTGTGTGTGTGTGTGTGTGTGTGTGTGTGTGTGTGGTCAGGTTTAAGTTTTTTATTTAGGTTACAAACTGGTAATTACAAGGGTATTATGCTATAAATGTGGTTTATGAGGACATTTCTAGTGTCCCCATAATATAAATAGCTTTTTTTTTTTTCAATATTGAAGTCTTATTGAAAGAAAATTGTTATTTGTAAGCTTTGGATATTTTGAGAGCATTTCTATTGGTTAAGTATCAGTGCTTCAAAATGAGCAGGCCCTCATGGGATTTGCGCGTGCAGAAAATTTCGGATTTCCACAGAATTGGAATACCTGTCATTCCCCAAATCAGCAAGGACAATGTCAGGAGATTCTGTCTGAACTGGAGAATGAGCAATTAAGATCTCTCTCTTAATTCAGTTTAGTGTTTTATCGGCATGGCAATGCATTTTTATTGCCAAAGAATTTGCAGCATGCAATGAGACCTTGACCAAATTAAAAAAGGTAAAGCAATTGTGCAAATACTGTATATTAAACAAGTAATCTAAAATATTAATAGGGCAAAAAAAATAAAATAAAATAAAATAAAATGAAAATAAAATAACAAAATATTAGTGCAGTGTAAACTAATTAGTAATAGTGGTAATTAATGAATTTAACAAAAATTAATAAACAAGTCATTAAGAATAATAAACTAAAGATGAAGAACTAAATGTGCCAACTGCCCAGATTAGTGATCTCTCTCTTCCTCTCTTTCTCAAACAGCATGATGGATTGCCATACTGTCATAAACCGTGTTACGGGACCCTCTTTGGACCAAAAGGTATAGAAAATAAGATTAATTATACAATAAGAGATAAAGTGGGGCTCTTGGGGCTGACAGGCTTTCATCTGTGTCTGTGATGTGTATTCGGGTCAGTGAAAAGATCAGTGTGCTGCGTATCCATGTACAGGAAATGAGGGTTTGAATCAGGGCTCATTCAGAGACATCTGAGTCTTAGTGATTTTAAAACAATGCTACAACCAAAGACAGTGCACTCACCACTGGAAACCATATCCTGCATGTGTGAGAGAGGGAAAACTAAAGAAAAGGGCTCAGAAGAAAAAAGCTCTTTAATGTCAGTTTGTTCCCTGCAGTCAGATAGAAAAGTTTAATGTACTTCATTTGTCAAAAATCAAAGTTTATAAAAAGCTTAGTTCTTAGGTCACTGTGTGTTTGTGTGCACATTTCAATCTTTTCTACCAAAAATGAAAATTCTGTTGTCTTTTACTCAACCTGTTGGCGGGGCTGTTCCTCGTATGGACTACAGGGATGACTGCAACTAACGATTATTTTAGAGTAAATTAATCTATGATTGTTTCTTCAATAAATTGGATAAAAAAAAGCCAAATTTAATTTCCTGTTTTCTATTAAAATGTATTTATTAAAAAACATTAATGATAAAAACATGAATGATTGTAATTTGTATGCTATACAATAAATAATCTAATAAATAAACTGTCCTCAGTTTGGAAGCAGCATGACAATTCAAATAAGTGATAATCAAGAAAAACAAAACCACACTGTTAAGTGATAAGAGGTAAAATGTTGCAATGCCTTGTATTATATGTTGGATTTCAATTATGGTTACATTAAAATCTAAATTTGATGTCCAAAACCAGTGTTTGTCAAACAGCATAGTTTAATAAAAATGATTGTGCTCCCTTTTTCTGTTGCGGATGCAGATGTGTATAGATGATGACACAGTCCTATGATTACTTCACATGAACATAAACTTACGAAACGGCATTAACACGCAACAGTGTTCACCATTATTCCAAATGCATACACCCCCACACGTACACATATTTTTTAAAAGTCCCTCTGTCCTCCTAAACACTTCAGACACTGGAAGATTTAAAGCAGACCCTATGATGACATAAGAGAGAGTGAGACAGACATGCATGGTTGGTAATTGAGGGGTGTTTGTGTTTAGCAGTAGGACAATGTAATGTTTGGTAAGATGGTAGGTTTCGGTGTTTAGGTTATGTTAACGCACAATCAAAGGAGTGCTTATTTGAGCTTAAATGTTACTATACAAGTGTGTGTGTCATTCTACAGTAAAACAATTTTATCGGGATCATAAGAATGTATTTTTGGCTTTTACATAATGCTATCTGCATTAGGAGAGTGTGACCACTTACAGTAGATATCAGCTTCATCGACCACAAACATTCACAGACAGTAATGGAATGGTACTCACTGTTCTGTTCTCTTATTGGTAGGTGTAAATATTGGAGGGGCGGGGTCTTACATATATGACACACCTCCTCAGACACCTATCAACAAATCATGTAACAGCCCTTCAGAAGGATTGCCCACTACACCTTGGACCAATACACAGATCAACTATCATCAACCTAAAGGTAATTTTGAACACACAAAAATTTGTTCGTGATACTCCACACTTTTTAACTTCGGGAGTTTGATATGAAAGAGAATATTAAACTCATAACTACACGTCCTGTTTAGGAACAACAAACTCCCTATGGAGTGCTCACACACGTGCAGAAATTTATACAAACACATTCAGCCACACACACTCTTTTTGCATTCTCTCTAACAATGTGTAAAGGATGAACACATATATATATAGACACACTCTTCAAAGCTACATTGTTTCACACATTCCATAATACACAACACTTCCTCAGCACTTTTTTTTTAACACCCACACTGAGTGGGAGACAGGCATGAATTGTGTGTGTAGTGATGGAGGGGTGGGGGGATAGTTTTTTTAAAGTGACCCCCTCGGGATTTTACACAGTGGAATTTTAATGGCCTTCGTTGATTGGCTCCCTTTCTGAAATATTTCCCCTTAATAGTTGTTTTCCGACAGACGGAACTTTGGAGGAATGTTAGGGGAGGGTTTTAAAGACGTATTAAAAGACCATTGTGGAAACGTCTGGAGAAATGTCTCTGAACATAATCTGTTTCTTAAACATGTGAGCCTCTCTAGAGTTCACGCAGATAAAATGAATACAGGAGAAAAATTATTATCTAAAACTGTTAACGGTCAACATTGCTAAGATGTGAGACAGAATTGTTTATTTTGAGTCTGTAGTTATGTGAACTGAAGTGTCACACAGATCATTATCATTGCTGAATTATGTACAGAACAACTTCACTTTAATCACACCAAACTGAAGATATTTATACATTTTAGTAATAGATATAGTGTACAGTCCACTTGGCATCAGGATCCTCATCACCCTGTTGGGGTATTATTTTGCGATAGTAACTGTCTGCCTGTATATTATCCTGCTTATTACATGGCTACTTACCAAATCAATCAATAAATGTAAGGTTATTGTACTGATCGTAGACTTACAATATTAGGAGTCACAAGATAGCAATGCATCTCTATACAAATTTATGAGATGGACACTTACATACAATATAGAAAGCTTAAAGGTTTTGTGTTTGTATGTAGCTTCCTCTGCTCCTACACGTATGTTTGCTGGAGAGACTTACTTGTGTCCCAGCTGTGGAAAAGCAGTTTATTTCGGTGAGTCCAATTAATCATAACTGACTTTTTAGACATTTGTGAGCTTTCAGAAATGTGTGTGTGTGTATGTGTGTGTGTGTGTTTTGTGCTGCTGTATTCGATATATGCATCATTCTGTCTGACCACTGTGAGACTGTTAGTTCCTCTTTTTTTTTTAAAGGAACAAAGAATTCCAGTAAAAAACAAATACAAGGTTTTAAAATAGCTCAGTTTCAGGTGCAGGTCAATGGGGAGGGCTTTATATGGCATTTGCTGCACATTTGTGCTTCAGTGCAAAATGTAAAGACTTATTTGTGCATTTGTCCATATTTTTGTCCTAAACACTAACTGGTTTACAGTTTAGATTTATGTTACTATTTTACATTGCAAAAGCTACCATTTAAAATAAAAAGTAACATATTTTATCTTTTAATTTTTAATACTTAGCAACCAAAAAAACAGCACTTTCACTATCAACAGTACTGATATGATGCAATTTGTCATGTAATGTGATGATATAATGGTCTAATGCTGCAGCTGAGAAGGTGATGTCATTGGGGCGCAACTGGCACAGACCTTGCCTTCGCTGTGTGAGGTGCAGGAAAACACTGACCCCTGGTGGCCATGCAGAGGTATTCAAATATATATATATATATATATATATATATATATATATATATATATATATATATATATATATATATATATATATATAAAAAAATACATTAACATCTTAATCTCTAATATAAATATTAGTTTCAAATGCATTTTGTATTTCTATAATTGTAAAGAAAGTCAAAATAATATTTAAATTACACAATTAAAACAGTAGCTGCGGCTGAAACCTAAATTGAGGTTATGTAAGCAATAATTCCTGAGTCCTGAGAACAAATAAATAGATGTAATACTGTGTAATATTTACTATAATGATCACTTAATAAGTAATTCAGTCTCCCTAATACTACTTTTTGTTTACTGCAGCACGAGGGCAGGCCTTACTGCCATGTGCCCTGCTACGGGTACCTTTTTGGACCAAAAGGTGTGAACACTGGAAAGGTGGGCTGTTACATTTATGAGAAAGAAAATGCAGAGAATGAAATGCCAAGTGAACATTAAGTCAAAAAGGAAAAAGCTCTTTTTTTATTATTTTTTTTTATTTGGTACAGACATGTTTATTTTACATTATTAGTGTAAACTGAATAGGTTTATTTTACAGCACAGATCAAATATATGCAACTTTAACTGCATATACATGTGCTCTAATTGGTAATTAGAAATGGCCTCTGGCATCTAACAAAATATTCATACAAAACCACAATCCCCACTCATACATACATAAAGACACTCACACATAGGCTCTTTCTGTCTCTCTTTCTTTCTTTCTGTTTATCATACCCTCATACACGCTCACAATTTCCATCTATTCATTCACACACACCTCCATTTAGCATCTTATTTAGATATTTTTATTATTATTATTATTATTACATGGCACTGGAGAGAATGGTAAATCCTTTTAGTTGTGTAACTAATAAAAATATTTTAAAAGAACTCTGGAATTACTGCCTTAATTTGGAAGCTAAACAAAACGCTTACACTAAACAATTGAACAACAGGGCAAAATATTAATTTGGTACATTTTATAAGTGTTGAATGCACACACAGTCTTTGACAATTCTCAGCAGGCCACCATTGTCATTTTTTATTTGTCGTCATTCTCTCTGCTTCTTCCAGCGTTTCAAGATGTTTTATGACATTTTTCCTGTTTAAAAAATAGGACTTAGTTAAATAACATACCACATCAACTTCTACTTTGCTCTCCATGTGTCAAATTTTGTTACTGATATTTCAGCCCAAATTTTTTTTTTATTCAAGCAGATGTACTCATCATAACAAATGGAATCATACTAAATAAAATTAGTGATTTGTACACCATTTACTGTTATAGCTCCCTCAAAAAAAAAAAAAAAAAAAAAAAAAAAAAACTTTCCCAATCTCCCCCATACTAATTGAATGCAGTGAGCCCAATGATGCTGTTGTAAAATTATTTTCTTATATTGGAGGTTGTGACTTACCCAGTACATTCAATATCCTCTATAGTCTCAGGTAGACACCTGTCTCGTGTCTCTGGTAACTGACAGGCCACCAGAACAGCAAGTAGGGCAACAGAGCACAGGGTGACCTGAGAGAGGTAACCCCAGGTATTGTCCAGTAGCAGGATAAGAGGAGCCACAGCCACACCTAGACGGCCTAGGAAGGAGTTAAAGCCCATCCCATTTTGCCTATAGGACCCACACCAATACATTAAAAAAACAAATCATATAATGTACATTAATATATTTATATATAATGATCTTGGATATCAGTCTTCATTAGTAGAACTCTATCAAATAATTAAATCCAACTAAATTACAGTCCATGAAAAATATTTAATCTAAAGATTTATTCATTTGTGTTTTAGGAAATACAGTAGTATTATGTTGACAGTTCAGTTACCGGAGGACAGTGGGGTAAAGCTCAGAGCAGTATAATATAATTGTTGCAAAAGCAGCAGATGAGAGACCTTTACCCATAATTGCTACCACAGTACGACCAACCCATTGATCTGAATGAGAGAGAGAGAGGGAGAGTATACTGAGCAAACACTGTGCATTACTGAATAAAGAAATAAAAGGCACCCTCTAGTGGCTAATGTGGTCAATACAATCTGTCCATGCAGTTTTCCTCATTGTGCAGTGCTTACTTATCCCTTCTCTGTAATGTCCCTTGAAACATAAGTGTTATTTTTATTTTATTTGTTTCACAATTTACTGTATGTCTAAATTTTACTTTAAATTTTCTCTCTTTTATTTTTTTTATTTGTATTTTTTTCTTCTCATTATACATTATTGCTTTGTTTCCTGTAAATCAAATGAGATGGGCTCACCTCTGGGTATGAATATGTTAATCATGAGGCTGATTCCAGCCAATAGCAGAGCACCAGCCTCAGTTTTGCGTCTGCCAATCTTATCCAGCAGGTAATAGATGCTCAGTTTAGCTGGAACCTCAATGGCCCCATACACAAACTGAGTGAGGTACAGATTTAGTCCGAATCCAGTGATGTTGAGGCTTATTCCATAGGTGATAGTGGCAACGCAAAACCTGTAAGATGTGAAAAGACATCTGATTTTTAATGGGTTATTTGTAATATCCATACAATAAAGCATTCCATGTTCTTTTATGTAGTGTCAGTTAAGTCTAACAAATTTAGCACATGCCCATTAGGCAGCTCATTTACACACCAAATGGTTCCTGTGAGCAGAGCCAGTCTTCTCATCTTAGGAGTTCTGACCAGATCCAGGTAAGAATACCTTCTCTTTTCTCTATCAGTAACAAAGATGCTAGAGAGAGTCTAGGAGGAAGATGAAAGTAGCCTACTGAGAGAGGATGAACCGTCAACATTCCTTGTAAGTGAGAATATATGTCTCATGCACCTCATTTGTGATGCTGGAGGTGACCTCCTCCCTGCAGTTCGTAACAGCACATTTATGCAGATAGTAACAAGCTTTTTCCATCTTCCCATTGGCTATCAGCCACCGAGCCGACTCTGGAACCCACCTATAACAAATATTTGCTCTGTGATACATTCCTAGAGTCTAAGCTGACATACAGCAAGAGTGATAAAGAGGACCCTTGAGAACATTTGCACAAAAGTATTTGTTGTATTATATGTTCAGCTTTTAATTTGACAGGATTTGTTTGCTCTGTTACCACCAGAGGATTGTGGATAGAAGTAAAGGTGAAGTGACAGCCACTGTCAGCCATCTCCAGTCTCTCACACAGAATGCAATCAGAGACAATGAGGTACTGCCAAAAGCCCATGCCAGACTGTCAATCACACACACTAGTCTCCTGTGCTGAATGTCCACCCACTCCACATCTGGAGATAGAAGCAAAAATAGTCTATTAAACTGTTTTATACTGTGACGAGGAGGAGGGCGTGGCTGGGCCGTGATGGAGCATGGCCGGCGCTAAATCAGCTGATCAGCGGGAGAGCGATATAAAGGGCAGCCAGAGACACCGGTTCGAGAGAGAGAGAGAGACGCACGCGGCCATGTTGCATATGTGTCTGGGTTTGTTTATGTTTGTTTTAAGTTGAGTTTCTCATTAAAGTTTACATTGACTGTTCTGCCGGTTCCCACCTCCTCCTTGCCCAACCTTTACCTGTTACATATACAAACATGATTGTCCATTGTAATTTGGCATCATGGTTAAATTACATAGATTTTTTTAGCAACATCACGCAAACAGTGGAGTGAGAAGAGAAATGGATTGAATCAGGAACAATTGAGGGCTTCTCACTGAGTACAGTAGAGATGATGATGATGCCAGTGATGGTGAATCCAGTGAAGAATCTCAGCACTGCAAACATGATGAAGGAGGAGGAAAAACTGCTGGCCACTGCAAAACCCATTCCTGATACGTATGACACCAGCAACATCGGCTTACGCCCAAATCTACATGAAAACGGGTTATATTCAGTTACACAGAAAATTTCGTCTTCACGACTGCCTTCTCAACGTGTTGTGAAATGCGCAATTTCTGCGGTATTGGTGCCACCTAACAGAATCACAAAAATAGTCTGTGTTTTCAAACATATTCCACTCATCACATCTTCCATTGGTTGAACAAACAGGTCGCCCTGCCCCAAACTCACTTAATTGGTTGAGCCAGTGTTGCTGTATCTGGCTTGATGGCCACTCAAAACAAAAAAAAAGCCACAGTGATACACTTTTAAGTATGTTAAAAGTGTTTCATTATAAATGTTTACATTAAAAAAAACTAAAAACATTTAGTAAAGATTATGTTATGCTCAGGGACTAAAAATTGTTCAAGGAACGAAAACCGAAAACGAAACAAATTTTTAGCAGAACTTAACCAAAACCTGGAAACAAAGTGATTTTCTATTGTTCCGGATTGAAAACGTTATTTTTAAATGCTGTTAACTGGATATAATCAGTTATTTTTGTTCCAATAATTTTTTCATGGAACTAAAGGCCAAAGGGTTCATGTTGCTTGAAAAAATGAAACGTGCTTTGATCCTGAAGGAAACTGCTGCATCACACATTTCTTTGCCTTATTGCACGTTGTGGATGTGGCATTTTCTGAATGAAGACCTTTTTAGCAACTATGTATAATTTTACTACATATACTGTACATGCACGGCTAATCCAGTTCCAGTTTTGACTCAGAAGCAGATCTGTAAATAAAATTATCTTTAAACTGTTAATTAACTGCTTGTTATGATTTCTATGCCGATAAATCAACCACACAGGAAAACATCTTATTTATATTTGCTTATTTTGGTGAGGCAAGTGGCTTATTTTGGGCTTGTTTTTCCAGACAATGTTGCTTGTTTCTCTTGCGAGATCTGGCAACACTGCAGTTGGTATTTCATCCACCCCTTAGCGCAGAGCACTGTAATTTTAAAAAGAACGTTATTAACCATTCTTTAATTTTTTCTAACCGGTAACTTTTTGGAAAGAAGGCTGCGAAACTTCTGAACCGGAATGAAAAAATAAAGTTTTGCTCAGAACGAACCAAAATTAAAAACATTTAGTTTTTAGTCCCTGGTTATGGTACATCTCGTGTCAATTTTTGGCCTGTAATTTTTTGTTAATATTTAAACTGAAACATCACCTGTCACTCAAGCCTCCGAAAAAAGCTGCTCCAAACATCACTCCAACGAAGAAGATGGTGGCCACAATTTTATTCAGCCCTCTATTATCACATACCAGATCCCACTTTGAAAAAGAGAGAATTGGAAAACAGCTTTTGCAAAGCATGATGTGGATTATAAAGTGTTTGTTAGAGAACAGAGTGAAATTAATGGTGATGTGTCTGGATGGGACAAACAATAACTTCTGGAGTACAGCACCAGCAAGAAAGGGTCAACAGCTTACTAATATCTAACCTCAAAGGGAACATTCCAACAATTTTGGCAAATGTTTTGTAAAGGTTACAAAATGTTATTTCAAATATAATTACAATAATGTTATTACAACAGCCTTATAATGTTATTAGTTTTTGATAAAAGTTATCTTTAATGATTATGATCTCTTTTAAAAATGTGGAAAATGTGAAAACTTGTAGAAGTTGGCAAATTATGTTTTCAGGAATTTTTCGCATATTCAAGAACGTTATGCTAATCTTTGTGTAATGCTCTACTCATGTTAAGAAAACAAGACATTTTTACATCCCCACAACTACAATGTAACATTTGAAAAACTTTTAAAAACAGTCATTTGTAACAGTTTACAAATTAATGTTTTTATAACATTTTTCAAATGCAGTAGGGTGCAAGACCTTCTAAATCTAACTTAGAAGGTACTGCACCCTACTAAATCTATCTCTCACCTGTGTTGCCAGAGTGCTGATAAATGTGCTGTTGTCATACTCCCATCCATTCTGACATTGGACTACAGGAAGTTCTGTTGTATTGGTGTAGTTTTTCAGCAAGTGAAACTGAGGTTGGGCGAACATGTAACATGAAGCAGGAGTCTCGTCTTCCTGTGCTGGAATACTGATAGTCAGTCTCTGTTGCCGACTCAGATTCCAAAAGATTCCAGCAGCATCCAGAGAGCTGATGTCACAGTGATGAGATGGGATGGCAGCGATAAAGTTGCTTAACAAAAAGTGACATGGAATTGTGAATCGTCCTAAAAAATTTATGCAGATAATCATCTTCTGGAACCTGCCAAAGCCATTGATCTCTGTAAGTAGATCTTCAAACTTCATCCTTTTTGATGAACAGATTTTCTTTTATGTGTCTACTTACAAAACCCTTAGCTTATGTAGTGAGTTTTTATAACATTTCAAAGGTTGCAGATGCAGTTTGTACTTTGGCCATAAAAAAAAAAAAAAAACTGCTGTGGTTATATACTGTCTGGGTTTATGTGTGTTACTTATTTACATGTGTTATGTACTTTGCTATAGTTTGTATACTTGGGGACATTCCTCAACAGTGTTGGGTATAATCTGATTACACTGTTAGTTACTGTAATCTAATTACTTTTTAGTCAAAACGTAGTGTATCACATAAATTCTAGTAATCAGATTACAGTTACTGACTTTCAGTTAAATTCATTACTTTTAAGTACATTACTTAGGTTACACATTTCTAAAACAGTATTATTTATGTAGAATTTAAAACATGAATTCTGTTCATGAGCACATCTGTTTGTGTTTCTGCGACAGCCATAGGGTGTGCACCCCCTAACAAGTCATTGTAAGTCTGAAACACAGGGTGCTGACTTTGACTTTCGTGCAACCAGGGCCGTTTCTGAGCATATGGGGGCCCTGAGCGAAATCCTACTTGGAGAGCCCCCCACCCCCGGGATTCTGGCCCACCCAAGAATGACCATAATACAGTCTTCAAGTAATTGGAAAATATTAACTTAAAATTGGAATATAATAACTACACAAAACATAGAAATATTACAATAAATTGACAATAAATAGCTATAAAAATTAACAATAAATGACCATGAAAAACAATAAATGACTATTTACAACGGAAATAGCACCTTCAACACACAACTGAAAAGAACAGCTTGTGTGCATTATTGCTCAACAGAATATCTCCCTTCCCTCTCGGGCCACAAGGGGGCCCCCTATAACTGTCTAATTGAGTCTTACATGCAGTTTTTAGTAAAATAAAATAAAAAAAGACCTTGCTTTGCAGGGCCCCCTTGTGGCTCAGGGGCCCTAAGCAGCCGTTTGTACTGCTTATAGCTAGAAACGGCCCTGCATGTGACAATAAATGAGGAAATATGGACATTATATTGAATTTGTTGAGCAAAACAACAAAAATGTACTTGAAGTGTTTTAAAAGGTAACTAAAAATTGAAGTAATTAGTAATGTGATTAATGTTTATGAAGTAATCTGATTACAATCTTATAGAAGTAAATGGTCATTTGTAGTGGATTTCTTTTTTTCTTTTAAAGGATTTCCCAGCACTGGTTCTTAATTGGAAATCGGTTTATTAATAAAGCAAATACTTTTTTTTTTTTTTTTTCAAAAGGGTTAGGGAAAGTTTATAGTTATTAGAATTATCTTTATATATATATATATATATATATATATATATATATATATAAAAAGTTTATTGTATTTAGACAGCAAAGGAAATGCCTTTCTGGGTGTGTGCGTACATCATATTGTCAAAAGTGGTGAATAATTTGATAATGCTTGTACAACAGCATGCCTGTCCATGCGTGCAATCCATGTGGGTAATGTAGCATCACAACACTTTATGTTGTCAGAAATTGGCTGTACACTAAAACTCATTGCCCAATACATGGGACCTGCTGAGTCTGCTGTCTGCATGCTGCCTGCATTTTGAGTGATGGAACAACATATTTACGTATTTATACTGACATATTTATTTATATTTAAACATATTTATACTTAGACAAAGCTTGAACAGTTTATAGGTCATAAATGTTAGCCATAGACCTGCAAAACATGCCAATTGCATGATTGAATTAGAATCAGAATATCACAGTAGAATGATTAGTAAAACTGACAAACATTGGGTTGTTTAATTGATTGTATGCTAATGATTTGTTTCTGTTTCCAGTGAATTATTAACGTCAGCACTGATCTGGGTTTAGAAATCTTTTAAGACATGAGCTATCCAACATTTCCTTGTGGACAAATCAGTGGTTCACACTACTTCTTCATCAAAAGGATTTAATAAAAGTTAAGATCTTCAGTTTTACACATTTTGTCAAAATAGGGGGACATATAGCAATTAATAAAAATTGGCATTTTTGATGAATTAGGCCTAAAGAATTAAATTCAGTTTATCAATGTCCTTCTCCTTAGGGCCGTATTACATAGCTACTGCATTCTACAATTCGTATCACACTGAGAGGCACTTGGGCAACATTCCAGATTACTGGTTAGTGAACATCAAACTAAAGTGCCTTGAAAGCATTGCATAACATCTTTTCCAAAGTAATCCCAAATTAAGTGATTTAATTGAACTGTACAGAGAGAGTAGTGACCAGTGCAAAATGTGGTTTTAATTATATGGGCAATTTCCTAGACTAATTAATCCAAGATCACCATAGAATAACTCAGAAAACCTCATAACAGCAAAAAATCTGACAAAAGTCCCTTTTTTATTTTAGGTAAAATCATGTTTCTATATTTAGACATTTTGACAAACCCAGTTTGGGTTAGAAACAGGTTAAAATATTTTTATTTGATTATTTTCTTGACAGTAAATTATCTTGCTGCACTATTGATCAGAATAAGGATAAGACCATGAAAAAAAGTTCCAATAGGACCCTCTCAAAAGCCTTTTCCTGGAGTCTCAACACACTCCTAATGATGGCTATAGCAGTTTAGGTCAGCCACACACTAGAAACGAAAAGAAAATCTTCCCCCATAACAGTAGACCTTTGAAAACTGTCTGCATGTGGTTTTGTGGGCCTGAACAATTCTGATTAAGACATCAACAACACAGTGAGCAAAACATGTAACAGCTCTCCTTGTCGTTGAAATTTCTTCTTTCAGCTACTTAAATTAAACCCCATGGATTAAGACATGCAGCTCTACTGTAATTACTCATCCTGCAAAATTAAATTACCTAATACTCAAACGTTTAATGTTGTAAATCCATCTGGTTCCACATAATATAACAGTATTTATCTGGCCCATATCATACCATTTCCACCTTTTGCTCTGTTTTTAGATCTTGTGGTGGTGAGCCGTCAGTGTCCTTCCTGTAATTTAAAAATGACAAAATGATAATTCTTGGAGAGCCAAATGATTAAGTTTAAGGGTCCAAGTAAGACTAAGGTAGGCCTGTCATGGAGAATCAGTGGTTTGGTCCCAGATTAAACTGGATCTGGAAACTCACCATTAAACTCTTCATTTAGGAGAACCTAAGCTGCATAGTTACCTGATTCCCTCAGTATACTCTATAGTCTCAGGTAGACACCTGCCTCGTGTCTCGGGTAGCTGATAAGTCACAAGAGCATCACAGAGTGCAACAGAAGACAGGATGACTTGAGAGAGATGGCTCCATATATCATCCAATAGCAGGATCAGTGGAGCCACAGACACACCCAGACGTGCCAGGAAAGTGTTGTAGCCTGTGCCATTTTGCCTACAGGCTCCACAACAGATATGAGTAGCCATGGTAAGTACTGCACATGTGCCAAATCAGATTAGTCAACGAACAGTGATAATTGCATCAGACAAGAATGTGATCAAATATATGCATATTTGGCCCCATTTAATTAGATTCGATGGGGTTAACAAAGTGAATAGGAGCATGAAGTTAGTTTACCTGAGAACAGTGGGATAAAGCTCAGAGCTATACAAAATTATTGTGCAAAAACATGTGGCTGAAAAGCCCTTTCCCAGCACTGCTATCACAGTACGAACCACCAACATATCTGAATGGCAAATAGAATGGACTGTTGATTATCTTGTCATAGACCAGAACATTTTAGACAATTTGACAAAGGGAAAACTGCCACATTGTTTAATTACTCTACAGTTCATGTCAAATGATTGATACGTCTCTAACCTCTGGGTATGAATATGTTAATTGTGAGGGTGATTCCAACCAATAGCAGGGATATAGCCTGAGTTTTATGTCTTCCAAACGTATCCAGCAGATAATAGATAACTATTTTAGCTGGAACTTCAATGGCCCCATACACAAATTGAGTGAGGTACATATCGAGTCCAAAGCCGATGTTAAAGCCAATTCCATAGGCAACAGTGGCAACAGAAAACCTGGCAGTGAAAAACCCAGCAGCAACATATTCAGATATAAAATAATATTTTTCTCTCTTTATGTAGATGTTAACAACTTCATCTGAACACCTTCTAATGAACCTTTACTGATGGCTCTGTGGATGGTTAGATTAGACAGTTCACTACACACCAGGTGATTCCTGTGTGCAGAGCCAGTCTCCTCATCTTAGGAGTTCTGGCCAGATCCAGATAAGAATACTTACTGTTTCCTCTGTCTGTGACTATTATTTTAGCTAAATCCTAGAGAAAGAGAGAAATATAGATTTTCAGCCTTTGTGAAGCATTTTAACAACACCAAACCATGCTGAAAAGACCAGCATGCTTGTTTGGTGCTGTTCTAGGTGAACCAGCATACCATGTTGTTGTTGTAAAACAAAAACAGATAAATAAGTAGATACTGTATTTAATAAGGAGGATTATCTCACCTCAGGTTTGATCCTTGAAGTAGCTTCCTTTCTGCGGTTGATAACTGCACATTTATGAAGATAATAATGAAATTCATCCACCTTCCCACAGAGCCACAGAGCCGACTCTGGAATCCACCTATAGGAAAATAAAAATCACAAATCAGGTAAATTATTTTATATTTGTTTGTGCATAGAATGTGCTGTATTCATTGTCTGATCTGCAACTGACATTGTTATTAAGGCATTTTACATTTACATGTATTTACCAGACAATTTGTCTGGTAAATACATGTAAATGTAAAATGCCTTTATAACAAAATGTGGATATTCTGTGTTTTTGTGACACTGGGATTGGTTTATTTATAGTTACCACCAAGTTATAATGGCAATAACAATATTAGGCAATGAGACAGCAACTGTCAGCCATCTCCAGTCTCGAATGTAGTATGAAATCAATGAGAAGCACATGGTGAAAAATGTCCAGGACATGCTGTCAATCACCCCTACCAGCTTCCTGTGCTCGATGCCCACCCACTCCACATCTGATAGAAATGCCCAAACTCATCACTTTGGCTTTGATTGAGGTACTTCTTTGTTCAGAAATCTTTGTTTATGTTGTTTTAGACCGAGAGTAACTAGAGAAAAACTTCTAGACTAGACTCTGAATGAGATAGACAATGAAAGATACAACCCCAATTACAAAAAATGTTGGGACAGTATGGAAAATGCTACTAAAAATAAAAATAGTTATTTGTAAATTCTTTTCACCCTGTGCTTTATTGAAAGCACTAGAACAACACATTTTTTTACCTTGTGAATTTAATTGTTTATGAAAATATACACATTTCAAATCAGACGACTGCAACATGCTCCAAAAAAGTTGGGACAGTCGAGAGTTTTTGCCACATATTCTCAATTGGAGACAGGTCAGGACTGCAGGCAGGCCAATCCAGCACCCACAATCTCTGCTTACACAGCCACGCACTTGTAATCCAGTTTAGCATTGTCCTGTTGAAAAATGCAAGGACATCCTTGGAAAAGACAGCATCTGGATGGCAGTTTATGTTTCTCCAGAATTTGTACATATCTTTCTGCATTAATGGTGCCTTCAAAGCTGTGCATGTTACCCATTCCATGGGCACCAACACACCCCCATACCATGACAGACACTGGCATTTTAACCTGACACTTTTAACAGCTTGGATGGTCCTTTGCCTCTTTGGCCCCAAGAACATGACAGCTGTGCTAGGGTGCTAGATTGGCCTGCCTGCAGTTCTGACCTGTCTCCAATTGAGAATGTGTAGTGCATTATGAAGCACAAAATATGGCAGCAAAGGCCCTGTACAGCTGCGCAGCTGAAGACCTGCAAAATGGATGAATGAGGGACAAATTCCAATGGTAAACTTAACAAACGTGTGTTTTCAGTGCCCAAATGCTAAATAAGTGTTATTAGAAGAAATGGTGATGTTATACAGTGACAAACACTTGACTGTCCCAACTTTTATGGAATGATTTGAATCTCATTTTTGGAGCGATCTGATTTGAAATGTGAATATTTTCAAAAAACAATTAAATTCACAAGGTACAGCATCAAATAATGTGTTGTTGTAGTGCTTTCAATATATTACAAAGTGATCAGAAGTTACAAATCACTCCTTTTTTATTTTTATGGCCAATGTATGGTGGCATGAGGGTGAGTAAATTATGAGAACATTTTCATTTTTGGGTGAACATCCTTTAAACATTAAATAATTAATAGTGTAATACAAAAAAAGAGACATATTATTATTATTATTATTATTATTATTATTATTATTAAATCATCATTCACCGAGTTTGCGCAACATCCTCAATAGTTTCTGGAAGCCACACATTGTGGGTCTCAGGCAGGAGCAGCACAAGGAGCCCTGCGGTGAGGGTTACAGTGCAAAACAACACATGGCAGAGGGAGCCAGACCTCATCCAGGAGGCTCACAAGAGGTGCCAAAGACACACCAACACGGGCAGCAAATTAGCTATAGCCTAATCCATAATGGTAAAAGACGCTGGCTACCAATCCTGGAGTTCGCTAGCTCGCTAATTCGAATCCCAGGGCATGCTGAGTGACTCCAGCCAGGTCTCCTAAGCAACCAAATTGGCCCGGTTGCTAGGGAGTGTAGAGTCACATGGGGTAACCTCCTCGTGGTCGCTATAATGTGGTTCGTTCTCAATTGAGCGTGGATGCCGCGGTGGATGGCGTGAAGCCCGGATTGAGGTGAGTCACTACATGACCACAAGGACTTAAAAGCACATTGGGAATTGGGCATTCCAAAAAAAAAAAAAAAAAAAAATGAAAATATTTGCCACCTAATGGATAAAAAACAACTGACTGTAGCATGGTTGTGTACAGCTCAGTTGTATATAGGAAAACACATGTGAGAGAACTGTTCAAGGCAGCCACAAATCTAGAGACAGGCACAGAGACACCTTTAACTACAAAATATTAATGTTTTTAAATGTACTGAAAACCAGACACGTGACTGTGACATCATAATAAATGAATGTTTTGATACTACCAAACATTTTCCATTTTAAAGTGACTCAATGCTAGCCACATGATTGTGACATTATAATTAATGATTGTCCTGTAACTATAAAACATTAATATTTTACATTGACTTAAAAGCCAGACACATGAATGTGACATTATAATGTATGATTGACCTGTAATTACAAAACTGACTGAAATGCCAGATACATGACTGTGACATCATAATTTATGACTGTTCTGCAACTACAAAACATTCATACTTTTAAAATGACTCAAATGCTAGACAAATCATTGTGACATAATGAATGATTGTTCTGAAGCTAAAAGACATTTTTAGCATTAACTGACAGAAAATGTGAAAGTTAGACAGCAATATTATTTATCTTTTTATATGGTTCCAAACATGCAAAAGGTGTTCTTTTTGCTTTACCTCTGGGAATGAGGATGGTGATGCCAATGCATGCCCCTGTTGCAATCAGTGTGGCCACCTGGCTGTATCTGCGGCCCAGTTTATCTAGGCACAGATAGGCCATCAGTTTTTCTAGCATCTCTATGGCACCATAAATAAACTGTCATGTACAGATTCAGCCCAAAGCCAGATATGTTCAAACTGATGCCATAGTAAGTGAATACTACTCCATACCTGAAAAAATCATAACCCTAAAATCAGAATTTTTTGTTAAGTGGGTTAAATCTGTGTAGGGTTTTTTAAGCAACCAATATCTGTTGAGTTGACCAATATAAAATGGTTTAATAATGACAAAACATACCAGGTGATTCCTGTGAGCAGAGCCAGTTTCCTCATTTTGGGAGATCTTACCAGATCCAGATACGAGTACTTCCTGTCTCCTTTGTTCTCAGCAATTATTACATTGGCAAGGGTCTGAAAAAATCTTACTTTTGAGGGACAATCTTACTTTTCTACAATATGACTTTACCTAACCCTAACCTGAAAATTTGATCACTTACTCAGTGATCTCTTCTAGACCCCTTACTTGCTAGCACATATTTTCATTTCTTATTTATTTCTCCCTGTCACTCATATTAACCCCAGAACACATATTTGCACAGCATGTGGTCCTATCATTTGACACTCCAGGAATTCCTGAATTAAGGTGTTGTTGATCATGTGAACAAGTCTGTTTGACATTTAGTTTGCTATCTTTTTCATTTAAAGGGAACTGAATAATCATTACCACAATTTTCCACATGGGTTTCCTTTAGAATTCATTTCTTGCACTGCTTGCACAAACTTATACTCTATTTTCAAAATATAAAATATATACCAACTCAAAACACCACAAAAATCATCAATCATAATTTGTTCCCATTATTTTAATTTTTTTCATTGCATGTCAGATTTTCAGAGGTACATTTACATATGCATTTTAGATCTAAAATTTTACCTGTGGTTTGATAGCTTTGAGGCTGTTTTCTCTGTTATTGGTTGAGGCACATTTGCTCAGATAAAGGTGGGTCTCTTCCAATCTTCCATTGGCTATGAGCCATCGTGCTGACTCTGGTATCCACCTACAAGAAAACATTGAATTTCACTCAGGAAAACTGGACATCTGAACCACATTCACATTTCATTGTAACACTGTATTTTCCCTCCATGTGATAACAGCCATTACTAGGGGAGCTGTTACCATGACAATCAAAGACCTCCAGTCTTTGACGAGGTAAGCAATGTCAGGCAATATCATTGTGCTGATAGACCAATCGAGACTGATCATTACCCCGGCCAGTGTCCTGTGCGCAAAATCAGCCCATTCTACACCTAATGGGACAGAACCAAGTCCTTAATGTGCCAATGGTAATTGCAATTGTGAGTAAATTAAATGTAACTGTAAAAGGTTCACCACTAGTCAAAAGTTTGGATACACCTACTCATTCTTTGTTATTACTATTTTCTGCATTTCAGAATTATAATAAAGTTGTCAAAACTATGAAAAAGTACAAATTAAAGTATGTGAATTAAGTAGTATGTATGCTGGGCATTTATTGGCTGTCTGTCCTTCTTTTGTAAAGAAATTCAGATATAGACAATTAATACGTGTCTACTAATTTCTCGCATTTAAGCATAAGCTTTTAGATTATTATTTTATTTTATTTTATTTTTTTTTCAGAACAGGGCATACTTAAATACAGTCCATTGTGTCCAAACATTTGACCTTGTAGTGTAGTGTCTAAACTGCAGGTATCCACCACAGGTGCCCACCAGGCTCATGCCCACCCATGTCAGAGAGCACTCACACAGTACAATGAAGATAATGCTGATTCCGTAATGCCCATTCCAGTGAAGAATCTCATTATAGCAAACAATATGAAGGACTGAGAGTGTGCACTGGCTACAGCAAAGACAATGGCTGACAGGTAAGACACCACGAGCATGCGTTTCCTGCCGTACCTAAAATAAATGGAGATGAATACAAACCATGGAGATACCACAATACAGAGGTGATAAACATATACGTATACTAGTAAATAAATAAATAAAAAACATTTTGTGAAGAATGCCTGATCAAGGCTCAGATCTAAGCCTTTATGGGTCAAAATACTCATCCTGGAATACTTGCTGCTGGTTTATAGGAATGCCAAACCTTACTGATCTCACCTGTCACTCAGCTAGCCAAAAATAACCACTTCAACCATCACACCGATAAAGAAGATGGTGGCTGTGGCTTTATTCAGATCTCTCCTGTCACACACCAAATCAAACTGAAAGGAAAGACTAGTGAGAGTGATCATCAATTATGTACATATGAATAGCAAATAAAGGAGAATTACTAACATATTATTTAACACTAGCCTGGCCAAGTCAAACTGACAGAACATGTTTAGTATTTTTCACATAAAGTGGGGCTCAAAAGAGTCCACATTAAAAATCTGGGATTCAAAATCTAATTTAAACCTGGAAATAAACAGTCCCGATTGCCAGAAATTTACCGTAAAAAAATACGGTTATCATGTTTCAGGCTTTACGGGATGTCATTTTGATGCCTGTATATTTTACGATTCACTGCCGTTTATATTATTAAATGATATAAACCTGATCTACTAACCTTCTGGAACTATAAAAGTCAGCTTTTCATTTTAAAATGTATTGTTAACCACTGTAGTAAGTATTGATTTAAAGTTCATCAAAAGTAGCCCTTCCAGGAGCAATGACCAATACACATGTAGAGACAGTGCACAGTGTAACACACCCAAACACAAAACACCATCAGGGTAACACGTGATACTACCATAATGCAATAAACATTAACTAAACTACATAAAATATAACAGAACACCCCAATGTACATAACTGATATTAAAAATAAGAAGAAACATAAATATTCCCATAAAATATAAGAACTAGATTGAGATTTCTAGTTTCTACCTGTAAGCTATCAAACACTAAACTACCAGAACAGCCACTAGCTACCTCCACTCTGCACTCCACCACTTTTCAGTGTATTTATTCTGCATATTGTATATTCATAACGCATAGTGTATTTATTATTGTGTATTTATTACTGTGTACTCTTCCTCAGTCTGCTAACTTACTGTACAGCTCCTGCTGTTATCTGTATCTTTAGCAGTTTTTTGTAACACTCAGTACTTGCTTTTGCACTACATTAATGTTTGCACTGCAATGACAATTAATCCACACTCTTACATATGGTCATTGTTTAATATTGGGATCACACCCCTACTCCTGACCAGTGTTGTGTAAGTTACTCTAAAAAAGTCATTAATTACTAACTTCTAATTACATCTTCTACAGTATAATTAGATTACTGTACTAATTACTCTGTCTGAAAAGTAATTGCATTACTTATTACTAATTACTTTCTAAAATGTTTATCAACCTCGACCAGATGAAAAATATAAGGATAGACATGAAATTGTTCTTTTAATTCTTTCAAATAAATCATATAAAATCAAATAAATTATGCATGAACTGGCCAAAGAATTTAAGGGGGCTGCATTAAATTAGAAAACATACATTTTAACATTAGATGTTAAATTTCAATTTTAAATTCGCTATTGTTTTATATAGAATTGTTCTATAGTCTATACAGTATTTAACACAGTTACATCAGAAGTAACTGTAATTAAAATACTGAAAAGTTAGAGTAATCCCTTACTTTACGTTTTCAATGAAAAAGTAATATAATTACAGTAATTAATTACTTTGTAATGCACTACACCCAACATGCTCCTGACCTAGTACTGTCTCATTACGAATACCTCTCTGCATCTGCTTTCCCTATATTTACTTCTATGTCTGTGCTGTTTACCTGTATGTTAAATTGTCCTGCATTGCCTTTGTTTCTGTGACCTAAGCCTTGTCCCAAGCATTTCAATGCCCAGTGTACCCTGTGTAAACACATAGTTAATGATAAATAAAATAACTTGACTTGAAAATATAATGAAATGTGATGGGTCACAGCAGGGACTGCTGGGGATGCCTGATTATTGTTTTTGTTTTGTTTTTTGTTTTTTATCATAATTTTAACAAAAAAGTTTATTCTCTTGTTAAACATAATTTTTACCATTAATTTTATGGTAAAGTCATGCTTTTTACAAATTTTTATTTAACAATATTTTACCGTAAAATTGCATGTATTGTCTTTTTAAATATTATCATTTTTTTCCTGTATACTGTATGTTAAAGGAATATTCCAGGTTTAATCAAAGTTAAGCTCAATCGACAGCATTTGTGGCAAAATAATGATTATCTCAAAACTTAATTTTGTCTTGCCCCTCATTGTCTTTAAAAAAAGCAAAAATCTGGGCTCTAGTGAGGCACTTACAATGGAAGTGAATGGGGGCCAATTTTTTATGTTAAAATACTCACTATTTCAAAAGTATATCCACAATATGTGAACAATATGTGTGTTAAAATTATTTTAGTGAGATAAAATCGCTCACTAACATTTTCTGTGTAAAGTTATAGGCAATTTTACAACTTCGTTGCCATGACGATGTAATGTCAACAAAACTACTGTAGAAATGATGATTTAAACAACTTTATAGCTCAAATAATACATGAATGTTACAGAATAATTAACGTAAGTGCTAAAATTATAAGTTACACATTTCTGCTTTTAAACCCTCCCAAAATTGGCCACATTCCATTCCATTGTAACTGCCTCACTGTAACCTCGATTTTTACTTTTTTGTGTGTGTGTGTGGTAATCAACATTTTACCACAAATGCTGTCAATTGAGCTGAACTTGTATCGAGCCTGGAATATTCCTTTAAGGTAATCGAGTAAAGTTTTCTCTTTTTTTTTAAACTGTGACATTTTTACATTATTTTACTGTTGAAATTACAGACAATTTTTACAGTGTAGGTTTTTCTTTTTTTTTTTTTTTTTTTTACAATTTTAAACAATTAACATTTCAACAAAAACAAGAGAAACATATTCAAGTAGACTCTTCAGCTCCTCTGTATGCTTTTTTAACATGTATTAAGGACTGCAGATATCTAATTTAACAAGCTTAATTTTAGTCAATTAAAATTATTTTATTTTACAGTATTAAAATATGTTGGCCTAGTTGTGGAAAAGTATTTGAGTGGAATGCATATACAGTATGGTAAATCATGATGAAAATCAAGTGCTATATCAACACTACAAAATTAAATTTTGATTCAAATTCAATGGGAGGATTATGCAGATAGTATAAAAAATTGCTAAGACATACACATTCCCCACATTTGAGCTCAGATTCATTTTATGTAACTTAGTAAATTTTAATAAAATAAAAAAAAAGTTATAACATTTTTGAATGATTAACATTGATTTAATGAATAAAGAGAAGGTAATAGAGCCAGACAGAGTGAGTTTAAAAATACAGAGAAGAGCAATTTAATGGGTATTAAATTATTATTATTATTATTTTTTATTTTTTATTTTTTTTACTTTGAATTTAATTACCTCTGTTGCCAAAGCTGATCTGAATGTGCTGTTGTCATACTCCCATTCATTCTGGCACTCCACTACAGAAAGCTCTGAAGTGTTTGTGTTGTTTGCCAGCAGATGAAACTGAGGGTAGGAGAACATGTGACAGGAAGCAGGGGTCCTGTCTTCCTGTTCTGGAATACTGATAGTCAGTCTCTCTGCCTTACTCAGATTCCCAAGGATTCCATCAGCATCCAGAGAGCTGATGTCACAGTGGTGAGATGTTATGGCAGCAATAAAGTTGTTTAACAGGAAGTGAAATGACAGCGTGACTCACGGAATCACCAAAAGCACAATGAGAGTGATCTGGTATTTTCCGAATCCCCCGACCTCAGCCAACAGGTTCTCAAACTTCATCTTCACAGATTTCAGGACAAATTTCGACCTTAAGCCTGCTGATGAGCATCGAAACAAGCAATGAGGGAGATATGGACTTGACTTAGTCTAACTATAGGTCTACTTACACATTCATTGCTCTGATGTAGAACATTAACATCACATATACTGACACACTCAAAATGGGCATCTTTCTCTGTCTCTCTCTCTTTCTCTAATACACACCACACACATACTGTATACTGTAGTACACTAACTAACAAAAACATTACAGAAAACACTTTATAGAATTCTACACTCAGTATTTCCAGATTGTACATTAGCGTTTACCTTGAGTAAATAATCATCTAACACAAGGAGTCTTTAAACCATTGTGGAAAGGCCTTACCTCAAATTAACCATTTGATTGGAGCTCTTTCTACTAAATAAATGAATAACAGGAGTAAACAGGAGAATACATAGTCTGATGGGGGACAAAGGTAGATCTATAAAATATGTGTTAAAACCTTAAATTAGCATAATTTGCTCATTTTTGCTAATTTTGTAGTTTCTTTTTATAGTAAATGACACAAACAACATTTTATATTATAAGGAAGAAGAGTTCCTGGTTGTGATGTGACACCAATGGTAAAATCAGAATTTGACCTCATTGATGAGAGGATCACTGCAATCTTAACCGGTCTGGGCTAAAGATTAGTGATCATCAGCATGTGGTGTTGTTACAGAGTTCAAAATGTCAAACTATATGACACCTGTCTGAATCCTGTGTTACAGTTCAACATTCTTTCTCTGTGGTCTGGCACTGCTGCCATCTAGAGTATTTGTCATGTAGTATGATTATTAGAAGGACTGAAGATTTATCAACATAATAATACATCCATTCTCTCCAGCAGAAAGCTTTACATGCAAATCTCCACTTTAACCTTGTCTATAACTGCATTGAAATAACTAAATAAATACAGCTTAATTAAGCACATTTCATAAATATCAACCTCATAAAATGTATAATTAAATGTATAAATATATTTAGGTCATACAAAAGACATTAATTGGTGTAGCCAGTAAAAAATCACAGTGTTTCATTCAGGGACAGGCCTTGCTCAAGGTCACAATGGTGATAGTTAATGGATCACTTGTTATAAAGTTTAGATAGAGAGCATGTTGATTAAAAAAAAATTTGTCAGTGAGACGTGGCAGTTTTTTCCTCACTCCAGTGCGGTGTTGTTTTCTAATGATGATGTCTTTCCAAAATCTCTGGAAGAATATAAGATGTATTTATAAGATATAATACATAAGTTGTTTAATAATAGATTTGTAATCTTTACAGACACTGCTGGCCAATTTCTATAATTTTAGATTAATATAGCAATTTTATGGAGATTAACTGGAAGAGATATTCAGCCAAAAAAAATTAATAAATAATAATAAAATAAAAAAAACATGGGAAAAGGTAACAGAACATTGTACTTTACAGAGATGTTTATAAATATTGCTGGAAAT